>NC_084481.1:61837170-62150836 GCF_030035675.1 Rhineura floridana | reverse complement strand
AAAATCGCAAAAAAATCTCATAATGTTTTAAGTAAGTTTAAGATTTTGTGTTGGGCCGCATTCATAGCCGTCCTGGGCCGCATGCGGCTCGCGGGCCGCATGCTGGACAAGCCTGGTCTAAGCTATTCTGAGTATGGATACTTGAGGAATTTGACCTTTGCAAATTCTGATATGAACTGACCTGAGTCACACTTCCAGGATGAATGTGTGGATCAGAACTCTGGGTGCAATTCAGCCTCCATCTGGGCAACAGTGGGACTTAGTGGAACACAGGAGCCACTGCCATAGCAACATCCTTCCTGGTTGTACCAGCTGGGGCAGAAGGTGAGGGCAGGCAAATTGTTGCAGCAGCCAGGAGCTGGTGCAGCAATTGAGCCTGTATCTTTGGGGGATTATGTGACAGCAGTAGGGCTGGCTTGGGATCCAGTGGATCCCACATTGTCTCAGCCCCTCCCCAATGCTGGAGAATTTGTTTGTGGCACTTCTGCAGAGAGGGGAGTTTTCAGTTTAATGACACAACTCTGGATCAAGGACAGAAACAGGCTGAGTGATGGCATTGTGAAGGCCAAGGTGAAACTGAACATTAACATGACTTGTGCAGAGTTTCTAGACTTCTTAAAAAGAACCCGATCTGCTAGAAACAGCAAGAGGTCAGCTCAAATATAAATTTAAAAAGCAGAAAGCTGAGGACAAGCCAACCCAGGTTTAAAGTGAAAACATCACATTACATTTCAAGTATTTTAGTATGAAGATGTCATGCTAGCCATTCACTTGCAGAGAGGGAGTCTAGAACAAGCTTAAGAGGATGACAGAAGTGGACTCTGCTAGTGGTTGTCTTTAGAGACTCTCCCTGGGATTTACTGTTTTTTTAAAAATATATATAATCGTTATTTTAAAGCTTTTTAGTATTTTTTACAGAATGACAACAAAATGACATGCAGAAAGAAAACAGTACACTGAGAGAAGAAAACACAAAAAAGAACAGAAATAATATTTAAAAAATAAATAAAAAGGGGTGTGTTTTATGGCCTCTAAAAGGCTGGTTTTCCAAGTTTGGGTTTAAACAGTAAAAGCGAGTTAAAGAGGTTAAATTGGGTCTGTGAATTTAGACCAATAAAGCAACATGTAGAAATTCAATCTCAGTTTGAAAAAAAATCTCCAAGAATTTCCTCAGCCAGAGCTGGCAATAGGGTTCCCAGGTCCAAGGCCAGGCCGAGCCTCCAAGAAGCCTTTTGTATCTTTAAAAGTTGTGCAGGGGGAAGGGAGAATTCCACCTTGTGGTTTTTCGCATTACAGGGTTGCAAGAACACCTGCACTTGGCTGACTTTCTCTTCTCCTAAAGAGGATACAGGATCAGTCTCAGGCCTTGAACCTGGCAACGCTAGTTGGCAACCCTACTATAGGATTGCACTGTTAGTTGCTTCTGTAACAATGGGATCCAAAGGACAGAGCACTGGAATTAAACTCAGGACATGGTATTAGAATGTTAGCTCTACCCTGGGGTTGCTGTTCTACTTGTTAGAGAGTTAATTTTATGCTCTGTTCATCCCCTCCCCTTCTCAAACTCTGAAAGAATTTTATTCTGTATGGTTTTCTCAAAGAAGAGACAGTGTTTACAGGAGCTGGGCATAATGCGGCTTGAGGAGAGGAACTAAATTGAGAAAATAGCATCTTGGGTCTCCTCTGGTAGAAGGCAATCAGAGTTATCTCTACACATGCTGGAAACACAGACTGGTGAGGGAGGGAGGGGAAGCCTATCTGTCATGTTTGCATACCACCTTCTTCCAAGAAGTTCATGTTTATGTAGTTGCTGCTTTATTCCCACCCAGCCCATCTAAGACACCACACTGGTTTCCTATACATATATTGACATATCTGTGTCAGCAGTAGTGCAGAGCCTTATGCATGTGACTGCTATGAGTGATGGCCCTTGGCTAACCAATAAAGATGTATTAATATGAGGTTCTGTTTCAGCTACCACATGGTGATACCCTTATGGAATAATCCAACATATATTTAACTTTAAATCCCAAATGTTTGGGGACCAGGGTATGAAAAAGTCTGCCTGTTCCTATATCATCCTGTCTGTCCAGTCAGGTCTTCAGGGAAAACCCTGTTCTGTCTCCTACCACCTTCAAAGTTATAGCTGGTGAGAAGTTGGATTAAGGTCTCTATGTTTGTGGCACCCAGATTGTGAAATTCCTTCCACAAGTGGCTTGTCTAGCTTCTCATTGGGACCCTCAATGTTCTGTGAAGGCCATTCTTTCCAATGTGCCCTTAATATTAGTTAAAACACACACACTCACATAGATTGACGGGTTCTAATGCTAATGATTTTGCTTCTGGTTTTCTGCTGCTTAAGATTTTATTTGTTATTGCTGAATGGTAGTGCTCTTTGTTATACTGATTTTTATTGTGTATTTCATTTATTTATTTTGCTGCTCTCAGGCGCTTTTGGGGTGGAAGAGCAGCCAATACATTTTAATATGAATAAATATTTAAATAAGCAACAACTGCAAGTTTTTTATGTATTATTCTAACGCTAAACCAGATAATTTCTCTTCAAGCAAAGGGTGTTGTTGTGATGTTCCTATATTAATGTATATATGGTAAGTGTTGTTGTTTTAGAAGATACATGGTAAGTGGAGTGAAAGAGGAGGGGGAGTGAATGGGCAGTAGAATGCGAGATGATTGGCTGAGTGTTTAAAATGGCTGAATGTATAAAAGGAAGAGTGAGAGTGGAATTGGGGGGGAGAAGAGAACTGAGTGGGTTGCTTGGTGGGGTTTAGAGAGTTGTTTACCAGGAGGGAGGTGGAGTTTGGATTAGTATTGAGTAAAACCATATGCTTATGTGCCTTAAGAAGAAATCTTGTTAATCTTGTTAGCTTTGTTATCTGTAATAAATACTTAATTTGGTTTACCAAAGGCCTGATCCTTGGCTGGGGTTTCACAGACCAGAAGGGAGGGTAAGGTAATGACCAAGGCTGAAGGGGAACTGTAACAAATGGTGGCAGCGGTGAAGAGAATAACAATACCAGTATTCAGAGTTTCTGGGAATACTAGTATTGGGACGTTACTGGTGGTTGCCTAGCAGGGGGATCTGTTGAGATCTGTGCTAGAGCGGATAGGTAAACCATAAGAGAGTGCGGTCCGGACTGGTGGAGTCCCTGGTGGTGCCTAGAGACAGGCAGTAACCACGAGCAGGTAGGAACCTGACAGGGAGAGCCAGGGAAGGACACGTCACACATGGTGTCAGTAGCGGTGGGATACGGACAACAGAGAATCCAGATACGAACCAAAGAGAGTCCCAAAGACATGTGGTGACAAAGGAGACTACGTCACAGGTGTTGGCTGTAGCAGTGAGATACGAATACTAGACAATCCCTAATAGTTGTGTGGCAAACAGAAATAACAAAACAAGATTACTTGTGAGAGTGACTGGCAAAGAGTGTGTGGCAAAGAGTGAGTGAACTCAAACACCATGGCTGAATACATAAAAATGAAAAGAGAGGAGCTGGTGGAGAAGTGCATAACATTCAATTTACCTCACGAGGGTAAAGGGGTAGATGAATTGAGGGTAGCACTTATAGGATTTGCAACTGCCCAGCAAAAACAACCTGTCAGGGAAGAGACCCCAGAAGGATACTTAAGCAATCCCGCTTATATAGAGTATTTGAGAGAGAAGTTGAGGATGGAAACTGAGAGATTGAGGATGGAAGCTGAAGGGAAAGATAAACATCGAGAGTTGGAAATTGAGAGATTGAGGATGGAAGCTGAGGAAAAAGATAAACAGAGAGAGTTGGAAGCTGAGAGATTGAGGATGGAAGGTGCAGAGAAGGAAAAGCAGAGGGCGTTGGAATTTGAGAGAATGAGAGTGGATGCGGAATTACAGATAGAAAAGTTAAAATTTGAAAGAGAGAAGTTTCATTCTGATGAGACAAGGAAAGAGAGAGATGGAGCAAAAATAAAAATTACTCCAAAGGACTTTGCTGTCTATGAGCCTGGTCAAGATCCTCAAATTTACCTCAGCACCTTTGAAAAAGCAGCTCAGTTGTGGGGGCTACCTGAAGATAAATACATGCAGTATTTATCAAACCTGATTAAAGGGGAATTGGCTGAGGTATACCAATATTTCCCCTCAGACAGGCCCGTCACCTATGCTGAATTCAAAGAAGCAGTGTTTAAAAGATTCAGACTGGGGCCTGATTATTTTAGAAAGCTTTTCAGAAATTGCCAGATACAGACAGGGAGGTCTTTTGTGGAGCTGGGGGCAAAACTGATGGACATATTTGGGAAATGGCTGACAAGTGCAAAAGCTCAGTCTGTGGAGGAGGTGAAAAACCTCATGATATTGGATCAATTATACCATCAGTTACCACCAGAAATAAGGCTCCTGGTCAAAGACCGTTCCCCTACATCTGTGCAGGAGGCCGCAGAGATGGCGGATCACTTCGCCTCCAACAGAACTGGCTGGGTGGGGAAAACATCAAGAAAGTTTAAACCCAGACCATATAACGCTGGCAGAAGGGATGTGGTACCACAGAGAGTGAGTCCTCCAGTAAAATCTGAAGGGCACAGGACACCCCAGAATGGATCTGTGTACCCTAAAAGTGAGGAGAAATTATGCTACAAATGTGGTAGACCGGGGCACCTACGTTTTCAATGTGAGGTTGCCAACCCCATTAGTAATCCTGCTCAGACAAGGGCAGTGAAAACAGAGCCCAAGGCTTTAGAAACAGCGAAAAAGGTTCAGTTCTGCCAGATAAACTGGACAGAAGTAACAGACCTTGATTCAAGTCTGAGAGAGGAAGTGAGTGTACAAGGGGCAAATTATTGGGCATTGCTTGATACTGGTGCCGCTCAGACATTACTGAGGCCAGATTTAATAAAATCTGAGGTAATATTACCTCAGGAAACTGTGACTATCCAAGGAGTGAGGGGTCAACCAGAAAGTTTGCCTGTGGCCTTGGTGGAAATGACTTGGAGAGGCCGAGAGGGCCGATATAAAGTAGGCATTAATGCCCAGCAACAAGAACCAGTAATACTGGGAAGGGATGTAATGGGCGCCCAAGGAAAGATCTATGTAGTGACCAGACAGCAAATTGGCAGAGAAAAAGAAGCCATATTAAGGGGAGCTGAAACAAATAGGGTGGAATCTGTTAACCAGCCTCAGGTCACTATAGCAACCACTAGCAGGCCTGCTGAAGGAGACAAACTGTATCAAGTGCTCTCTGATAATGATGAGGCAGATCAATTCAGGGAAGAGCTGCAAAAAGATATAAGTTTGAAGCAGATAAAGGAACAAGCTCTGACCCAACAGATTCCTTTCACTGACAAGCTGAGGAGTCAAGTTGTGTGTGAGAATGGGATTTTATATAGACTGTGGATGCCTGCTGAGAGAAAGGATGAATGTGAACCAGTGAAACAAATGATGGAAGTGGTGAAAGAGAATCTCAGTCAAGCACAGGAGAAGCAAAGTTACTGGTATGACAGAACAGCCAGGGAACGTGTGTATGATGTGGGAGATATGGTTATGGCGTTCATACCCAGGAAACATGACAAATTACAGGCTAACTGGGAAGGACCATATACCATCAGAGAAAGGATTGACACAGTGACGTATGTAATCACCACAGACCAATTAAACAAAAGCAAAGTGGTTCATGTAAATATGTTAAAGCCTTACCATACCAGGGATGCACAGGTGTTGCAAGTTACCTTATTCGCTGAGGGAAGTGGGCCTGAACTTCCAGATTTGGTACAGGAAAGCAAAGACAAAGGAGTGGTAGATCAAGTGGAATGGTCAGAGGAGGTGAAGGAGGAAGTAAAAGAGGAGGTTCTGAGAGTTTTGAAAACCTATAGGAATCTCTTTAGCAACAAACCTGGCCGAACCAGTATAGTTATACATTCCATTGATACTGGAGATCATGCCCCAATCAGATCTGTTCCATACCGTGTGAATGGGAAAGTTTTGAATGAGATCAAAAAGGAGGTGGAAGAGATGCTGGAATTAGGAGTGATCAGGGAATCCATCAGTCCCTGGGCCTCAAGTATTGTCCTGGTTCCGAAAAAAGGTGGAACGACCAGGTTTTGCATTGATTATCGGCTAATCAATAAAATTACTGTCCCAGATGCGTATCCTATGCCTAGGGTAGACGCAATGTTAGAGTTATTGGGGGCAGCAACCATTATCTCTACACTAGATCTCTGTAAAGGATTTTGGCAAATGGAACTAGACGAGCAATCCAGAGCCAAAACTGCCTTCAGTACACCAGATGGGTTATATGAGTTTGTGACCTTACCCATGGGACTAAGGAACTCACCAAGTTCATTTCAGAGGCTAATCAATACTGTGTTGCGAGGCATGTCAGATTTTGCAGTGGCCTATATCGATGACGTGGCCATTTTTAGCAAGTCGGTGCCTGAGCATGTCCAACACCTGACAACAGTATTGGAGGCCTTAAGAAAAGCAGGCCTCACAATAAAAGCTAAGAAATGCCAGTTTGGACTAAAGGAAGTAATCTATTTAGGACATAAGGTGGGGAGTGGGAAAATCACCCCCTTATGGAGCAAGGTGGAGGCAATACAAGCGTGGCCGATCCCCTTAACCAAAAAACAAGTAAGGGCATTTCTGGGTGTGGCTGGATTTTATAGGAAGTTTGTGAGAAATTTTGGGGAAATAGCAACCCCCTTGCATGAATTAACAAAGAAGAAGTGTTCTGAGCGTGTGGTATGGACGGATGAATGTCAGAAGGCTTTTGATCTACTGAAGCAAGCCTTGTGCCAAGGACCCATATTAATAGCACCAGACTATGAGAAACCATTCATCGTGGCTACAGATGCATCGGACCTGGCGCTGGGAGTCGTCTTGCTACAGGAGAGAGAAGGCACCAGACATCCAGTGGCGTACCTAAGTCGCAAGCTGACGCCGAGGGAGAAAAACTATCCGTCGGTCCAGAAGGAGTGCCTAGCGGTCGTGTGGGGACTGAACAAGTTGCGCCCATACGTGTGGGGACGAAGATTCACAGTGATTACGGATCATCGGGCCTTGTTATGGTTGCAGACTATGAAAAACCATAACACTATGCTGCAGAGGTGGTCCTGGGCCCTACAGGACTATCAAGTGGACTTCCAGTTCATCAAAGGCAAGGACAATGTACTGGCCGATGGACTTTCCAGGCAAGTGGCTGGGACTGCAGTGATGTGACCAGACAGAGGAACAAAGAAAGACATTTTCCCCATAGAGACTTTTATTTGTTAACGCGACGTATAAATCCTGGAACAGGAATAATACTCTGCTGTTGTTTAAGGGGGGGGGGGAAATGTGATGTTCCTATATTAATGTATATATGGTAAGTGTTGTTGTTTTAGAAGATACATGGTAAGTGGAGTGAAAGAGGAGGGGGAGCGAATGGGCAGTAGAATGCGAGATGATTGGCTGAGTGTTTAAAATGGCTGAATGTATAAAAGGAAGAGTGAGAGTGGAATCGGGGGGGGAGAAGAGAACTGAGTGGGTTGCTTGGTGGGGTTTAGAGAGTTGTTTACCAGGAGGGAGGTGGAGTTCGGATTAGTATTGAGTAAAACCATATGCTTATGTGCCTTAAGAAGAAATCTTGTTAATCTTGTTAGCTTTGTTATCTGTAATAAATACTTAATTTGGTTTACCAAAGGCCTGATCCTTGGCTGGGGTTTCACAGACCAGAAGGGAGGGTAAGGTAATGACCAAGGCTGAAGGGGAACTGTAACAAATGGTGGCAGCGGTGAAGAGAATAACAATACCAGTATTCAGAATTTCTGGGAATACTAGTATTGGGACGTTACTGGTGGTTGCCTAGCAGGGGGATCTGTTGAGATCTGTGCTAGAGCGGATAGGCAAACCATAAGAGAGTGCGGTCCGGACTGGTGGAGTCCCTGGTGGTGCCTAGAGACAGGCAGTAACCACGAGCAGGTAGGAACCTGACAGGGAGAGCCAGGGAAGGACGCCTCACCAACTGCAAGTGTTTTATGTATTATTCTAACGCTAAACCAGATAATTTCCCTTCAAGCAAAGGGTGTTGTCCCTTGAGATGCATGGTAGGTGAAGGGCACATTCCTAGAAGAATGTGTGTTCCAGATTTTTGAAATAAAATAAAAAGCTCTAGCATTAAGGTTGTAACCCTATAGCCCTGGTGTTGCTGGACCACAACTTCCATCATCCCTGACCATTGGCCATGCTGGCACATGATGATAGGAGTTGTAGTCAAACAACATCTGGAGGGAATCACGTTGGCTATCCCTGTGATATCTACTTATCTGAGAATAAGCTCCACTGAAGTCAGTGGGACTTCTAAGTTGACATGTCTAGGATTGCACTGTAAGAACCCTTTTCTCCCAAGGAGGCTACCATTTCTGTTTCTGGTATGCTCTCATTGAACAAAATTTGTTGTTGGGAAAGTGGTCTAGTTTTGATGTAATATTTATCTAATATGTCAAAATATTGCTGCATGCATTATTTAACCTATTGACCAACTGAAACACCATCATCAGTTGAACTTCATCCGTCATCAAATTTTCTGACCCATGGAGCTTAGGCTTTCGTTTTCATGGTGATGTGTCCATACCAGCTCAGCTTTGGGATGTACAAGCATATGACTTAGTGCACTGCAGCAAAATTCACAATTGCAGGATGCATTAATGTGGCAAGTGCCTAGAGGTTTAGAATAGGATTGTTGAACTTGTCAAGATATTTTTAGCAATGCTGTTTGTTCTCATTTAGATGCTGCAGGGCGTCACAGTTGTTTTGAAGGAGAAGATAGCCAAACAGACTCCCAGTGAATGACAGTGTCAGTAAATGAGTTTGTCAAGGATGCATTTTCTGACTTGGAAAACATGAGAGAGTTTTGAAAGAATCCAAAAGTACTTTATCCTGATTGGCAAGGTTAATCCTCAGTGGGATCATCAGTCATGACTTGCCAATGCCACTTAACCTGTGATCCTAAGCATAGTTGCTTAGATGTTCCATTAAGTAAAAGAGGGTTACTGAATGAATGGATTTTCATGCCATTGTTTTGTTTTGTTTTTGTTAATTTGCCAGCCACTAAATGCCAACCATTATCAAGATGGTGGATTTCAACTCTAGTAGCTACAGCAGTCTTATAACTCTAACATCTTAGCAGATATAACTCTTTTCTATTTTGCTCAAACAGAAAAGTGAGCATGAAGAAGAGTTACACTGTGTGCAGTTTTCCAGATTCTTCAACAATAGTGCAAGATCTGAAGAAGAAGAAGGTTATTATGTACATAAATATTTATAAAGGAAGATTCTAAAGGCATTGACATGGCATTCAATATCTTGTTATATATGTTGCTAATGTTTTATACCTCCAAGTACCTATACACAAATCCACACTTAGAGTAGTTTTCTGGTACACCATGAGACCATCAATGTACACAGCATCCACTTCTTTCACTGTGATCCAGCAGCTTCAGCAAAATAAATAATAAATTAAATATCATATCATATTCACAAGTTTGCTTTGGAAGACAAAAAGATGTGCTTGCCAGTCAGCATATCTCAAACACTCTTTTCCCATATATGGTTCAGGAAGAAATTTGGCACTGCACAGGTAGCCAGTCATGAAAAGCTGGCATTATATATTCAGAATCTATCATGGGTGATACATTCTTCACTAGCATTATGGCAACAACTGCAGGTTGGATTATGTATCTTTTGTAAGAAAGGTGACATTATGCTACAAAAAGACAATACCCATAATGAAATGTGTTGTAACATTTCTTGTTCCAAAGTCATCCATTTCTTGTCCACTTTCATAATGACAAAGCAAAGCTGGCAGAATTGAAATGCTTCATAGTATAATGCCAAATGAGGGCGTCCCCATCCCACTCAACCTTGCCTTCTGTAATCATTCTTCATTGCTAATCTGGGTTTCTTCCCTTGGAATACAAATTTGTTCAATAATTTCTGCCAATTTGTGAACAGTCCTAAGTTGAAGGGAGATAGGGAGCACCTAGAAGAGGTATAAGAATTTTGGTACTAATTTCATATGTACCACAGCTATCCTTCCCGATACTGACAGATTCAGTCTATCCCATTTGTGTAGATCCTTTTCGACTTTTCTCACCAAGGGAGCAAAATTCAAGGCATACAACAAATTCTTGGTAACATGAACTCCCAAATATCTAAAATCTTCATGACAAATAGGGATGCCCACCCTCTTTCGCAATCCCAGTTATTCACCAGAGGAAACACAGAAATACCTGATCAAAGACTTATCTAGATTCATCTGTAAGCCTGTGATATTTTCCTATTTTGGCATTAAGCAGAATATAAATTAAAACATTAGTAGTAGTAGTAGAAGTAGTAGTAGTAGCAGCAGCAGCAGCAGTAGTAGCAGCATTTCTTCATGAATTTGTCTAATCCCCTTTAAAAATTATCAGAGTTAAGCTACTGGCCATCACATATCTTGCGGCAGTGAATGCCATAAATGAATTATATGTTATGCAAAGAAGCACTTCCTTTTCTCTCTCTCCCGAATCTATTTCCAATTAATTTCATTGGAGGGACCCAATGATTAGGATTCAGGTTTTTCAAGTATTCTCTCTTGTGGAGATGTCATGAATTTTTGAGAGTCTGTTTCATGGGAACTATCTCTTGATCATGTCTGTGCAAACATGAATAGAACTAAATTGAAGTTTTCCTAATTATCTGAAACTGAAACTCAGCCACCTTTGGAAGGTGACTTTATTGTGCATCAGTGTACAAACTCTTTCTCTGATATAGCTTTAATGCCTACAGCACTCTTGAAAGACACTCTTATTTCAACCAGCTCCACAGATTGCAAGAAGAATGATCCTGGTGCTGATATTCTCTCAAAAGCACTTGCACATGCACTCCAATTCTTCTTCCTTTTTTTAACCATTGCAAAACACTTCCTCCTTAAATTGCAGATCTTGGAGCCAACATGTCTGGCTTTAGCTGCTCTGTCATTCATAATCTTGTTATGCAAATAAAACAGTAGACAAACCAAGAAGCTCTCTAACTCAATCTAGACAAACATCAAAGGCTACAACTGACACAAATCCAAATCTGACACCCATTGTTGTTCAGCTGAAGAATGGTAGACATGCATTTAAAAGATGAACCCCCAAACAAAACCATGTTCCAGGCTTTATTCTCCCATCCATAGACAGAAAAATAATAATTACTACAAATTTCTGCCATTGTTTATTAGAGGTAGTGAGGCCTAAACCCCTCTTGAAGTCCACAAGTATTGGCCTTAACAGCCACTCCAATGTGTAAGAGACAAGCATAGATTTGGATTCCCTCTCCCCCAAAATGTATGACCTGAATCTTCCCTTCTGTTTGAAAATAAATTTGCACATCACAGTGGATAAACCTTATACCATATATCTGCCATGGAGCAATATGGAGCCACACCGCGGGTGTTATGTGATAAGATTGCATTGCACTTTGGGCAAAACTCTTTTAAATAACAGGTCATCATCCATGCTTTAAATTATCACAATAACCTGTGACATAATGCTATATTTTGAAAAATTCTAGGATTTTTTTTGAGGGGGAGGGGAATTCTTGGAGCCTAAAATTTCAGTCCATAAGCCAAATCTCATCTAATAATTAACCTGAAGGCAAAATTCTTGTTCTTCCTTTCTAAGCTCTAATTGTGTATTTTTTTCCCCGTGCCAATCTTCATACAATTCTGAGACTGGTATGGGCCAATTGCTTTAAATATATTTCAGGCTTGGTTCAGGTTAGGATGAGTTTTGGATAGTTTTTGTCAGTCTCAGTACTGGGTTGTGTTTGACCATTCAAGTTCCTGGATCTTCTGTCTTTTTCTGACAGTACCAAGACATCAGACCCCTCACCAGGAAATAGGATGGCTTAGCATACAGTGGGTCCCACTTTAGGGCCTTCTGCCGGGTACTGCTGGTAGGAATACACCAGTAGCTTTCAAACAGGCCATGACTTATAAATAACAAAGACCATTTCTTTCTTTCTCGTCAATAAATTTCTACGTTCTATTGCATCTTTGGTCTTTTTTGTTGTCCATGTTTGCTAATCACATTGTTTCAAATGTAAATATTGCTCTGTTTATGTATCTAGTTCCAAGTATATTTTAGGTATTTTCTTTACAGTGTTCACATTTTGGTATGTCAAATTAGTAAAAGAGAAGCAATAAGTGCTGCTACTCAAAGGCAAGAATAAGCTGAGAAAGATGTGAAGAATAATATACACAAGATAAAATAGTCCAGCGCATTTCAGAAAGAAAGTGGAAGTACTAGGGAAACTGGCATATTAATAAGATAATATCACATTCTAACTGAGACAATCCCAATAATTAAATACAGTAGAATTAAGAACACTCCAGCAAATGCTTTGCATCCAGCCAAAACAACAGAAAATTGAGGGGGGAGAGGGAGAGAGGATGAGAACATGACATCTCTCAAGCATTTAGTGAGTACTAATTGTTCATCAAGCAGAGACAACCCAGCCAAAATTCTTCATAATTTTAATTAAACACAGAAGGAAAGAGATGTTTACTTAAAAACAAATAGGCTAAAGTAAAATGATTGTATGAGTTAGGCTGCAGTCCTATCCATGCTTACTTGGGAGTAAGCCCACTGAGCACAATGGACCTTATTTCTGAGTGGGGGTAGGGGATAAATTCGATTCAGTTTGTATTTATAGTAGGGCCCTGCTTACCGGCGCTTCGCTTATCAGCGTTCCACTAATGTGGCAGCTTTCATTTTCCATTTTAAAGCCGATTTTTGCTCTTTTGCACCGTTTTGTGACGTTTCCTTGTCATTTTCGCACGACGGCCCCATTATAGTCTATGGGTTCCGCTTTACAGTGATTTCCGCTTTACAGCGGGGGCCTGGTTCCTAACCCGCCGTGTAAGTGGGGCCCTACTGTAATCAATCTAATTCAAACTTTCCAAAACAATATGAGAACCAAAACACAGTCATCCTTTGAAATTAGCATGTATCTGAATGTTGAGATAAAGTTTTTCAACCAAACAATGCTTACAAAAATACATATATTAGGGAAAAGTATACATACAAATGATTATATTAGTGAAAATAGCATACAAAAATGCATTATATTAGGAGAAACTGCTTGTAAAAATTTGTAATATCAGTCAAAACTGCATACAAAAATATGTGTTAGGAGAAATTTGCACTAAAATGCTGAAGAATTTTCATTTGTTTTAAAACAAATTTACAAATTGCTGCAGAAATGTGGAGAACTGAATTTAAGATTGGAAAAATGAGAATCGGAGAAATGAACATTAATAGATTCTTCCATCCTATATCTGATGAAGCCTGCAAAAGATTGTGCTGTTTGGCTGCAACCTTATACCAGCCTTCACCAAACTGGTGCCATGCTAGCTGAGGCTGATGGAAGTTGTAGTTCAAACCATCTGGAGGGCACCATGTTGGTGAAAGCTGGTATACACACATACTGAGGAATAAATTCCACTGAACTCAACGGGGCTTATTTTGGAGTAGTGACACACAGGGTTGTGCTGGTTCATCTTCCTAACAGGCTACAAAATAGAAGCTCTTTATTCCTGGAATAATTTGTACACAGACACAGTTCTCACAGAAGAGTAGCACAGCAAAGCCACACTAGGAAGACTGTGTTATAGCACCAATTACATATGTTGGGATTGGTCACTGTGCTTATCCTGTATTCCAGAAGTGTGCAGAACCTTTGGTCCGCTAGATGTTGGTGAACTACAGCTCCCATCAGCCCCAGCAAGCAAGGCCAATGGCCTGGGGTGTTGGGAGTTGTAGTTCACCAACATCTGTAGGGCCAAAGGTTCCCCACACCTGCCGCATGCATTTCAGCTTTGCACAGAAAAGTCAGAAACTGTATGTCTTACACTTCATGTCTTTCTGGCCCCACTGTTTCCCTTGCTTTCTCTGCATACCTGCCAAATGAGGATAATACTTTAGTCGATTCTAGTCCATAAAAGCAAATGCCAACACAATAAATCCATTAGCCTTTAAGGTGCCACAAGGCGCTGTTGTCTCAACTGACAAGGATGTGCACTGTTGAAAGCCCTGATAAAAAATGGGGCTTGGTTATGAAAAACTAGGCATCAGATTACTGGAGTGTTTTCTTTAGACACGGAGATTTGATATAAGTATCCAGCAGTAAAAAAGTTAAGGGAGAAATGGTGAAAGAAAATGTGCTCATATATGTGCCACACTACTATCTTTTAATATTTTGCAATATCTCATCATATAGTGTGCAGCCTCTTTCCACAAATGTATTATCACTCTCCCCAGTGTGCATTTTGCAGGGAACCAGCAGAACTGCAGGTTGGGGTGAGGTAGGCAAAGTGGTCTCCAGGTTGACACCTGTACCATGCTGACAATTCTCCCCTAAAAGCAACGAGGGCCTTCTCAGTGGTGGCTCCCCATTTGTGGAATGTTCTCCCCAGGGAGACATGCCTGGCACCATCACTGCCGGTTTGTAGGTGCCAGGCAAAAACATTCTTATTCACCAAGGTGGTGAGGAGTTGGATCTTGTTTTTATCTAGCTTGTGAATATTTTTGGATGTTTTAATATCTGTTTTCAATGTTGTAAGTCATTCTGAGTTTGATTTTGAAAAAAAATGACTAATAAATATAATAAATAATAATAAATAATCAGCACAGCAGTGCAGGGGTGCTGAGCCACCCCACCAACAGCAGTATTGCTGCCGCTTACCTGAATGATGCAGGGATACAGCAGAGCAGCTGCAAGATCAGGGTTGCACAGATGCACCAGCAAGAGCACCAGATTGTCTCCACTGGTGCACCCTCGGAGGCCCAACTTCACCACCACCTTGCACTGTCCCCACTCCATCCAGGTAAGCGGTAATGATGCTACTGTCAGGAAGGCAGCTCTGTGCCCATGCCCCATCATATTAGCTGCTCCTACTTGACACTACACAACAGTCTAACCACACTGATCTTTTCTCTCTTCCAACTTTCTGCCCGCATGCCACCTTGGCTGCTCCACTCTTTCCTCTGCTCCAATAAGCTTACCAGGTGGTGTGAGAATAGGTCCCTCTTTCTTTCTTTTCAAAACAAAAATTGGGGGGGGTGGCCATGGCACACTGTGCCATGAGGCTTCAGCTGCCCATCATCTTTATTTGCCCATTTCTGGGGAAATGAAGACAGTGAGTGACTGTCACCCCTCCCCCATCTACCACTTTCTCTCTAGCATTGATGGGTGGGCAGGCTATGGAGCTCCAGTCTTCTGCTCTGAAGTACTCAACTAATGGCACCACTGGGTAGCAGACTGCAGAGAGAAAGCCTAGGATTCTTCCAAGCTTCTGTATTTAATAGAGAAGCTTGTGGAGGGGACTACTGCTACTTTGTAGAAGTAATCTTTCCAAGCTATGAAGGCTCCCTCTTCCCATATGTACCTTTCTGTTCCCAGAAACCCGCAGCTTAGGCCCTTCTCTGAGTGCTCCCACCAACTAAGATCCAACTGTGATCATGACAGAAAATATTTTCAGAAATAGCCCCTTTGTTGTAGAATGCCCTTCCACAGAGAGACCTGCCTGGCATCCACTTTAATCTCTTTTCAGCAGTAGACAAATGTCATTTTTATTTTCTCAAGCATTTAAAATTGTTTTTTTGGGGGGGGGTTATCTTTGCATTAGGCTGTGGTTTTAGCATGGTTGTTGAGCTCTGAAATGTATTCATTTGGCTCTCTGTATTAAACTGGTTATTGTTGTGGTGTTCTAATCTCTACATTCCTGGCTTGCAGTGGACTGTTTTGGTTTGCCATAGTTGTTTTATCTGCTGCTTCAGTTAATTCCTCTTTTAATGAAATTGTGATATATATTTTTAAAGATTGTTTCTAATCTTGTATGTTGTCCAGAGTACTGCTGTTATTGATAAATGACAAATGAAATCAGAAGTAATAAAGAAATAGAATAAATAAATAAACAATACAATACATCTAATTAAGTTGCAGAAGTTTCCAGTGCTTTGTCAGACACGTTCAGGGAATGCACAACCCCTTCCCTCAAATCCCTTCATTTGACTGGGCTTGGTCTACAGCAGTGGTCCCCAAACTTTTTTCTCCATCGACCACTTGAAAAATGCTAATGGTCTTAGCAGACTACTTAATGATTTTTCTGCCTATTGTAGCAATTGCAGTGCACTGGGCTAGATGCTGTCTGATTTTTAATTATATTTTTATTGCTTCTTTCTTCTTAAAGTGTATTTTATAGAATTACAATTTACATTCCATAGAATTCAAACTGTAATACAATAAAATACAATATGAGAAATAAAAGAAGCCAAAAAATTACAACTAAAATACTCTGGTCATGCCATGGACCACCTCAATAAAGTTAATGGATCACTGGTGGTCCATGGACTACAGTTTCGGAACTTCCGGCCTACAGTTTCTTGATGCTTCAGTCTCCCTTTGTGGGGGTGTTTCCTTAGCTCTGTCTGAAGAGCAATTATTGTACAAGGCTCATGCAAAAAGTAGATGAAATGGTCATCAATATGACTCTGTACAGCCAGCATTATGAGTCAATGTGGTAAGAGGGTAGATTTGCAATTGCTGACCCAATGCCAAATCAAAAAGAGAACAATTTGCCCAGAACTGTCTAACTCTCCATGCTTTGCTACCTTCAAAACGTATTCTGTGTGCCTTTGCATATTCCCTTTGCATATTTGTTTTGTTGTAATTCAACCATTCTCTCTCTCAACTTACCAGTTTCATTTCAGATGCTGGCAATTGACTTGTTTCTTTTTTGAGGCTTTAATGTTCTTTGGCTCTGTGTGTGTGTTTGCTTGTGGTGGTTGTTTTTGGTTTATAATTGGGGTGTCTTTTTTCTTTTCTCAAAGCTGTTTGCCTTTTTTTTCTTAAAATGGCAATTTCATTTAAGGGACTAATACTTTACCTTTTGTACAATTTTTTGGATGGTAATTGGTGGCAGGTTAAAAATATTATTACCATCATCATTGTCATTATCAGTAATAATAGCTTACCATTTTTTAAATTTTCATATACTTTATCTCAGATGGGGGACCTTTGGTCCTCCAGATGTTGTTGGATTTAGGTCCCATCATTCTCAACCATTGGCCATGATGGTGGGGGCTGATGAGAGTTGGAATCTACCAACATCAGGAGGGCCAAAGGTTCTCCACCTTTGCTTTATCTCATAAATAAAACTGAAAAGCTTCCATACAATAACTGATTAGGGAAAATTGGGATTGGACCACTTCATTCCTCTGTTCCAGTTTCCACATTTAAAGTAAAATTCTTGTTTGCATAATAAAGCTTAATATCACTATCTTTTTAAACATTGCATTGAGTAATAGCTATTTGTCACTTCAGCACTGTAGCATAACTGTCAAAAGATCTACTTTTTAAAATATGGAAACCAGTCTAACCGTGCAGTCCTATGCAACTGTGTCCCGTGACATTCAGCTTTTGTGCATGTGTTTGTTCATTTATTTGTTTTTTCTTTTTTTATTGTTATTTGAAAAATAAAACACTCCACCAATGTGCAATTCCAGAAAATGTAAGTTTCATAAATATTAACTTGTAGCTATTTAATATCTTGCATAAGCTGATCTGTTTACACTTGGTAACATCATAAATAGGATGGGTGTTTTCCCCTACCGGGCATAAGTAGACAGGTAATACTTGCAGACACTTTCACGGCTATTCAGCAAGCAATTAAAAGAACTATTATTTTCATATCCAGCTGACTCATATTTAATTTAGAACTAATGCAACACTTAATAATGTCCTTTAAGTCAGATGTAAAATGAGCTCTGGATTCTGATGTGTTAAATCAATGTGCTACAAGCACTTCTTTGACTTTGTTGTGTAAAATGACACTGTTCGATGGTTGCTAGTTCAGCATAATACAGGCATTGCTTCGTTCACTGACAGTAAACACAAACAGCAATTTATTCTCAGGGGAAATCATAAAGTAAAGATCATAGGTATGTACAAGAGCCTCAATGTGGAACTACCATGTTGTTTTTCTGTTCAGTGCTAAGTTTTTTAATGTGATGGTACAGGACAGATGACGGCAAGGGCAACATACTTCACTCATGTATATCTGGTTTAGTTCATGAAAGATATTAATACTCTGTAAGATAAATGCAGGAATATACCATTAATCTGAAGGACACGGAAGATGGAGTGGAAGGCTTCTTGGCCGTAGCATGTTATTGCTGCATCTTCACTCTGCCATGTAAAACATACCATCCATGACTATGACAGAAATAGGGATGGGGAACCTGGGACTCTTCAAGTGGTGTTGGATTACAACTCCCTACTGACCATTGGCCATGCTAGATGGGACTGATGGAAGATGGGAGTCCAACAACATCTGAAGCAGGGCTGTGGAGTCGGAGTCATGGAGTCGGAGTCGGAAGCAATTTTGGGTGGAGTCGGAGTCAGTAGAAATGTACCGATTCCAACTTCAAAATAAATTTTGATTGACAAATTTTTAAAAATATAAATTCAAAATGTCAAAGAAGCTTCCCATGAAGTCAGCTGTAGTTGAGCATTTCACCATAACTCAAGATGGAAAATATTTTGTGTGTCAGTGTATGACACAGGACCCAGATGAAGACAAATGCTGTGATGCCAAGATCAGCGCATATTCAGGCAGCGATAAAAATGCTCCTGTGAGAGCTTCCAATTTAAAAAGATATTTACAGCCCTTTCTAGGGCTGTGGAGTTGGAAGCAATTTTGGGTGGAGTCGGAGTCGGACAGTAGAAAAATAGAGGAGTCGGAGTCGAAGGTTTGGCATACCGACTCCACAGCCCTGATCTGAAGGGCCACAGTTTCCTCACTAGTATTAGTACATTCTGAAAGGCAGCATTGGAGGACAATGATGAAAGCAATGATATGATGAAACCCAAGAATGAAACCTGGGGCAGGCACAAAGCGATGCCTATTGCAGATGCCTATTGCTCTCCTACAACTCTCTCCATCTTGCTTCTCAGGGTCACTGCTAAAGACGGTGTGGTAAACTGGATGGATCCTTAGCCTGATGTAGCATAGACAATTCTTGTGACCTTGACAAAAAGGCAGAAGTGGCATAATTTATTTTATTTAGCTTCTTATGTTTGTATCCCACCTTTCTTCCATTATGGAATCCAAAGTACTGTAGCATAATTATCATTCTCAAGTAGACCAGATCGAGACTTGCTTAGTTTCAGCAAGATGGTGGCTTCATGTGTCTTCAACCATACCCTGGGACCTTGCGCATAAGCTATGCTGGACTGGGGTTCAGAGGCATGGGGGCATGGACAGTAAGCCCTCTATCCCCCAACCCCATGCCACAACTTTCATAAATATTTCTGTCAACACTGCACTTGCTTATACCTTTGATACAACAGAAAGTGTCCTTGATCTGTTTTGCATTTCAAAATCACTATAATCCACAGAGCAAAAACTTTTTACACTATTATTGCTATGCTGAAAAAATTATCTCCCTCAATTAATGAGAAAAGAAATTGCATTTAAAAATTATCAAAGGGGAAAGAAAAGTTCAGTGAAATTCTCATGGATGTTGTGAGGAGGGTTTTTTTTGTGCTGATGTTACTTTTGAAACTGTCCTTTCTTTCATTCTGCAAATCATCTTCCTAGGGTTCTGCACTCTGCAGCCTTCCAAGCAGTGGTGGCTGGTCCATTAGGGCACAAAAGGGGCACTGTCCCCACTAACCCCAATCTGCCCTCAGCCAGCCCCCAGCTGCCTGCCTTCTAACTTGCAAACACTCCAGCAGATGGCACTGACCATCAGCTTCTCCTTAGTCTCAGCATTGCTGCCCTTGTAGAACTCAGCAGGGAGGACATTACAGGCAAAACTAGAATTAGTTGACTCTGCTTGTCATAGAATCATAGAATAGTATAGTTGGATGGGGCCTATAAGGCCATTGAGTCCAACCCCCTGCTCAAAGCAGGAATCCAAATCAAAGCATTCCCAACAGATGGCTGTCCAGCTGCCCCTTGAATGCCTCCAATGTCGGAGAGCCCACTACCTCTCTAGGAAATTGGTTCCATTGTCGTATGGCTCTAACAGTTAGGAAGTTTTTCCTGATGTCCAGTCGAAATCTGGCTTCCTGCAACTTGAGCCCATTATTCCATGTCCTGCACTGTGGGATGATCGAGAAGAGATCCCGGCCCTCCTCTATGTGACAACCTTTCATGTACTTGAAGAGTGCTATCATATCTCCCTCCCAAATGATCTCCGTCATGCCCCCTCTGTGGTGAGTTTCCGCCGGGCCTTGAAGGCCTGGCTCTTTGGACAGGCTTTTTGGGGTGGGTTAGGTTTTATTATTGTTGCTGAGATTTTTAATGTTCTAATATAATTATATGTTTTTATTCTGTACGTCGCCCAGAGTGGCTGGACTACCAGCCAGATGGGTGACTATTAAATAAATAAATAAATATCTCCCATCAGTCTTCTCTTCTCCAGGCTAAACATGCCCAGTTCTTTCAGTCTCTCCTCATAGGGCTTTTTTTCCAGTCCCCTGATCATCTTTGTTGCCCTACTCTGAACCCGTTCCAGTTTGTCTGCATCCTTCTTGAAGTGCAGAGACCAGAACTGGATGCAGTATTCAAGATGAGGCCTAACCAGTGCTGAATAGAGGGGAACTAGTAATTCACGCGATTTGGAAACTATACTTCTGTTAATGCAGCCTAATATAGCATTTGCCTTTTTTTGCAGCCACATCACACTGTTGGCTCATATTCAGCTTGTGATCAAAGACAATTCCAAGATCCTTCTCACATGTCGTATTGCTGAGCCAAGTATCCCCCATCTTATAACTGTGCATTTGGTTTCTTTTTCCTAAGTGTAGAACTTTGCATTTATCCCTGTTGAATTTCATTCTGTTGTTTTCAGCCCAATGCTCCAGCCTATCAAGGTCCCTTTGAATTTTGTTTCTGTCTTCCAAGGTATTAGCTATACCCCCCAACTTTGTATCATCTGCAAATTTGATAAGCATGCTTTGTACCTACTCATCCAAGTTGTTAATAAAAATGTTAAAGAGCACTGGGCCCAGGACCGAGCCCTGTGGTACCCCACTCGTTACTTCCGCCCAGTTTGAGAAGGAACCATTGATAAGCACTCATTGCGTACGATTCTGGAGCCAACTGTGGATCCATCTGATAGTTGTTCCATCCAGCCCACATTTAGCTAGCTTGCTAATCAGAATATCATGGGGCACTTTGTCAAAAGTTTTACTGAAGTCGAGATATATTATGTCCACAGCATTCCCACAGTCTACAAGGGTGGTTACCAATCAAAAAATGAGATGAGATTAGTTTGGCAGGATTTGTTCTTCATAAATCCATGTTGGCTTCTAATAATCACTGCATTGCTTTCAAGGTGCTTACAGATTGACTGATTATTATCTGCTCCAGAATTTTTCCAGGGATTGATGTTAGGCTGACTGGTCTGTAGTTCCCCGGTTCCTCCTTCTTGCCCTTTTTGAAGATAGGGACAACGTTAGCTCTCCTCCAGTCATCTGGCACTTCACCAGTCCTCCATGATTTCACAAAGATAATAGAGAGCGGTTCTGAGAGTTCTTCAGCCAGTTCCTTCAATACTCTAGGATGCAGTTTATCGGGTCCTGGAGATTTGAACTCATTCAAAGTGATTAGGTTTTCCTTGACCATTTCTCTATCAGTCTCAAGCACCAATCCTGCCCCTTCTGCTTCATGTTTCCTAGGAGGGTCATAGACCCTTTTTTGGGAGAAGACTGAGCCAAAGTAGGAATTGAGGACTTCTGCCTTTTCTTTGTCATCTGTTATCATTTTGCCATCCTCATTGAGTAGCTGTACCACCATTTCTTTTCTCTGTCTTTTACTATGGATATACCTGAAGAAAGCTTTTTTTTTTGCTTTTAGCATCCCTTTCTAGCCTCAGCTCATTCTCAGCTTTAGCCTTCCTGCCACCATCCTGGCAATTCTGTGATACCTGCCTATACTCTTCCTTTGTGGCCTGGCCTTCTTTCCACTTCCTGTATGTATCCTTTTTTGTTTTCAGGTCATCTCTAAGCTTTTTGTGAAGCCACATTGGCTTCTTCTGTTGTTTCCCCCTTTTTTTCCTTGTTGGAATTGCTTGCCATTGAGCTTTTAAAAAGGTAATGGTGTCCCCGCACTTATAGTGCGAGTCGTTTCCGACTCTTAGGGTGATGTCTTGTGACGTTTACTAGGCAGACCGTATATATGGGGTGTGATTGCCAGTTCCTTCCCCGGCCTTTTCTTTACCCCCCAGCATATGCCGGGTACTCATTTTACCGACCATGGATGGATGGAAGGCTGAGTGGACCTCGACCCCTTTTACCGGAGATTCAACTTCCTCCTGTTGATCTCCTGCCTTCTGCCCCATTGGGCACCAGCCACCATTGCTTCCCAGGTGCCCATGCTTCCCAGGGGAAGACATCCTGAGGAGGGAGAACTCCTCCAACTGGGCTTCTTCAAGATCAGGAAGGTTGCAGAGTACTGCAGAAATTACTTAAAATACAAACACATGCGCACGCCACTCTGCACTTCACAAAGCAATAGTATGAGAAGCTTTAAACTCTATACCTACCCAAATTCTGATGAAATTCTGAACTGCCCTGAAAAAGAGGCAGAAAACATGGAAGCGTCTTTTGCAGTGGAAGAAAACTGTTGAGAAACTGGAGGACAGATTTCATTCATGTTTTATTGACTTCATATAAGATGTTAATAATATGTAGGATGGGTGCAATAGCAGACCGACAAACTTATTTCTAATTAAGCAGTCTGATCAGCAAAATGTATTTTGACTGCTGTGAAGGAACTAAATAGTGTAGGAGTGTATTAAGTAGTGCAGAACATGGTTATAAGAATAAATAACTATGTATTTCTTTATCAGGAGTGATGCTTCTTAATTACTCAGCCATCAGAGTCTGCTTGCTTTTCAGCCCACATGACTGAGTCACATATTTGTTTCCTCAAGTTAGAATCACATTTTCTGCACAATACCTAAAGCTTATCCACCTATTATGTGATGTTTGTCAACCTTTTATCTTAGGACCTATCCTTCCCTCAATCACTAAATGTTAGTAATTTAATATACCTGCAACAGGATTTATACAAGTAAACTCAGACTATGTCATGCATATCCACTCTATTTTGCACTTATAGTTTTAACCGAATCTTCATGGTTTAAAGAAGGGGTGGGGAATGGGATCTGCCAGGGGGCTGGATCTAAATCTGACCACCCTTCAAAGGCCACTTCTGAATTTCATCTTCCTTGATGTCCTCCAGACCTGGACTGCAAAGTAAGAACTTGAGCAATTGAATGCTCAGTGTCACCATCACAGCTTATCCAGTCAGCATCAATCAAAGGCTTCACTACCACAAGCTCAATCCAATACATATGTGACAGCTGATTCTCATACCACATAGCTACTTGTCACTGTTACTCAATTTCCACATCCGCGAAGATAGGTTACTAGCCATCTGACCAGCAGTGGATTGATAAATTGTTCAGAACTTAAACAGTTCATCTGTATTTGGAATGAACCCAAAATAAATATGTCAAAGCTACTTGTAGACAATATAGAAGATATATAGATGGTACAGTGATTTTTTAACACAGAGATCTATTTTACATTGTGCTAATATAATCAAAATGCAATTTTGCTACCGGGCCAAGTTCAAGGTTCTAGTCTTGGTGTACAAAGCCCTATACAGCTTGGGACCAGGATACTTGAAAGAACGTCTTATCCCTTTTATACCCAGTCGATCACTGTGCTCTGCAGGTGAGGGCCTCCTGCAATACCATCTTATCAGGAGATTCATTCTGCACAACATAGGAAATGAACCTTTAGTGTGGCAACACCTAACCTGTGGAATTCCCTCCCCTTAAATATTAGACTGGTGCCATCTGTGTTATCTTTTTGGCGCCTATTGAAGACCTTCTTCTTTCAACAAGCCTTTTAAGTTGAGACCTTATCCCAGTCTGCCTCTGTGCTGCAATTGCTTTTGAAAATGTTTTTAAACCTTTTTTTAAAAAAAACCCCAATATATTTTAACCTTTTTTAAAAAAGATGTCTCGAAAGCTTTTTGAAAATGTTTTTAAACATGTTTTGTTTTAATGTATTTTAAAATCTATTTTTATGATGTGCTTTTAAAGTGTTTTTAGTGCTTTTGTTTGCCACCCTGGGCTCCTGCTGGGAGGAATCAAATAATTCATAAATAAATAAATAAAAGGTGAAGTGGGCAGCAGCCATTGGGGGGAAAGCAATGCACGTTTTGGGGTTTTCTGAGCTACATTGTTACTCTTTGTTTTCAAAACTCACATACATCAAGTCATGGTCACTTTATATATTATGGCCACCATATCTCCATGATTGTTGTTCTTGTTGCATTTATTTGTTGTTTATACAAAAGATGTTTCAAAGTGACTTACAACTGCATAAAATAAAAAGCCAGCTAAAAATCAATTCAAAAGCAACTAAGAACAAAATAAAGCACAATAAACAAAAAATCTTAAAGTGTGCCCAAACCAAAAGTCGCATGGCGATCGGCGAATGGCAACAGGGGCAGGACTGTGAAATCCGGAATCCCCTAGTCATGGACCGGCACATGGGCGGTGGATACAGATTCAGTCATCCTGGCTCAAGGACCGATGCAGTTGAGTAGTTTGGCAGCTGTATCCATGACTGAGCAGTCCTATTCAGGATCCACTCTGCTCACCCCATATAGGGAGGGGGCTAGAAAAGGTGCCCTAAACATAGTCTGCCTCATCTCTCTCCGTGACTGGTTCACCGCGTCCAGTGGGGTCACCACTTAGCAGTCGCAAAAGACAAATGAACTTGTGGAACATGGAATATACGGACATTGCTGGACAATACAGACAGTGAACATCCTGAACGCAGGACTGCCATCATTGCAAGGGAGTTGATACTTTTTAATATTGACATAGCAGCACTCCAAGAAACTCGAAGAGCAGGAGAGGGACAATTGAAGGAAGAAAAAGGAGGTTACACCTTCTTCTGGAAAGGAATGCCTGAACAAGAACGACAAATACATGGAGTAGGCTTTGCTATTAAAAATAATCTTGTGAAGCTCTTGTCAGAAGTTCCTGTTGGCATTAATGAACAACTCTCACCTCTCCGGTTAAAACTTGCCAAAAACCAGCAGGCAACTATTGTAAGTGCTTATGCACCAACATTAGATGCTGATGGAAAATTGTTATAACCAGCTGGAGACCATCTTATCAGAGATACCTAAGGAGGATAAAATTATCCTCCTGGACGATTTCAATGCAAGAGTTAGGAGTGATTTTGATTTATGGCCAGAAACCATTGGGAAAGAAGGAGTTGGCAATAGCAACCTGAATGGCATTCTACTTCTGACTAAATGTGCAGAGCATAATCTTGTTATTACGAACACACTCTTTCGCCAGAAAGATAAATTTAAAACATCATGCAAGCACCCTCGGTCGAAGCACTGGCATCTCCTGGATTACGTAATTGTCTGTGCCAGAGATCGTCATGATGTACTCCTCACCAGGGCCATGACGAGTGCCAGTGACTGCTGGACAGATCACCAATTAATTCAATCCACTATGGCCATTAATATTGTTCCTCAACAAGGAAGAAAACCAAGGCGTAAAATGAACATCCACGCCCTTCAAGATCCTATTAAGCGAGCTTGCTTTCAAACAACTCTCAAGAAACATCTACCTACGGAACTCTCTGAAAACGTTCAGGAACACTGGATTAAATTGAAGACTTCCATTATTGCAGCATGTGAACAAACTACTGGATACCAAACTAAGAAACATCAGGACTGGTTTGATGAGAATGATAGTGAGATTGAACATATCTTTGACAAGAAAAGGAAAGCCTTCCAGATATGGCAAAAAGGCATTAACTGTGCTGCTAAGAAAAAAAATCTATGCCAGTGCAAAGGCTGAGGTCCAAAGAAGAACTAGAGAACTTAAGAACGCCTGGTGGATAAAGAAAGCTCAAGAAATCCAGCATTTTGCAGATGCTCATGATGCATGGGGCTTTTTTAATGCCACAAAGGCCATCTACGGACCAACAAATTATGGTACAAATCCCTTACGTTCAATAGATGGTACCAAACTTCTGAAGGATAAAGAGTCTATTGCACTGTGTTGAAAACAGCATTACCACGACCTCCTTAATCGTAACTCTATTGTGGCTGATGAGGTCTTCTCGCAAATCCCACAACAACAAATTAGAGATGAGCTTGCAGTATCCCCTAATTTGGATGAAGTCAGTAAAGCCATTAATCAAATGAAGAATAACAAAGTTAGTGGACCTGATGGGATTCCTGCTGAAGTCTTTAAAGAAGGTGGGCCTGAACTTACACAACAACTTCATAAGCTCATTGGAAAAATCTGGATGAGGGAGGAGATCCCGGAAGACTTTAGGGATGCCATAATTATCACTCTTTTCAAGAAGGGTGATAGAACAGATTGTGGGAACTACCGAGGCATCTCTCTTCTAGCTACCACAGGTAAAATCCTTGCAAGGATCCTCGCAAATTGCCTCCTACCTATCTCAGAAGACATCCTCCTTGAATCCCAAAATGGTTTCTGCCCTTCCAGGGGGACAATGGACATGATTTTCACTGCACGACAGCTTCAAGAAAAATGCAGGGAGCAAAACCAACCTCTGTATATGGCGTTTATTGATCTGACTAAGGCCTTTGATACTGTAAATCAAACTGCTCTCTGGACCATCCTTCTGAAAATTGGAGGCCCTGATAAATTTGTGATGTTTTGCGATTCCTCCATGGCAACATGACGGCAACAATTTTGGATAACAATGGCTCTCAAAGTGATCCATTCAAAGCGGGATCAGGTGTCAAAAAGGGATGTGTCATTGCTCCGACCTTATTTGCTATTTTTATCGCCATGATTCTACACCTTGTTGAGGGGAAACTTCCCACTGGCGTGGAAATCACATATTGAATAGATGGAAAGCTTTTTCATCTCAGTAGGCTGAAAGCAAAAAGTAAAGTAGTTACAACCTCTGTCATAGAACTTCAATATGCCGATGATAATATAGTCTCCACATATTCAGAGGAAGATCTAAACGTCTTTGCAGAAGCATATGAAAAGCTTAGCCTCTCACTTAACATCAAAAAAAACCAAAGTGCTTCATCAGCAAGTGCGAACCAATTCCTCTGTAGCACCATCAATCCAGCTTAATGGTGCAACTCTGGAGAATGTTGATCACTTTTCTTATCTTGGCAGCCATCTCTCTGTAAAAGCTGACATCGACGCTGAAATTCAGCATTGTCTGAGCTCTGCGAGTGCCGCATTCTCCTGAATGAAGCGTAGAGTGTTCGAGGATTGGGATATTCACAGGGAGACCAAAATGCTTATTTACAAAGCCATTGTACTACCGACCTTACTGTATGCTTGTGAAACATGGACCATCTATAAATGCCACTTCCAACTTCTTGAAAGATTCCACCAACGCTGCCTCCGGAAAATTCTGCAAATTACTTGGGAATGGTATACGCAGACTAATGTTAGCGTATTGGAAGAAGCAAAGACCACCAGTGTTGAAACAATGATCCTCCAACATCAACTTCGCTGGACCGGCCATGTTGTTCAAATGCCTGATCACCGTCTTCCAAAGCAGCTACTTTACTCGCAACTTAAGGAGGGAAAACGGAATATCGGTGGACAGCAAAAGAGGTTTAAAGATGTTCTCAAAGCTAATCTAAAAAATTGTAACATAAGCATTGAGAACTGGGAAGCTTTGGCCCATGAGCATCCCAATTGGAGGTCGTCCATTATCAAAGGTGCTATGGACTTTGAAGAAGGACGAGCACAGGGCAAAAGGGACAAACGAGCTAAGCGGAAGGCACGTCAAGCAGATCCTCATCGTGACCATCTTCCATCTGGAAACCTATGTCCTCACTGTGGGAGGCTGTGTGGATCCAGAATTGGCCTCCACAGTCACTTACGGACCCACTGTTAAAGACCTTACCCTGGAAGACAATCTTACTCGGCCACGAGTGATCGCCAATGAATGAATGACTATACAAAGGACAAATCGTACCCTACTCAACTAAAAAAATGAGCACCTCAGCAAAGACTAAAATCATACCAAGGTGGTATGATCCAAATTTAGCCACCAAAAGCCTTGGAAAGCAGGAATGTCTTAGGCTGGCACCTGAAAGCTGACAGTAATGGCCCCAGTTGTATTTTCCTGGGTAGAACATTCCTCAGATTGGGAGCTACCACTGAAAAAGCCAGTTCACATTGTGAATCATTCCACAAGGCAAAGGTTTCTGTGTGGTGAACTGCCTTACAGTACATATCAGATGATTTTTCACAATGCAAATGGTCAGTAAAAAAGATTTGTGCTGACATGGTGAAAACTGTCCAGACAAAGGAGAGATACCCATAGAAAATAGCCTTGATGTGGCATGACTGAAAGCAGCCTCTATGTGTAATCCAGCATGTAAATCTCACTTTTAATTGCACTACATGTTGGGGATCGATATGAAAAGATCCAGTGATAAAAAGTCAATTTAGTTGTATTACCAACTTTTGCTACTCTGTTATTTTAATCCTTTAGGCTGCAAGTCTCCACACCCTTGTTCAGGAAGCCATCCCACTTATCTTTAATTGGGTTGGAGCCATAAGCCTCCTCCTGCCAACCTGTTCCTATCCATAGACACCCAGCCCATACATAATTACGATCGTCACACTTGGAACCTTGTCATAAATGAAGCCTAAACTATTTCTGGGTGAGGCTATAATCCTTTGTTCACATGAATAAGCAATATTATAAAATATTGGATATATGAGTAGGAGCTTAACACCTGCGAGATCATTCCAGTCAGTTATTTTATAGGGGTTGATACGAGTTGCAACATTTGCTCTCTGGAGTAGAAGCCAAACTGTGCTCATTCATAGTTTCCATACAGGGTTTAAATTTGGGCATGGAGGGCTCACAACAGACCTACCTTGGAACTGGCTTGTTTTCTGTGCCAATTACCTGCTTGTCGGCTGAGAAACTGAGTCTAGGTTTTCCTTCCTGCCCCCAAAGCCTCACCTCAAACCCAACAGAATTTCATACTCTCTTCTGGGGAAGATCCGCATATGCACCATATGCCACGAAGTGCTATGCTATCTATAATGTTAAAATCTTTAAAAATCAGTTCCATTTACCCTAGCAGACTGAGGCCAATAAGGTGCGGGGACGGATTAATCTACCTTCCTCGCAATGATATTATTTGTGTCATTTAAAAAGAAAATCTGTAGAACAAATATAATAGCATTCACTAATAGGCAAAAAACCTTGCGGTTTAAGAACGTGGCTGTAGCCCACAGACATTTCTATCAAACTTTTAAAAGCAGGGAATTGGGCAGCTATAGTGAATGCACCAGGGGAGCAGGAGACCTGAACTCCTCTCTGAGATATTGGACTGCCCTACAAATTGGTCAAAATGCAAACACCATTTGGGTTGTTCTTTCACAGTCCAATCCACTTGCTGTGTAGCTTGGAAGAATTTGGTAACATGTGCCTCTGAGCATATGGTGAGTGGATGCAGACAAGCTGGAACAGGTTCAGAGAAAGGCGACAAGGCTGATCAGGGGACTGGAAACAAAGCCTTATGAGGAGGGACTGAAAGAATTGGGCATGTTTAGCCTTGTTGAGCCTGCCATCTCCAAAGATGAATAATTACATTTTTGTATGTTTGTTGGTGTTCTTCTTACTTTGCTTCTTTCCTGTGTTACTAATGTTTCTACAGAGAATCTAAACTAGAAAATTTTATTTCTCTCATTTTTCATCCTAGAAATCTGTGTCAAATTTATTTTTATTAATTTCAAAGCCTTTTTATTGGTCAATGTCATATGATGGTGCAGACAGCCTTTTGTGTTTCAAATTGGAGGCTATATTCTATTTCTATTTTGGGTGCATTAATAGTTGAATCTGAAACTGCAGTTTGATGTAAAATCAGACTGATTCCAATATGTTGCTCCTTCAGCAATGACTCTAGCTGTTGGAAAAAAAGAGGATGCATGTTTTGAGCCTGCTATGTTTAAACCACTTTATTTAAGGCAAGGTGGGCATGGTCAATTAAAAGCATAGAGCACACCTAGCATTTTGCTAGAATATATTTTGCCTCCCACTGTTTTATCTTGTGCAAATTGAGATACTCCACTGGAGACTATTCTGCAGACGTCAGTGCCATTATTCCACAATTATGTTTGGAGTTTTTTTAGTGTAAATTTTGCAGTGTTGCTGTACTTCACATACTCACAGAAATAGAAAGAAAAGAAAATGATTTCCTACAGGAAACTTCACCAAAATTGCAAAGTAAATCAGACATATTTAAAGTGACCATCTGAATTATATCAACTGTCTTAATAATGTTGCTTCGTTCCTGCTAAAACAAGATCAGCACAGCACATGTCTTCTTTCTATTATTTGGGCTGATTGCAGGTGTTGCCACCACTCACCATATGTTCAGAGGCATGTTACCAAATTCTTCCAAGCTACACAGCAAGTGGATTGGACTGTGAAAGAACAACCCAAATTGTGTTTGCATTTTGACCAATTTGTAGGGCAGTCCAATATCTCAGAGAGGAGGTCAGGTCTCCTGCTCCCCTGGTGCATTCACTATAGCTGCACAATTTCCCTGCTTTTTAAATTTTGATAGAAATAGCTGTGGGCTATAGCTGCGTTCTTAAACCGCAAGGTTTTTTGCCTGTTAGTGAATTTCCCTGCTTTTAAATCTGGGAGGTAAGAAATGGGATCCTGTCCAAGTTTGCTGAGAATAGATTGATCATTTGCATGCTTATTGAGTTCAGTGGGATTTAGTCCCCTGCAATCATGTTTAGGATAGGGGAAACTGACCACAGAGGATGGGGAGGGGAGGGGGAAGGGGAGGAGTGAGGGGAGGAAATGCAGAGGGGAGGACTGGGATGGGAGCAGGCTGGATGGAGAGGGAAGGAGAAGAACAGGTTTTTATCATTTGCATGTTTATTGAATTCAGTGCGATTTACTCCCATGCAATCATGCTTAGGATAGGAAAACTGAGCGGGGGGGCTGGAGTAGGCAAGGAAGGAGGAAGAAGGAAGGGGGAGGAGAGGGGAAGGGAGAGGAGAAGGGAAGGAGGGGAAAAGCAGGTCTGATCATTTGCATGCCTATTGAGTTCAATGGGATTTACTCCTATGCAATCATGCTTAGGATAGGAAAAACTGACTATGGGGGAGGAAAAAGGGGAAGGGGAAGGAGCATATTGGAGGGGGGCAAAGGAAGGGGATGGGAGGGCAGGTTTGATCATTTGCATGCTTATAGAGTTCAGTGGTATTTACTTCCGCGTAATCATGCTTAAGATAGGTAAAACTGACCATAGGGAGGAGGAAGAGGAGGGGGAAGGGGAAGGAGGGGATTGGAAGGGGATGGGGAGGGAGGGGCAAAGGAAGGGGGAGGGAAGGGGCAAGTGGGAGGAGAAGGGAGGATGGGTGTGATCATTTGCATACTTTTTGAGTTCAATGGGATTTATTTCTGTGCAATCATGTTTGAAAAAGGAAGTGGACTGCCTTCAAGTTGATCTCGACTTATGTTGACCCTATGAATATGGTTTTCATGGTAAACAGTATTCAGAGGTGGTTTTCCATTGCCTTCCTCTGAGGCTGAGAGGCAGTGACTGGCCCAAGGTCACCCAGGGAGCTTCATGGTTGTGTGGGGATTTGAAAACTGGTCACTTCCGGGAAGGGTTGCTTCGCCTGTGCCTGCCTTTGAGTCGAGCTCTCGTCTCAGAGGAAGCTTTTTCAGTTTTAAAATCAGTCAGAACGTTTTTTTTTGGCTGGTAAAGGCTTTCTCCCGGGCAGGGAGAAACCTAGAGATTAACCACAGAAGCTTGTGTTTGTTGGGGGGACTGGATTTCATTAGTTTATGAGAGAAGGTTCAGCCAGCAACGCCGGACAGACTTCCAAACAAGCTCTAACTGATTAAGCAAGACGTTTATCTTTTCTTTAAAGAAAAACGGATTTCAACAGACAAGCATCCTTCTTTCTATTTTTATCATCTGGCTTAAATTGTTACAGAAAAAAGAGATTTGTCAATGAATCAGCTATAAAGAATTCCTGGGTGAGTTATAACTCTTCTCTTTCATTTACAAAATTAAGGAGGAAAGAAATCGAGATGGCTTATCTTTGTTTTTATTGCAAAAAGCTGGCCTGGAATTGTGCATTTTAAAGATACAAACGGATGAGGGATTTCTACTCCGAAGAGAAAAAAATAAATAAATCTGATTTATGAACTTTTGAGTATTGTATGTCTGGGACTATTTTTTCTGGTCTATTTCATTTTGACGAATCTGCTTGTTCTCGATGCCACTAACTGTTTTGATGCTGTGAACTGAATTTGTTTTGCATTCCTGAACATATAAGAGATAAGGCAGGCTGTGCTGTCTACACTGTCTACACTGTCTACACTGTGATGTCATCAGACTTGGAACATTAACCCCTCTGTTGCTGGAATAAGAAGTGGTTGTTTTTTTCTTCATGGTTTTAAGAATGGCAATCAAGAAAGTGGCTGAGACCCTGGAAGTAATTATGTTTCAGAAAATAATGGATGAGATTGAGATAATGAAACAAACCCTGAGACAGGGTAGACAGGAGATGAAAATTGAATTTGGCAAAATGAAGCAGGAGCTTAAAGAAATGGAGGAGGTTGATGAGATCAGAGATACAACTGAACAAACATTAGAAGATGAAAAAAGAAAAATTAAAGGGAAGATGCAAGCCCTGGAGATTGGAACAAATGTGGAACTGGAAAAAGACTTGGAGTTTATGGATATTAGAGATAAAGTTTACTGTTTGGAATTCAGTGTTGTCCTTGAAGAAATCAATGAAGATATTAGAGATAAAGCTATCAATGTCTTGGATAAATTTCTGGTCTGGAATGATGTGATGGAGTTTGACATAGAAAAAATCTATAGAATTAATTACAGATATGTGACAATGGAAAAATTCTCAAGAGATGTGCCGGTGCATTTCGTAAAAAAGAAAAACAGAGATATGACTTTACAACAATATTTTAGCAACACATTCAGAATTGATGGCAAGAAAATATTTGTGATGAAGGAAATTCCCATCAGACTCTTATTATATGACTTTGGCTATGACAGCAAGATTATTATGGGACACTGATAATGGAAGAATGGCTACTGAAATTACTGGACCTAACAGGATTATTATGGGTGCAAGGATGGAAGATGGAAGATGGATTTCACACTGATAATGGAAGAATGGCTATTGAAATTATTGGACCTAACAGATTTGATGAGACGGATTAATTGACATGTTTATTTGGAGAAAAATCGACAGATATATTTCTCAAGGAGTTGAAGCCTCTCTTTGATTTTTTGTGGAAAGAATAAAGTGATGTTTATGAGATTTGATGATTAATTAAGATAACTACTGGAGGACAGTGATTTTGTAATATAATTTAAGAGACAGGTTTGTTATATATTGTAGACCTATAACTGATCTGCGACAAATTGGAAGTCAACATTTTATTTCATTGTTTAATTTGTATTTTTGTTTTGTTTTGTTCTGTTGTGTTTTTGAAAATTTGAATAAAAATTAATGATAAAAAAAGAAAACTGGTCTCCTAGGTCGTAGTCCAACAGTGACCTGGGGGAGGGGCAGTGAAGGGAGACGGAGGAGATTGGGTGGGTGGGCACTAGGCAGAAGGGAAGCCCATTTCCAGAAGGAAAACATTGTGAAAAGTATCATTGTTTTTCAGCCTTTCCCCCACCTTTTTATTCTACAGCAGGCACATGTAGCCTCCCACCCAAATTTAAACCAAAGCCGTCCCTGGCTGCATCCACACCAGGCCTTTAATTCACTTTGGACAGTCATGGCTTCTCTCAAAGAATCCTGGAAAGTGTAGTTAGTGAAGGGTTCTGAGAGTTGCTAGGAGATGCCCTGTTCCCCTCACAGACCTTCAATCAGAGTGGCTGACTGTTAAACCAGTCTGGCCATTGAAGCACGCTCAGTGGAACAGGAATCTCCTCTCAACACCCTTCACAAACTACACTTACCAGGATTCTCTGAGGGAAGTCATGACTGTCTCAAGTGAAATCAAAGTCTGGTGTGGGTGGGGCCCCCTGATTAGGCAAGCCAAGCAACTGTGAGTCCGGCTTTTAGAACACTGACAGTTGGTTCTTACTGAGCATGCCCCACGTTATCATAGGCTGCCAGCCAAAATTTATTAAATGAATTAAACATCAGCCAGGCATTTTTTTTACTTTTAAGCTGCAGAAAATGAAGGTCAGAGTATGGGGCAAGGTCAGTATTAGGATTACAGGTCCTCTGTGAACATGGCTGATTTTTAATAAATTTCAACAGATTATGAGAACTCTGAGAGAGAAAAATTCCAAAAGGGCTCTGGGTTTTTTTTTCTCTTTTTAGACTTTGAACTCTTGATTCTATCTGTTTTATGTATCACCATGAAAATTGAGAGTGTTGTTAAGCAAGCATTTCTGAGTTCAGGACTATAAGATTTGTAAGGCTTTGTTTTGAAATGAGCTTATGGGAAGCATCAGAATGGCTGGGAGGGTATTTTCAATTTAACATTGCGGAATGTGAAGAATCCACGCTGGCTATAGTATACAGCCACTCTTGTGGCTGTAAAATAAGTAAATAAATTCTCCCAGCTGTTCAAATTAATCATATAGATAGGATCTAGCATTTGATTTGCAAAATGCACTCCCTAAAAAGAATACCTAGTTCACTAGAGTGGTGGGAACAGTCAGACCAATGTGCTACTATCATATTCCGTGGTGTTTGCAACCTTCCTCCAATTCCAGCCCTTTAAGATGCCTCTATTTTAATACCACTGCTTGTTTTACAGTGATCAAGCACCACGAAAAACTGTTCATGTGCCCTTGGCCTGCTTCACCACATTCTCCAATGAGGAGGGGGAGAGGATTACAAGCAGTGATAAAGGAGATGGATGAAAGGGATCACTTTCTTCGACGGGGGAGATGGGACTGCAAGGGAGTGGAGAAGGGACATGGTTTCAAGGAATCTCTATTGTTTACAACAGAAGAAGAAATATTAAGGGGAGACATGAAAACAGTCTCCAATTTTCTGAAGGGTTGATGTTTATGACTGAAGAGGCACTTGGATGTGTGGCATCTGCCCTCCTCACATTATTGGTTTGTAGCAACGATAGTCAGTCCCTCTTCCAAGTACATAGGTGTGGCCACAGGAAGTGGTAGAACATCTACTCTGCATGCAGAAGGTCCCAGGTTCAATCCCAACATCTCCAGTTAAGGGTGAGAGACTCCTAGCTGAATCTCTGGAGGCTGCTGCTGCCAGTCAGTGTAGACAATACTGAGCTAGAGGGACCAAAGGTCTGTCTTGATATAAGGCTGCTTCCTATGTTCACGGAGGCACACTCCCAACACCAGCTTCACCACAACTTACCTGGACAGGACTGAGGTGGCAAGGACACGGTTGCATGGATATACCAGCACAGCTGTTCTGTACAGCCCTGAATTTGTGGCTGCCCTGCCCCGGCCCTGTCCAGGTAAGCTGCAGTGATGTCAGTGTCAGGACAGCAGCTCAAAAACTCTGCCACACCACCATGGCCACTACTCAAACTATAAGATGTAACAGCAGAGATCATTCAGTTTGTAACATAAAGGTTTAGGGTTGCCAGGTCTCCAGTTTTTGCCTGGAGACTCCAGTTTTGGGGGTCCTCCCTGGGTTTCTGGGTGAGTCACTTTAATCTCCAGACTCTTAGCTTTCATTAAAAAAAATAAGTTTCTACGTGGTCTGGTTGAAAACATATAGACCACAATGTCAGCCACCACCACCCCGCAACTTCTGTTAGTTCAGGGTGCTCTAAACCCTGCCCATTCAGGATTTTAGCCAAAAAGTGAAGTCAGGGTTGTGATTGACAAGATTTGTTGACACCCCCCCGGAAATACTTAAATCCCATTTCAAGTTCTGAAAACAGCTTCCTTTTCCTGCTTGTCTCACATCAGGAATTCAGTACATATATAGCTTTCAACAGCATAAAGAGTACTTTCTCTGTACAGGATTGGGACTTGCTTCTGAGTAAACATGTATAGGATTGCACTACAACAGAAGATCACAGCAGGATATTGGCAGGCATACACAGTAAACAATTTTAGTTATAATTATAATAAAAGTGTACATGCAGGTTCTTTAATTACTTGCAAAAAATGGCATATTATACATTTTATCTTTCAAATAATTTTTGAACAGAAGTTTTAAAAAGTGTACATGCTGCAGTGTTATACCTTTCTAATTAAGGAGTCAAACAAGTTTAAATTTTAATGGACTGTTGAAGAGGGCAGTTTGTCTTATCCATAACCTGTTCTGAAAACCTTCCTAATATAAAGCTTTTCTGGGAGTAAAGCTGCAATGCTAATTCCACATACCTAGGAGTTAAACCAATTGAAATCAGAATATACCGCTTTATTGTAAAAAACCTCAAAGTGGTTTATAGAAAGAATTAAAACAATAAAATTATTGGCAAAAACAGTTAAAGACAGGTATTTAAAAACATTCAAAATAATAAAACCAACAATGAGTTAAAAACAGATAAAAAACATAATAGCTTCTGCATGCCTGGGTAGGCTTGCCTAAACAAAAATGTTTTTAGCAGGTGCCAAAATGAGTACAATGAAGTGCCTGGCATGTGTACTGCCACACTAAAGGATCAATTTCTTACAAGAGCAGAAAAAGTACTATGTGGCACCTGTAACATGGAAAGCACACCTTGAACTTGGCCTGGTAAATCAGCAACCAGTGCAGATTTCAGAGCACAGGTATTATATGTTGGTAGGGTCTTACTCATGTCAGCAATCGGGGCACAGCATTCTGCACTAACTACAGCCCACAGGTCAGGTTGTGCTGCATGGGGATTTCTGTGGCCATAGCTGACTGGCTGCTAGGAGTTTTTTAGTTTTGGTTAGGAACTCTGACTGGAGGCTTTCTTTTTCTTTTTCTATTTGCATTTCATTTACCTCTGACCTTAGTCCCTTACATCCATAGAAGCAACAACAGTGGTTCCATGTGGTCCCCTTAAACCCACTGATGATGCACCTTGTTATTTGCTTTATGGTTTGTTTTTTGCCCAATAGCGGTAAAAAGAGAATTCACATACTGGGAAGTGTGGCTTCAATTGCTGTTCTTCCCAAGCTACTGCCTGTGAAGGTAGACCAAAGCATGTGTGTTTTCTCTCTGTCAATTATTACTCACTGGAATTGGGTTGGCTGTCAAAGTGAGTTTATAGCATCCCACAGAGTAAGCAGGAAAGGGTAGAGAATCTTCTTAACTCTTACTCATTTCTCAAACCTCTCTCTGCAGTGAAGGGCCAAGTCTGTAAAGAAGTTTGGAGCAGCCACATCAAAAGTCAGGCAGAGCATTCCAGGCAGAGGGTTGCCAACCCTGCTTTGATATGGATATCATTGCAGAGGATCCCTAGTCAAGTCTTACCAACAGCACAATCCTAGAAATATCTACTCAGAAGTAAGTTCTGTGGAGTTCTATGGGACTTTGTCCCTTAGTAAGTGTGTTTAGAATTGTACCCTTTGGAGGCATCCATCTTTACTCCTGAGTGCTTCCATCTAACATCTCCACAACACTTCTTCCTACAATGACTTTCTGGTGACCGGCCTGGCCTGAGGGCACTTAAACCCTTCTTGCCAGAAGCAAGTAGGCTAGATTAAATGTTCCTTACTGAGGTTCTCTAATCGTCACTTCAGCTGGACATGGAAACACCCTCATTTAGCTAATATTTCTATCTTAATTTTCAATCAGAGAAATTTTTTTGTTTGAGTGGTATGCTCCAAGCAAATGTGGCTGATGCTTAATATATCATGCTTAGTGGCATCACTAGGGCCCGCACCTATGAATCACTAGGGACCCATTCCCTATGACATCACTAGGGCACACCCCAATGACATCACTAGGGCATACCCCTATGACATCACTAGGACATGCCCTCATGACATCACTAAGGCCCGCCCCTGAAATCTCAGGGCTTGGGTTGCTTCTGTCATGCCACCCTATAAGAGTTTGTGTTTACGTTAACTAGCCAAGGGAGGGCTGGATGGAGGTGTCACTTAGCAACCAGGCAAAGTGGCATGATCTTGACAGAGGTAGCACATGCTCTGATTCGCTGTGTAGTTCTGAGGGAATTTTCCTCTGTATGTTTGGATGAATGTTTCTCTGCCCTGAACAAGGTCTGACCAAAGAAAAACAAAATGTCTCTGTTCCTTTCTCCTCAAACAATACACTGTTTTTGATCTGTTTGCTCTGTAAAGTGTTATCAGGACTTTTTTCTCTGGACTCCATCTGCATTTATTTAAGTGACTTTGCTAACAATTACCAATTCTGCAGGGGCCTGGAGAAGATGGAGCAAACTTGTTCTCTATTGTTGAAGAGGGCAGGATTAGAATCAGCTGGTAGGAATTCCAGAGAAACAGATTTTGGTTAAAGAACAGGAGACATTTCCCAGCAGTCATAGCTCTCTGAGAGCAGAACAGACTACTTCAGAAGGATGTGCGCACACCTTCGAGGAGAGGCTGAACAGCCATCTGTCAGAGAGGCTGTAGTTGCATCCTGCCTTGTAAATCATGTGTTGAGAAGGGTTGTGAGGCTAGATGACCTCCATGTCCCTTCCTACTCTATAGCGCTATGATTTTATACTGAAGAATTAGGTTTCCAGTTTATTCCCAAAGAAAAAGATTCCTTGAGATAAAGGCCTGCTTGTCCCAAGCCCTTGTGCTCTCCATCTGTGGTCCTGCTCAAAGTAGTAAGTTGAGCATTAGTCCTGAACAGTGCTTAATCACATCAGGTTGAACAATATGTACCAGAATTAAGAGGAAAGTGTATTTTGGTGTGTGCATGTTGAGCAGTAGAAAGGGCATCCATGACAGATTTCAGTCGAAGGTGCCTCTGGGACACCGGCAGAATTGATAATCGTGTACTTTGAAGAGGAGAACTAAAGGTTGCTGCAAACCAATGCCAGGAGGGCAGCTGCTACACATCCAAGTGCTTTTCTTTCTTTTCTTGAAAGCAAAAGAATACGCAAAAGAACACACTTCACATGTATTGCAGAAGCGTCATCACTGCATGGCAGAGAGAGATGATGGGAATGTGTCAGTTCTTTGCTGGCGTTCAACGCTCGATTAGCGTTGCTCATCTCTGATTTGCTTCAACATAAGAGCCAGGATTCAAAGTGCTCATAATCATTCCTACATCTGGGATGAGGCTCACATTCTGCACACTCCCCTTCCTACCTTCAATCCTGTCATCAGTATATGTCAGGCCCAGGATGTGGCTCAGGAAGCAGACCAGAGGTTGTAGTTAATTCGTGTTTTATTAGGGTAATGTCCAAACAAAGACTGCGCTTTCTCATGAAGCAATACAAGGATACAGGTCCTGCGACATTGGGAGAAAGTTGACAGAGCAAGGGGCTGCTTCCCGCCTGTTCTTTAAGAAGGGGCTAAACGGGCGCGCAACCTTTCGCTCCTCCTTAACTCCCCCTCAGGTACTGCCCGCCTTCCCCCCCTTCTCTCCTGTCTTTTCAACCATCTGCGTGTGCGTGGTGAGGGGGGAGGCATCACCTCCTCCTCTTCTGAAGTGTCCGATTCCACTATGGGTGATAAAGAAGAAGCTGAGGGTAAACCATCTCTCCGCCTTTCTGCTGTGATCAGCCCTCCCTCTTGCTCTGAGCTGCGGAGAAGGGAGGGCCTGGGAATGTCTGGGGGGGATTCTAAAATTTCAAGGCTCTCAGGCTCCCCGTTGCTAGGCGACCCTATCTCTGGCATGTCCTCTGTTTCGGCTTTGCTCCACAGAGGGTGAGTTCCTCCCTCCTCCCTCTGCCAGCCATCTGAATCTTCTTCCAACCCCCCAGGAGCCCAGCTCATCCTCCCGACACCATCTCCCTTCTCAAGCTGTGCCCCCCTCCCCCTGTCTGGTTTGGGGCGTTGAGGACAACGTTGATGGAAAAGTTTTACTAACTCTGGAGCATGCACATCATCTGCATTTTCCCATGATCTGTCAGCCACCCCATAGCCCTTCCAGTGAATCAAATACTGCAGCTTGTGGCGTCAGATCCTGGAATCCAAGATTTCCTCAACTTCAAACTCAAGCTGCTCATTTATCAGGAGTGGGGATCCAGGAGGCTCCTCTGGCCGCAGCTCACTGGGAGGGGCAGCTTTCGTCAAGAGGGATCGATGAAACACAGGATGTATTTTAAACGTGTCAGGTAGCTTCAGCCGGTACGCCACGGGATTAATTTGAGTTTCTATTTCGAAAGGACCCACCCTTTTGTCTTGTAATTTTCTACATTTGCCCGGCATCTGGAGGAAACGGGTGGACAGCCATACCTGGTCTCCTGGTTGAAGGGGGGGCCCTCCTTCCTGTGCAGGTCAGCAACTCGCTTGTACTCTGTTTTGGCTTCATTTAACTGCTGTTTCAGTGTTTGTTGCACCGCTTGCAATTCTTTTAGGAAGTCCTCAGCTGCCGTCACCAGCATTCCTTCTGAGCTGCTTGGAAAGACTTTAGGATGGAATCCATAATTCGCGAAGAATGGGGTTTGTTGAGTGCTGGAGTGTAGAGAATTGTTGTAGGCGAACTCTGCAAAATGCAAATAAGATACCCAGTCAGTCTGTTGATAGGACACATAACTTCTTAGATATCTTTCCAAAACGGCATTCAAGCGTTCCGTTTGCCCATCTGTCTGGTGGTGATGGGCGGAGGAGAGTTTTAATTCTGTCTGCAACTGTTTCCACATTGCTCTCCAAAATTTGGCTGTGAACTGAGTTCCTCGGTCTGAGACTACACTGTTTGGCAACCCATGCAGTCGGTAGACTTCTTTGATGAATAACTTGGCCGTTTCCTTAGCCTCTAAGGCCCCTGCACAAGGGAGGAAGTGCGCCATTTTGGTGAGTAGATCTACCACGACTAAAACGGCTGTCATTCCTTGGGATTTGGGTAGATCAGTTATAAAATCCATGGAGAGATCCTTCCAGGGTTCATGTGGGACAGGTAGCGGTTGTAACAGTCCTGCTGGTTTTCCTGTTTGTGTTTTTGTCCGCAGACAGACAGAGCAGGACTTTACATAGCTTTCAATATCCCTACGCATTTTAGGCCACCAGAAGTCCTTGGCCATGTTCTGAATGGTCTTGTAAATCCCAAAGTGTCCCGCTGTGATGGAATCATGGCACTGGCGTAGGATTCTGAGCCTTAATTCTCCTTCTGGCACATATCTGGCTGTTTTGAACCATAATAGTCCATTCCTCCAGTGAAAAGTTACTTCTGAGTCTTGACTTTGTCCCCTCTCCTGCCCATATTTGAGTACGTCTGCATCTTCTTGTTGTGCCTTTTTGAGTTCCTCTTCCCATGAAGACTGGCATGATCCCAACATTAATTTCTCTGGCGGGATCACGTACTGAGGCTGGTCCTCGGATTCACTTTCTTTGTACTGTGGCTGTCTGGATAAGCCATCAGCTCTCTGGTTTTTGGCTTGGGCTTGGTAAGTGATCTTGAAGTTAAACCTGGTGAAGAACTGGGACCATCTTATTTGTCTCTGGTTCAGCTTTCTGGCAGTTTGGAGGCTTTCCAGGTTCTTGTGGTCGGAGCGCACTTCGATCTGATGAGGGGCCCCCTCTAAGTATTGTCTCCAGTTTTCAAAAGAGTCCTTGATGGCCAGCAGCTCCTTCTCCCAAACTGTGTAATTCTTCTCTGCAGGCTTTAACTTCCGAGAGAAGTACGCACAGGGGTGCAGCTCCTTTCCTTCTTGGTCTAATTGCAGAAGGACCCCCCCGATAGCAAAATCTGAAGCATCTGCTTCCACGATGAAAGGTCGGGTTGGGTCAGCAAAGTGCAGAATGGGCTCGGAAGCTAACCTTCTCTTCAGCTCCTCAAAGGCCTGGGTGGCATTCTCTGTCCATTGAAACTTCTTCTTTCCCCTTAAGCAGTCAGTCAGAGGAGCTGTCAATTTGGAAAACCCTGGAATGAACTTTCTGTAATAATTGGCAAGCCCCAAAAACCGTTGTACATCCTTTTTGGTGACAGGTTAGCCCCAGTCCAACATACAGCTTACTTTCCCTGGGTCCATCTCCACGCCTTCCGCTGAGATTCGATATCCAAGGAAGTCTAGAGACTTGAGGTCAAATCCACATTTCTCTAATTTAGCATACAGGTGATTTTCTCTCAGTCTCTTCAACACCGTCTTCACATGCTGGTCGTGGTCTTCCTGGTTCTTTGAGAACACCAGGATATCATCTAAGTAACAGATTACATACGTGTCCAACAAGTCTCTAAACACGTTGTTCATGAATTTTTGAAAAATTCCTGGCCTTCCACAAAGTCCGAACGGCATGACCAGGTATTCATACTGTCCGTAAGCGGTCAAGAACCCTGTTTTCCATTCATCTCCCTGCTTCATCCTGATCAGATTGTATGCTCCTCTCAAATCCAACTTCGTGAAGATTTTTGCAGAGCGCAGTCGGTCCAACAACTCTGAGATCAGGGGCAGCGGGTAGCTGTTGGGGATGGTGATCTGGTTCAATGCGCGATAGTCGTTACAGGGTCTGAGTTCTCCCCCCTTCTTTTTCACAAACAATAGCGGCGCTCCAGCAGGGGATTGTGAGGGGCGTATGAATCCTCGTCTCTGGTTTTTATCCAGGAATTCCTTCAGGGCCTCCCTCTCAACCTCTGTGAGAGAGTAGATTCTCCCTGATGGAATGCTGGCTCCTGGCACTAGATCAATCGCACAGTCGTAAGGGCGGTGGGGGGGTAAAGTCTCTGCCTCCTTTTCATCAAACACATCTTTGAATTCTTCATACTTTGGCGGCAGGGTCACTTGCTCAATCTCTTGCACTGCCCCCGCTAAGGTGTTCTTGATTCCTTCAGGTTGACAGTTCTCCTGGCAATACTGTGAGGTGAACCACACCACCGCCTCTTTCCAACTTATTGTGGGTTCATGTTTTGCTAGCCAGGGCATTCCCAGAATCACCTCAAAGTTCGAGAGATCTGACACGTATAGCGAAATGAACTCTTCGTGCCCGGGGATTTGAAGTTTCACTTCCTCCGTGGCTTGTGTCACCCCTCCTGACTTCAGGGGTCTCCCATCGATAGTCTCCACAGCTAGGGGAGCGTTCAGTTTCCACCGGGAAATTCCATGACGCTTGACTAACTTTGCATCAATAAAATTTGTGGAGGCTCCACTGTCAATTAAGGCAGTGGAATTAAACACCACTCCTCTGGAAGTTGTAATCCGAATAGGCAAGACCAACACCCCCTTTGAGGGAGGTCGGATCGTTGGGGGGCCTTTATACAACGCTGCCCCCAGTCCACCGGCCTGCATGTGGACTGGGTGTTCTAGTTTCCCGACGGCTCAGCTTTCCCCCCTTTTAGTCCACAGTCCCTGGCCACGTGGCCCGGCTTTGAACAATAAAAGCATAAACGTTCTCGGCGGCGTCTTTCCTTTTCTTCTTCTGACAGTCTTGGCCTAGCCCCTCCCTGTCCCTCAGCTGCATTACCTGCCATTCCTGCAGAGGGAAGGGTCTTGCTGCAAGATGCCGAGGCTGAGTATCTCGGGACCTCCTGCTTCCTTTCCAGACGCCTTCCTTCCATCCGGTGATCTATCTGTAAGCATAGCCAGATGAGCCCTGGTAGGTCAGCGGGGGGGGGAGGTCCTGGCCAACTCATCCAGGATTTCAGCATTTAATCCACTCCGGTACATAAACATCAGGGCGGCGTCATTGTAACCCGTTTCCTGGGACAGAATTTTAAAAGCGTTAGTGTACTCGGAAACAGTCCCTTTAGCTTGCTTCAGAGCGCCTAGTTGCCGCGCTACTGTTTCAGCTCTTTGCGGGTCTTGGAACATCTCGGTCATCTCCTGTATAAATCCTCTGTACCTTCTTAAGACAGTATCTTTTCTCACGAGATACGGAGTCACCCATTTTGCAGCTTCTCCCTCCAGGAGGCTAATCACGAAGGCCACTTTAGCCCCATCGTCTGGAAATTCCATGTGCCTGACATCCAGATATAACTCACATTGAGCCACGAAAGTTGCCAACTGATCACTTTGTCCCACGTATTTTGGGGGCAATCCAATGGGAACCTTTACTGCGGCAGCTGGAGGGGCTGTTTGCATCTGGTCTATCGTGGCCTTCAAGGTTTGATTATCCGTCTTCAACGCCTTGACTGCTGCTAGCAGGGCTTGGACATCCATCTGCAAATCAGCTACCTTAGTCCTCAAGAGTTTCACTTCTTCCGTCTCAGAAGTGAGGTTCGTTCCCCCCCCCGCTGCTGCCTTTGACATCTTGTCCCGGTCAAGTGAAGAGAGCGTTGAGGGTGATTTAGGTGGCTCTGTCAAGCTGTCAGGCCCAGGATGCGACTCAGGAAACAGACCAGAGGTTGTAGTTAATTCGTGTTTTATTAGGGTAATGTCCAAACAAAGACTGCGCTTTCTCATGAAGCAATACAAGGATACAGGTCCTGCGACATTGGGAGAAAGTTGACAGAGCAAGGGGCTGCTTCCCGCCTGTTCTTTAAGAAGGGGCTAAACGGGCGCGCAACCTTTCGCTCCTCCTTAACTCCCCCTCAGGTACTGCCCCCCTTCCCCCCTTCTCTCCTGTCTTTTCAACCGTCTGCGTGTGCGTGGTGAGGGGGGAGGCATCACCTCCTCCTCTTCTGAAGTGTCCGATTCCACTATGGGTGATAAAGAAGGAGCTGAGGGTAAACCATCTCTCCGCCTTTCTGCTGTGATCAGCCCTCCCTCTTGCTCTGAGCTGCGGAGAAGGGAGGGCCTGGGAATGTCTGGGGGGGATTCTAAAACTTCAAGGCTCTCAGGCTCCCCGTTGCTAGGCGACCCTATCTCTGGCATGTCCTCTGTTTCGGCTTCGCTCCACAGAGGGTGAGTTCCTCCCTCCTCCCTCTGCCAGCCATCTGAATCTTCTTCCAACCCCCCAGGAGCCCAGCTCATCCTCCCGACAGTATACTATGTTACACACACACACACACACAGAGAGAGAGAGAGAGAGAGAGAGAGAGGTGCTGTCCAGAGCACGTGCTCCCCTAGCTACACTACTGTACCCTGTTAGGTGAGCCCATGGGCTTACGTGTGCCTGCTGAGATTGTTAAGATTGTTCTTCTTCTTTGAAGAGCAGACCTGAATCCCATTATCTCAAACTGCTTTTGCAACCATATCTGAAGCTGCTTTTGCTTTGGGGAACAGCCATCGCTCAGTGGCAGAGCACTTGCTTTGCATGCCAAGGGTCCCAGGTTCAATCAGTGGCATCGCCAGGTAGGGATAGGAAAGATTCCTGCCTGAAATCCTGGAGAGCTGCTACCAGTTAGTGTGGACAATATTGGGCCAAGTGAACCAATGGTTTGACTCAGGCAGCTTCCCATATTCCCTGTTTCCTAGCTCACCAACTCCCTTTAGTTTCAAAGCAGTGTGACATGTGGTGTTCATTTATTTCTTACATTTCTATCCCACCCTTCCTCCCAAAGAAGACCAGGATGGCAAACACCAAAGTGGTAATGCAATACAATAAAAATATCAAATAAAACCTATGTTCAGATGTTTTAAAACAAAAACATCAAGAATGTGTTAAAGCATATTTTAAAAAATGATACAAAGGACTGCATGTTCAGAAAATAAAAGCCTTGGGCATGTGGAACTATCTGTGTGACTGTTTCAAAATCAAAACAGAAATTTCTTGGTACCCAAAAAACTCATCCAAGTGGCCAAAAAGAAAAAAGAAAAAAGGTTAGATCAGGCAAGTTCCAATACGAACCGACAGTCTCTTTTGGCGATTTGGAAGCAAGAATGTCCTGGTGCTGAGTGTTTATCACTCCAAGAGCAAAAATGTTGTGATAAGGGATGGGGGAGAAAATCAATTCATTTTGTATTTAAAGGGAAATCTATCAAATTTGCACATTCCAAAACAATATGAGAACCAAAATGGACACAGCCATCCAAATGAGGGGGAGCCACAGGAGGAGGAGCAAGCAGGAAGCTCCGTGACATCCACTTGCCACTCAGGAGCTGATGGCCCTGCTGGACGCAGGCTCTGTCTTGGAGCCCAAAGGGAAGAGTCAGCTCCCACTAATAACCCTATTGTGGAGTAAGCACTCCCCGCAGACAACCATTGCAATTATTTTCCTCTGCTGACTCTTTTGTTGGCAGGTCACACAAGAGCGCTCCGGGGACTTGGATGCTGCATAAGTCCCCCCCCCACCGTTCCTCCCACACACACAACTCCAGAACGTCCCATTTTCGGGGCTACCACCAGCTTCCACCAACTCTCCATCCATCAGACTGGCCATCCCTGGCAGACCTCTGGCTGAGCTGGGAGGCTCCTGGCACCACCATGGCTCAGCTGGGATGGGGGGCCTCTGCCAGCGGAGCCTAGCAGTGCCAGGAGCCTGCCAGTTCCCCCGGGTGTCTACCACATCCAACTCCCCCCAGCATGGTGCAAAAACAAGTTGGATTGCTCCCAAAGTCATCCTTTGAAATCCACACTTATCTGAGTTTGTGGTGCAGTTCTCCAACCTACCAAAGTTTACAAAAATGCACATATTAGGTAAAAGTGTGAAAATGAATATATTTGTGAAAAAAATACAAAAATGTATTATATTTGGAGAAATTGCTTGCAAAAATGTGTACATTAGTCAAAACTGCATTCAAAAATGTCTTTAGTGGGAGAAATCCACACTAAATGTTGAAGAATTTTCATGAGGATTTTTTTAAAACAAAGTTCTCAAATTACTGTAAAAATGTGGAGAACTGAATGTAAGATTGGAAGAAGGAGAAATTGAAAGAACTAAAATTGACAGATCTATCCTTCATTATATGAGCTTCATAAGATCTGATGATTCAGGGGAAATCGTAGGAGGAAAAGTGAGGCTGTGGTATCCCATGCTATTTAGAAAAATCCAACTTTTGTGGTTTGTATTTGCTGGGTACATATTTGACTTCCCTTTCCATTTTTGTTACAAGGTCCATTTTTTAAAAAACTGGATTGTTAGAGTGGTGGTTTTTTGTTTTGTTTTTAAGTGACACTATCTGCACCTGCTGGCTTGGCTACAAAATGTAGTTTCAAATTTGAAGCAATAAAATCCTGCAGTCAAGACACTCTGTTCCAGTTATAGTTTAAATTCACACAGTGGCAACAAGCTTTTCACAACACCAAGGTGATCAGTTGATGTTATTTATAAAGGGCATTTTGAATCAAGACAATTCCTCTTCCTCACCTTTCACATTTAATCCCTTTCTACTAAATCCCATATACTGTAATCTCATGTCACTGTGTGACCTTAGCCCTTGTGATGAACCAGGCTTATATTGGCCATCTTAACACAATCAGCTTCCATTTCAAACACGACAAAACTTTATTGGATGGGGGGGGGGACAGCAAACTTTCCAAGTTAGCATTGATAATTAATTAGAATGTGAGCTTTCATTTCTTTTAATAATATATAGCTGGAATCCCTGACTAAAATATTAACAACATTTAAGAACAGATATAACTTCTATGCCATGATCTCATCTCAGGCATAATTCTGTCATTGTTTCATGAGACATGTTCTGTAACACGTACATAATCATATTCCAAAAGGACAAGGACTTCAGTCCTGTCAAGAGCACTGAAATAAGACAACGTTCAACAAGTATGCGTTTGGACTATGTTCACTCAACTAAACATTAAGCAAGAGGTGATATTCATATTTTTAGCTCATGTTTGGATGCTTTTTTTAAAAAAAATCTGAATAGCTGGTGCTTGGATTCCAAAACAAATAGAGACCATTGCGGGGGGGGATTAGCTCTACCCCCACCAGGTTTGAGATTTGAATCAAGTGGTGCTCCTGCTGTTCCAAGCCTGGGGGAGCTGTGGCCCTCCAAAATGCCACTCCTGTCATTCTTGCCCATTGGCCATTCTGGCTGCAGCTGATGGAAACTGGAGTCCAACAACTTCTGGACAACTCAGAGAAACCTAGGCAGCTATTTGTTTTCACAAGGCTAAAGAGTGTCAGCAAAAACAGATTGCTCTGGGGAAAGCAGTCAGTGCTAGGAACATTCGTGGTTTTGAACAACAAAGGTCACCCCACCTCAAAGTTACACTTGTAAAACGCATGCAAAGAGATCTATGTGCAAAATGGGCACTCCCATAAGCAAACCTTTGTTGCCTAGGTGTTTTATATTATCATAGCATTTTGTTTCTTTGAGCATCCTCAACTAGACGACTTTGTTGCCTCATAGTAAGCCTTGAAATTTGATATACTGAATCAAATGCATTAATTTCAATTAGTTGTATGTGCTTAAGTGTGTTGATGTCAACAACATCGATCCTAGAATTGAACAGCCCATGGAACAGAACAAAATAATACATGAGCTTCGGCGAGAAGTGCAGCAAGCTAATGTAACTCATCTTTTAAAAATCATTGGGAGCATAAGATCTACAAGAACATTTTCTTTCTGGGCAGCACAATGGTGCTGTTAGGGGAGAGGGTGCTAACACAAGCAACATTAACGGACCCCAACAGAGTGTTCATGGCAAAATCAATTAGTAAAGAAGGTGCCCCCACATTACCCACACATGAGAAGGATCAATCAACATATAGCGATTGAAGAATGACCACCTGATGTTATCGAACATGACAACAGTACAACATTCTACAACACAAGGAATTTGCAAATGTCCCCCAATGCAACCCGCATACACAAAACACTTTGGGAAGAAGTGAGACTGTGCCCCCTTACATATTCAATGAACACTTAAGGCATCCTTCTCTAACCTGCTGCCCTCCGTATGTTACTGGACTATAGTTCCCATCATCTGTGCCCATTCGCCATGCTGGCTGGGGCTCATGGGAGTGGTAATCCAGAACAGCTGGATTGCTGGGGAAGGTTGAGTTGAAGCATTTGTGACACCTCACAGCACTGTTCAGTGCGCATTGCAGTGCACCAGTGAGTATGAGCCCATCAGCTGAAGCATGCCAGCACTCCAGTAGGGAGAGGGAATAGCTCAGTGGTACAGCATGTGCAGCATTCACTTCATACTTTTGCCCTGTTTTCTTGTTTGCACCAAGGGTGCCCTTTTTATGCTGAGCTCTTTTTGCTGCCAGCAAAGTGCTCAACCGTGTGCTCTAAGTTCTATAGGCATGAAAGTTCTGCTTCCACAATAGCTAGTATTTTTGTGTGGTCATTTTTTGTGATATATACTGTAGTGCATCTTCAATCAAGAAAAAAGAAAGGTTGTTCAAACATGGTCCATGCAGGACTACATGGATGATATCTACCTATTGGACAGAGCAGTCAACCTCATGACCAAATTTTGCAGCAGCCCAGTTTAACGTTCACTGGCTCCATACCATTTCTGTGTTTAACTAGGTACTAGAGTTCTGCAGACCAACATTTGGTTGGCTACTTCCAATCTGTGTTTCACCTTCCCTGCCTCTGTAGTACCTGGCTACGTGTCCTCCTCTCTGCCCCTTCTCATTTCTAGGTTTCCCTCCCATCTCAAAGCTAGGGATGGGTGAATCTATCCATGTTGGTTTCTCCCACTTTCTCATTTTTCCAGTCTTAAGTTCAGTACTCCAAATTTCCACGTCAGTTTGCATTTGTTTGTTTTTAAAGTCCCCATGAAAATTTGTTGGCATTTTAGTGCAAATTTTCATCTTCTGGCATTTTCTTCCTTTCCACATTCTTCTTCAACACTCAGTGGGACGCAGGGATACTATGCATGCTTTCTTCCAAGTAAGCAAGCATAAGAGCACTATCTAAGAAGGGGAAAGCATTTAGTCAGTCAGCCTACAGTCCAGTCCAGTCCAACACAGTGCCCTCCAGATGTTTTGGACTACAACACCCATTAGCCCCAGCTAACATGGCCAAAGATCAAGGATTATGGTAGTCCAAACATCTGGAGAGTACCAGGTTGGGAAAGTGTGGCCTACACCAAATCATTTTTTTTGTTGGAGGTGGGTTTGAGAAAACAGTTAACTTACATATTATATCCCTTCCATGCAGTAGTATAGTGGCAAATTCAGAAGGGCAGGGTCCCTTCATGATAGTCACAACCACACCCCTTCTAAAATTATACAACCTTTTAAATTATAGAATAATCTGGCAAGCTTGAATACTGCTTTCTGCTTCTCTGTTACTGTCACCATTTGACTGCCCTTACTCACTGTCAGAGATATTGCTTGAATTACTAGATTCAGTGTCCACACATTTATCCCCTGCTGCTACCAAACTGCTTGATGATGTAGATAGGATAGTATCATCAGGATTCACTGTCTCTTATTCTGCAATTACAGAATTCTCACTCCCCACATCCTAGCTTTTTGAAGTAGGAACTAACAGGAACTATCACTCTGATTGACTATAATCAGCAGGAAATGACAAGGAAGTATGTTAGAAGACTCTTCTCAGTGGCCAACACACTCCCTTTTTGTGCTGATTGGCTCATAGGATGCTGGAGATATAGGGACCCGGCTGGGACCCGGCTCCCAAAAAAGTAGGGGTGTAAGACCCACCGAGACCCTCAAAGACTACATCCCTGCTTCCATGTCACAATATATGGACTGGGAAAATAGCCATCATTAAAGCAGATATTTGCAACACATTCTGAAATGTTATATTACAATGCATGAGTAATTTACATTATAGGTTTTTTCCCATTCTACTGAGTCACAACACCATAATCAAATATTCCCATAAATACAAAATGTTTCAACTTGAATTTTTCTGGCATTTCAACCACACTAATTGTCCTGTCCCCTTTTCTCTCCCCACCCACAGCTGCTCTTTTGCCATATTACTTAGAAAACAGCAGCTGTGTTTATTCAAATAGCAACACTCTGATGATTTGATGATAGGGTAATCTGCTGCTATACCAAGTGCAACAGTCCTGCAGGAACCCCTTGCAGGACACTAGACATCATTGTCTAGAGATGATAACAAGCCCTTCGACAGGCTTCCAGACCTTCTTGGCCATCTGGATAGTTGTCTCATTCTTTCTTTAAATTGGTTAGTTCATTGAATTTCTTCCTGTGTGTATCATATTTTTTCCCCTTCAGTTCCTGCAGCATAATTTCCCCATGCATCATTGTCAAAAAGTAATTCCACAACATGAACAGTTTCACTCCAATAACTTCTAAGCAAAGGGACTTAAGCATTATTTTGAATTACAATAGAAACCAGCCTTTGCATTCATCTGGATATCAAGACAATAAATTCAGTAGGTTTGTCAGTACTCCCTATGAAACGATGTGAGCTTGAATGCCATAATAACTCAGCAGGCAGTTTACATATCAAATGATCCAAGAGAAAAAGGAAACATATGAATTAACCATTTGAATTGAAAGCAAAGCTCTTCCAACCTGCCAGACATACGTTCATACATTTTTTTTCTTTCGCAACGGAAACTTGCATTTGCTACTTCAAGCATGTACTCCCAAAAATATGGTTCTAGAGCATTTGAATAATAGAGACAAGCAAAATAAAATAATAAAACATGAAACACCAAGGTAGGATTGCCAGCTTTTTACTGGCCCCTGCTCTTCTGCTTTAACAGTAACTTCATGAACAGATATGTAAGGAAGATATTACGCTTGAAGCATTTTAATAAACAGGTTACTATTAAATGTGTTCAGTTAAATTAGAAAGCAGGTTAGCTACAAACTGATTTCTGCATATACCTGGAGACAGACAACAGCACAAGAGAATCGGAGCTTCTATGGGAAAGGCATAGTTTTTCTCAGAATAGCCATTCCTCAATGTTGCTGATCTGCAAACTTTCAGTGAATTCCTGAATGCTCACCTCATTCAGAAACTCCCCACATGATGATGCCAAGATAATAAATTCTTCTGTCATTTTACGTGTGTCCCATACCAGAATTCCTTGCTGCCAGATGCTTTTCTTGTTTGTGTGCCTGTAAAGGAAAACTGAGCAAAGACTTGGCAGCACAGGGCAAATAAAGAAATTTTCCCACCAAAATGGGCAAGAGAGTTTGTATCAATGAGACTGCTTTTTAAATGACACCTGTGTTTCTTTTATATCCATTTAAATTTTAATGTAATTGCCACACACTGCATTTTCCCCCATTTCATTCCCTCTAACCTCGCTGCTAACATTTCCCCCCTCTCTCTATCTGTGTGTGTGTGTTAGCACGCATATGACAACTGATGGACTATATACCACAGATGTTTGTGACATAATCCATTTGTTAATCTTTAAGGTACTAGAAGTGAGCATTTCCTATGTTTTGTAGTTTGAAAATATTTTGAAAATTGTATTTGCCATGCCAAATGTACAGTTAGAAAGCTGCTTTTTCTTTCCAGTGCTGCAAGATTTAATATTTATGTGGTATGGAAACGAGTAGTACTGAAAGCTACACAGTGTGAGTCTTGGTGGTGGTGTCATTGTTGTTCAAAATCACCTAATATTGCCAAAGCCCTGATGAGAGATATTTGGTTCTCTTGAAATACTGAGGGCCAAATTATATTTATTTATTTATTTGATCTATATCCCACCCTTCCTCCCAGCAGGAGCCCAGGGCAGCAAATAAAAACACTAAAAACACTTAAAACATAAAAACAGACTTTAAAATACATTAAAACAAAACATCTTTAAAAACATTTTTTTTAAGTTTTCCAAACATTTTAAAAAAACATTTAAAAACATATTAAAAAGCAATTCCAACACAGATGCAGACTGGGATATGTGATGCTCAGTCATGCGTAGGTTGTCCCTGACAATTTTTTCCCCACAAAATGGAGCTACAAAGACTGAAATCTACAGCTGAATCTACATAAAGAAGGCTTCTTAATATTTTCACCTGTACCAGTTTGTCTGCTAAACATAATCCCTTCAACTGCTTTTTTCCCTATAGGCACCCATATCTTCTCCCCCGTGGGAGAAAGCAACATAGGAGGGTGTTTGTTTGCTTGTAGAGTAAACCCACCAGAAGGAGAAGAGTTCAAAAGCCTATTCTCTCCAGGCAGGTCTTCCACTTTAGACTGCGGCCTCCAAATCCAGGGATGAAACTACATATGACTTCAGCATCATGTGTAGTTTGGCACTGAAGGATTCAATCAGAATGTGAAAATGACACTGCTTAAATATGCAGTTTGGGGGTCTGGTGGCACCAAGATTTTAATGCTCATGCATTGTTAATTATGCAGCTTTTCCACTTTAGATATCCTATACCAGTATTATATATAGCCAACATTCAAAATGCAAACATCCAAAGGGCAGAAAATACTTTCACATAGCTATGTTTTCCTTGAAGTCTTCAATAAAAGCCAGAGCCACTAAAAAGGTAAAGGTGTCCCCGCACTTGTAGTGCAAGTCGTTTCCGACTCTTAGGGTGATGTCTTGTGACATTTACTAGGCAGACCGTGTATATGGGGTGGGATTGCCAGTTCCTTCCCCAGCCTTTCTTTACCCCCCAGCATATGCCGGGTACTCATTTTACCGACCACGGATGGATGGAAGGCTGAGTGGACCTTGACCCCTTTTACCGGAGATTCGACTTCCTCCTTCTGTTGGAATCGAACTCCGGCCGTGAGCAGAGCTTTGGCTGTGTTACCACCGCTGTTGTCATACACCCTTTAAATCTGTTCTGAGGTTTTTCCCAACCCTCTGGAGCACATTTGGGGATGGGGCAGGATACATGGGGGAAGGAGAAGGGGGAAATTATCTTGCGCTAGTGCTAATTCTTGCACTAGTACAAAAAGTTACTTAAATACTGCCCATTATCATGACAATTCTAAAACAGATACAACCATTCCAAATGGAACAGAACAATATCAATGCATCTTGCTGCATCTCCCCATTTCCCTTATAGAAACCAAACAGCTGTTCCCCCATTACTGGCAGTTGCCCCAATAACCACCAGAAAAAATGAGGAAACAAAAGAACAATAAGGATGTGTTTAACAGCTAATATACTATATTAGTTTAATATTTATTAATTGTAATATGTTTTATTTAATATTAAATTTATTATTATTGTTATTATTGTTATTATTATTTATTGTATTTCTATACCACTCCATACCCAAAGCTCTCTGGGCTGTTTACAGTACCTAAAAACACTAAAAACACATACACAAATTTAAAACACATCTTTTAAAAACAATTTAAAACACAAACTAAACATTTAAAACAATTTATTAATATTATAACAATATTTATTATTACTTTTAGAGTAATATGTATTTCATTTTTATTTGTATTAAACTTTTCTTCCATCATAGAACACAAGGTGACATATTTGGGATTTCGAGATGGATACCAGTGTAGATCAGCACTAAGACTAAATTTCAGCAAGGTGTCTGCCTCAGAGTATGCCCTTGTTATATGCTTAATCTGTCCAGTAAGCAATGGGTTCAGATACCAGTCTCGGAGGGTGTGCATGCACATGCACACAGGCATGTTATCGCCCATAAAACCATTTTATTTCATAAATGAATGAATCATGCTGTTTTTCCATATCATTAATGGGAAGCCACTGAATCACTGTAGCATTGAACCAAGACAGGATTGTAATCTTGCCAAGAGGTCCACATCTCTAAGCAGATGTACTAGAAAGAGTCTAACAGAAATTAATCTGGTTTGCACAAACAGCATTCTGAGGACCACAACCTGAGCTTTAGGTACACAGAGATAACAATCTAGAGAAAGTTGGATGTGCAAAACTTTAGTCATTGAAATTAGACAGATACCAACTGCACAGTCAAACATTTAAATCCCAGATCAATTTAGTTTTATCCATATTCTGCCAAATGAGTTATCTGAGACAATCCAGATATAAGAGTACCACAAAAAAGGAACCATTTGGAGAATGGTGGTGTTGAGTTGCAGGCAGGCACCCATTTATCCCCACCTCAAGCAGGATAAAATAGGACATACCTTGTCTGTATTCTTCCCTGTCTTCAGTGAAAAGTAATCTTTTCATAGACTACAGCAATATACAATATCTGTAACAACACCAGAATAAAATTCCACAGCCCCATACCAGTGTTATGACAAGACAGGGTACATGCACATTCTGACTCAAAGTATTTTTGAACAACAACTTCAGTTGCAAATTGTACATTTTGTTTACACATTAGGCATAATATAGAAACTAAGGAAGCTCTTGAGAGACTGTTCATTGAAGAAAATGTACATTTTTCCAAAACACTAAAAGTGCATTTCACATTTAGATTCCATATTTTTCTTGCCACTAAAATATCTTAAAATACTATAAAAGCGTGAAGAGCTGGCATAAAGGAATTTCATGGACTAGTGTAGAAAATGATTATCAGGAAGAGCTAATCCTTCTGGGCTCCTTCTGGGAGGAAGGGCAGGATATAAATTTAATAAATAAATAAATAAAATAGTGTGGTGAGAGACAGAAAGGGTCTAAAGAATTAGATGGAAGTAGAAAGAGGTCAGCAGGGTCTGCAACAAAATGTTGCAGTGTATATTCTTCTGAAATAAGTGCTCCTGTTCAGCATTCCAGCTGACCGTTCTCTGCAATTATAGCATTCCATTTCACTTCTGGCTCTGGCCCCAACCACTTTTTGCTCTGGTCCTGCCCACCACTGGCATGTGGCCTCCGGAATGTTCCCCATGAAGGCACATGTGGAAATGTGGCAGTGACCCGAAAAAGGTTCCCCACCCCTGGATTAAACCAATTAAACCAATTGTCACGAGTCTTGAAATGCATTGGATCAATAAATAATTTTCTGAAGTCTCCTCTATCTTTGTTTTTGCTTTTGCTGGTGCCTCCTCTTGTTTCCTTTCCCAGTTATGAAACACAGAACCCAAATCTTCCAGACTCAAGTTCTAAAAATACGTCCCAAGTAGAGTCATCAGTTTGGCTTACAGGAAAGAAACTAGCCATGCAAATAATCCTTCTCATGCATTGCCCTTCAACACATGCTTGCACAAGGACTGTCCCATTCCTGCCCATGACCATCAAATGAAGGAGGCAGCTGTTGCTTGAGCCAAGCTCCATTTGATAACAATCTCTTTTTTTTAGTAGTTATCAGCACTGAATATATTCAAAGAACAGGGACGGTATGCAACTGCTTTCAAATCTTGTCATCTATGGATGGGATTTTTATAATTTTTGAACTATGACTTTTAAACTCCTTCCCTCTTCATCCCAATTACCAAGCTAAACTTAGTTTTGGAGTTTGCATTTCCTTATGTAGATGTTTGTTAGCAAGGAAAATCATAATGGTTTAGGATTGACTGTTTTGAAGACACTAAAAAGGAGCCATACTAGACACTACCTTGGATAACTTTAAAAGAGGATTAGACAAATTCATGGAGGATAAGGCTATCAGTGACTACTAGCCACAATGACTATGTCCCTCCACAGACGGAGACAGTACACTTTTGAATACCAGTTGCTGGAAGCCACAGAAGGGGAGAGTGATCTTATGCTCGGGTCCTATTTGTGGGCTTCCCCTCTGCATACTGCTTACCATGAAAACCCTCTTCACAGGGTCGCCATAAGTCAGGATCGACTTGAAAGCAGTCCCCCATATAGACATTTGGTTGACCTGTGAGAACAGGATGCTGGACTAGATGAGCCATTGGCCTGATCCAACAGACACTTCCTATGATCTCTCCGTCAAATTATTTCTGACCTCTGCACTATCTTCAAGAATAACAACAAAAGTACCACGGCAGGCATAACTCATCTGCTAATTATGACAATGAAGTATTTTGTAATAAAAGGAAATGCTTACATAGATTGGCAGTGGTTTTTATTTTTTTGCCACCTATAAGCCCTCCTCTTGATTATGAAGATTATGCTCATTTCACTCAGGTGAATGGGGGGTGGGGGAGAGGCAAGTATACAAAAACAAACAATATTCCCCTTCCGTGTATTGACTTCAGACAGCTATAATTTACTGAGCAACCTACACGGCTCCATGAGACAAATTCTATGTCTATAGCTTTCCATTACTGCTTAGCCGAGAAAGTATCTTAGGTATGCCAAATGCGTATACGTACAGTAATCAATAAGGGGAATGGGGGGATGGTGGAGGGAGATGGGGAGAAACAACATAATCAAAAGCTATGTAGCAGGGTACCCAGAAAGTAACTTGATTAAATATCCACCTGTTGCCACCATTTCTAATCTGGTGCTGTTCAGGTGTTTACATTCCCTTTTGTGTTAGCCTCATATGACCGGAGCCTGGTTTAATTGCTTAGCAAATGTAATTTTATTAACGAGATAAAGATATAGGTAACATTAATAAGCTGCCTTTGAAATATAGAGAGCCTTTCTCGATTGGATTTTTAGTTAGCTTGCTGCTCTTTCTTTAGAGACTAATTGATTTTCTTGACATCTCTTTAGCCTGGCAAACTGCCTGCCTAAGTACTTTATCTGACCTTCAGGCAGCTTGCCAGCTATTGATCCAATATCTACAATGGCTACATTGTAGCAGCTCTTCCAACTTTGATAAGAGCTAATGTACCATGGTCGTCAAGACAGGAAGTCAATGATCACAAAATTTCTATCATGCTGCCACCTTATTTAAGAATTTCGGGTTGTGTTGAAATGGGAGCTTTCACCAGTCATACCAAATTTTTCTGCTCGGAGGAAATAAAAGCAAAATGCAGGGGGAAAACCATATCTAAAGTTAAGCAAACTGAAAATATTTCATTTTCATTGCAGATATGTACACACACATGAAGACTGGAGCTGTTTTGGGACTGCATAGGTACTTGGAATTTCCCACTTGGAAAGTGGTATACCACTGTCATAGACAGCCCAGCTAAGATCCAAAGAACTGCACAGCTGGATCTGCATGCCCACAGTGGCTTTGGGCTTGGTGTTTCTCAAAAGGCAGCTTCACCTGCCTCATGCTGCATTGCAAACAGCCTTTGATATGAAGACTTTCCAAAGAAGTTGGTAATATGGCTTTTTGTAATATGACCTGATGGCCAGTCCTTGGACATGCCTAGCCCTTAGACCCTGATCATGAAATGCAGTCTCAATATATCTGACAGGGAAGCTGTGAGCTATCTGGAGAAGAGCCGAAGCTCAGTTAGAGCATCTGCTTTGTATGCAGAAAATCCCATGCTCAGTCCTTGGCATCTTAGATAGGAGGACTAGGGAAGACTCTTGGTGGAGACTGTGGAGAGCTGCTGAAAGTCAGATGATATATAACTCCAGGCTTAGAGGCAGCATGCTGCTAAAATACCAGTTACTGAACAGCAGGGCTGGAGAACATTTTTGGTTTCATGGGCCAGATCCTTCAGGAACAGCCTCTTGGGCCAAATTTGACAGGTGGACATGGTTTGGGGAAAATGGCCTCAGGCCAAACTGGACCCCCTTACATGCCAACATTAGCCCACACAGACCACAGATTCCCCATCCTTGCTGAAGAGCAACAGTTGGAGATGGAGATGGCCATCATGCCCTGCTTGTGAACTTCTCAGAGAAATCTGATTGGCCACTGCAGAAAACAGGATGAGAGACTTGGACTTTTGGTCTGAACCATCTTGGCTCTCCTTATGCTTCACCACAAGCTCACTGACTAATATTTACCCTTCAGTGGTTGTTGCTAAATGATTCATAAATTGCTAAACTATTTTTCTTTGTGAGAAGAGGGGGGAAAGTAGAATCCATTCCCACCCTCAGATTTTTTGTTGTTGTAAAAAAAAATACAAGTCAAAACTGTGATACCCTCACTCATAAATTCTTGGTTTTCTGCTGTGTGGTGACGTAACTGACTGGAAAATAACTATGTTAGCAACATTTTTCACTGAACAATCGATTTTAAATGAATAATTACAGAGTCCAACACATTGAACTGATGTGAAAACTACCAAAGTTCCTTATAATAAATGGGCACTTTCAGCTAACATTTTTCAAAAATGCTATATTACAAAATCAAGCTTCTGTAGTCACCACAATGGTACAAGCATTACTGGTATCACCAGTGGAGGTGGTGGCTCCCAAGTCAGTGGAGCAGTGAATCCAGGTTTTAGTCTGAACTTTCAAGGAGCTGTCCAAAGTGCTGAAGCAGCTCCTTCAAAGTTTGAACTAAAACCCCGAGTGGATTCACTGCCCCACTGACATTGGAGCCACCAGCCTCCACTGGGTATCACTCAGCATATTTAGCAAATAAGAATGTGGAAGTTTGTCTCCCTTCAAAATATGCTTCTTCAGGAGGACAGTAAGGTATTTGGGAAACAAATACATTTCATTCAGTTTTCACTGGGTAAAAAAATTGCAATTGGGTTCTAATATTCTGGGGGCTTTTGCTTGTTTGTTTATGAACCAATTGTCAATTATTTTTTATCTGAACCTTTATGCAGCCCCCGGGAGAGGTTTACAGTACAATAATAGCCATGTCTACTTAGAGGCAAGTCCTATTTAATCTTGTCTGATCTCGGAAGCTAAGCAGGGTCGGGCCTGATTAGTACTTGGATTGGGGACCGCCTGGGAATACCAGGTGCCGTAGGCTTAGAGGAAGGCAATGGTAAACCACCTCTGGATATCTCTTATCATGAAAACCCTATGAATATATCCAAAAGATTCATAGGGTCACCATAAGTCGTAATCGACTTGAAGGCATATAACAACAACAACTCCCAAGTAAGTGGGAGGTTAGGATTTTAGTCAGGCAGAGCAATCCAACTCATGGGAAGCTAGTGGAATGGGAGCAGGCAGAGGAAAAACTGGCAAGAAGGTCCACAGCATCCATTTAGCATTCAGAAGCCTCCAGGCTGGCTAATCATGGGCTCAACCAGGAGTTGCATGCAGGCACCACAAAGTAAAAGCTGGCCCTCACAAATACCCCTACCGGGGAATAAGCAAACTCCATAGACTTCCATTGTAATTATTTTCTTAAGACCAACCTTTATCCTGGCAGAACTTTGGCCCAGATCAGGACCAGAAGGAGCATTTCGAATGAGAGTTGGATGTTATGTAAGTCCCCCCCAGCCCCTCCTCTGGGTCTTACACCAGCTTCCACTAACACCCCTTCTGCCAAGGTGGGCTCACCTAGTGGACTGCCGGATGAGCCAGCAGGTTTCCGGCTCTGCTGTGGCTGAGCCAGGGTAAGGGGCTTCTGGTGGCAGAACCTGGCAGAACCTGGCTGAGCCAGGATCCCGCTATATACAACTCCTCTCAGCTTGGCATAAATATGAGTTGAATTGCACCCCTTGAGTGTTTCCAGATTGATGTTTATTGTGGGATCAGTGCTCTTCATGCATGCAAGCTTTTTTTTCAGTGTCCACATGACCTTGTTGGCATCAAATGATCAAAATGATCTCACAACTGTATTTCATACACACACACACAAACACACACCATCAGGATTGACCTTTTCCAGGGAAAATTCTACAAGTAAAAAAAACCTGTTGCCATTTTGTCAATGACCTGTTTGTGGTATCTGAATGATCTATTTGCAAATTAAGCCCAGCACCCCCCTTCTGGAAGCACCCTCACTTTTACAAGGTGGGAAGGCTTCTGAAAGCAGCAGTTAACAGCTTCTGGGACTAGCTAGTCAAAGCATCTGTAACCATGCTTTTATATTTTCCCCTTAGTACCCTTGGTACTGAGATTATACAGGAGGGCAGGGGGGAAATGTGTGTATGGCCCATAAGAAGTGGTCAGAAAGTGGAGACCGTTTGCATACATTCATTTGCTTGTTGTTACACAGTATTTACTCAGAGGTAAACCACACAGTGAGGCTTATGCTCTAGTAAGTGTGTCAAGGATTGCAGCTTTATGCTCCACTCTACCTCCAAATAACAGTTTCACATCACACATTTAAAGCACATTCAATAGACATTTAAAGTTCATGGCTTTCCCCAAAGAATCATGGGAACTGTAGTTTGTTAAGGGTGCTGAGAGCTCTAGCTCTGTGAGCAGGAAACTACATTGCTCAGGATTCTTTGAAGTCATATGCTTTCAATGTGCACTGAATGTGCTTTAAATGTACGGTATGGATATATGCCAAATTTCATATCGATTCCACTTAGGGTCAAGCTCGCTGTGATGTTTGCCACATTTTTTCCTTGTGTGATTGATCTCTTTTTTAAAAAGTCATTTGGAGGAGGGGAGGCAAGTTGAATGGGGACTACCAAAGCATGGGAGAGGAGGGATTTAACTCATTGTCCCCACAACAGTCCTGTTTAGAATTCCCTCCCCCTGCCAATACCTGCTGTTTACAATGGGAGGAAAGGTCTGGTTATTTCCAGTGGGAACTTTCCTTCCATTGCGAATAGCAGTCGGGGGGGGGTTCTGACTGGAATTTTGGTGGGGTCAAAGGGGAAAGGGAAACACCTCCTCACAACACCATGGCTCCAAACTGGCTTTTGCCCACACACCGACTATTTATTTGGTTTCCAAAAAAAAATCAAACACATCAGGGCAAGCTATGTGTCAAAGGTCGCATTTAGTTGGCTCAATCTTCTAGCCAAACAATTAACATGGCAAGAGCTAGAGATGTGAAGACCCAGGAAAAAAATGAGAGGGGGTCCCATTTTTTCCTAACTTTTCTGTTGGTTGTTTTTTTTCAGGAAAATGGGGGGAGGACAGAAAAAATTGGGGGGATTCTGGGGTTTTTTTCAAATTTTTCAATTTTTTCCCCTGGGCCTTACATGCAAACCTATTCATAGGGTCGCCATAAGTCGGTATCGACTTGAAGGCAATCCATTTCCATTTTCACATTTCTAGGCAAGACATGAGCAGTAGAGATTAATTAAGTGTCTACACATTGTCCCCTTGCCTTAACCAAGGGTTGTATTCAACTAAGTTCTTCTAAGAGCAGACCCATCAAAATTAATGCACCTAAGTAAGATTTTATAAACTTCAATGGGTCTACTTTGAGTAGGACAAGCACTGAATACCATCCAAGAATTTCATGATGCTTGAAGTTTGCAAGGTCAAAAGATGTGGGGGGGAGTGATACTTTCTAAGCAGCTTCATCAAAACAGATCTCAAAATTAGAAGGGTTCTAATTTTGTGCCTGTGGTGGGAAAAATACAGCATTTTCATATGAATGAGTGTCTGTCTAACTGTGCTTCAAGTCTGCATCAAGTTAGGGTAGAAAGGGCAAGTGCCCAATGGATGTGCATGCACATATGCAAGCATGCACAATCTTTCAGTGCAAATATCTGCCTCTCAGAAGAATGGAGGTGCTACATTAGCTCTACATAGTACTGCAATTTCTAAATGGGAACTTGACTTAGAGCTCCTTCTCGGCCTGTCTATATGTTTTATGGAATGCAAACAAAGAAGATGGGCTCCACGGTTTTGAAAGTGCTCACAATCTCATTTGACACAATGCTTTCTCTTCTAATCCCTATGTTCAACTAACAGTGCTATCTCACCCTCTGTCTCTGCAATGTAATCTTTCCCTCTTTTTCTCTCTCTCAAACACACGCATAAATATGTACTTGATTATGCAGCGGGGGGGGGCATTTTATACCCATAGGTTGTTTAGATTTAATATAGTCTGATCTGGATTAGCCTCCAATCGAAATGTCTTTGCCTCATGGAAATGCTGCAGCAGTGCCTCAGACATAAGCAGAGATGGAAGACGCCTCCCAGACTATTTGGCATAGGCCCAGAAAACCATCAGCAAACAGACAGCTTTTGCAAAAGCTTGCGTGGAAGCAAGGGAAGAGCTTTGATTTGACTAAGACTGGCTGTAGTCCTGGTTTATAAAATAAATGTATCTGACAGCATAGTCATCAGCAGAGGGAAAAGAAAAGCTGAAGCACTGATATATAATGGGTCCTACATCTGTTTCTGAATCCACAGACTTCAAAGTGAGATTGATCCTCCTATAAAATTCCCTCTCCAAATTTCCCAAGTTCCTTTTTAAAAAAAATAAAATAAAATACTCTGCTTAATCCATAACCTCAAAATATTATCCACATTTATTTATATTTGTTTGCTGTTTGTACTTATAGACCACCCCTCACTGAATGGTCCCGGGGCGAATTACAAAAATATTACAATTAAAATAAGTACAGATTATGTTACAACCAAACAGTAAAACTACAAAACTAACCAATAACAAATTAACAGAACAGCATCTGAGATTAGCAATGTAGTAAACAAATATAAATATCTTTGATATCTACATGATTGATGATTGATTGATTGATTGATTATTGTGGTCAGTAGGCTAAGATTAAAAACATTACAGACGCAGATACAATTTGGTCACATCCACACTATACATTTAAAGCACCCTTCTTCTAACAGTCGCGGCTTCCTCCAAAGAATGCTGGGAACTGTAGTTTGTTAAGGGTGCTGAGAATTGTTGTTCTGTGAGGTCTCCTAACAACTCTCAGCACTCTTCACAAACTACAGCTCCCAGGATTATTTGGAGGAAGCCATGACTGTTAAAGTGGTAGAAGGGTGCTTTAAATATATAGTGTGGCTATATTAGGGATGGGGTTTACTGCCTAGTTCTGATCCACTTGAATTCCAATAGTCCAGCTTTCATTGCCGATCCATCCTTTTTTTGTTCCTGGTTGCCTTCACAATTGCCAATCTGCTGAATTTTTTAAGCGAAAAATGTAATTTTTAATGAAAATGGTTATGAAAATGCTTTTGCTGTTCCACCCTTTTTCCTTTTTACATATCAATTAGGCAGATAATCGCCTTAAATTGGAGGGAGATTAATGGATGTAAATGGCAATCATTATCACCTAGTTACGAATGCAGTTACGAATGCATCAGCTTAGAGGAAAGCCAATTACGAAGATAATAACGTAAAATTTGGAGCAGATTTTTTTAAAAGTGCTTCTGACAGCCACAACCCACCTTGAGAAATCAATGCCAGTCCAAAAAGCCAGTGGATTGTCAGGTTATGTCAAAATTCAGTACTAAGTCTGATTTAATGGATACTCTCCCCCATCCCTAGGCTATGTAGAATAGCAGAATTCAAATAAGCCACTTCAACAACCCATACAGAATGCTACAATCCCTGGGACAATCAACAAAAAAATCCAAACTATTATTTCACTAGTGGCTTTTTGGTTTTCTCTGCCTTTAACAGGAATTTTGCCACTATCAATGAAACCCCTGGAGTTTTATCTGCTAACAGATAACTTGCATGAAAACTCACAGATCTAGCCAGCAAAGATGCCCAAAAGCAGGACAAATTAGTTGGTAACAGATTCCAAAATAAAATTGCAGAAAAGGAGAACATGAGTTGCAGTTTCCAGTTCTTCATCATTATATGGACAAACCGTTGAGGCTGTTGGAATGCCAGCATGCCCTCTCCCATAAATGTTGGGAAGGGAGAACATTTAATCTGGCACACAAGTAAAAGCTATGTAGTAGCTTGCAACATAGAGATGTTTCAGACAATCAGCAAGCTGGAAACATTTACCATAAACCCATAGCCGAAGTTGTCTGGGCTCTCTGGGAACCCCAAAGCAGTACCTGAGCACAACAGCACTCTCCCCGCTTATGATTCTCATCAACTGGCATTCAGAGTCATACTGACTCCAATAGTGGAGGCTGAACATAGCCATCATGTCAAGTAATAGTTGATTTATACTCCATGAATTGGCTTATTCCTCTTTTAAAGCCATCCAGGTTGGTGGCCGTAGTTTTAACCAGCGTTTACAGTATATGTTGTATGAAGAAGTGCATTCTTTCATTTATCCTGAATCTTCCAACATTACGCTTCATTGGATGCCCCTGAGTTCTAGCACTGAGAGAGGGAGATTGTTTTTTCTCTATCTACTTCCTGCATGCCATGCATAATTTTATATGCCTCCCTATCAAGTCTCCTCTTACTCACCTTTTCTCTCAACTAAAAAGCCCCAAATGTTGGAACCTGTCCTCATAGTGGAGTCGCTCCATTCCCTTGATCATTTTGGTTGCCCTTTTCTAAACCTTTCCTAGCTCTAAAATATATCAATGGTCTGACTCTGTATAGAGTCGGCTAAATGGATCAATGGTTTGACTTGGTATAAAGCAGCTTCCTATGTTCCTGAACAGTAAATGTAAACATGTCTGGGTAGTGAGGAGGCTTGTCTTTCACAAGTCAAAGCTTTCCAAGATTCCTTGGTAGATTACATTCATCACTGGGGGCCCAGGGAGACTACTGATGCAGCTTGCTTGCTCCTCTACTGTGGTGGTCTGTTCTGTTATTTTAAATCTGAAACTGGGGAACAAGTCTCCATCTAACAAATTTCAGAAAGTTTGGTTCTGCCAAACGAGAGAAGTGAATAAGGTACACAAACTCCTTTTTGTGGCCAAAATATCCCCTTAAGAGCTTCTGCAGAGAAAGAGGCACCCTTTCCTTCTAGACTGCACTTGATGAACTATGGGGCTGCAAAGCATCTGAACATCATCCTATCCCTTACACTAAGGCAAAATCCTTCTTACCCAACAGGCTAGCCCATATCATCTGAGCTATAAAGTATCAGAAGCAGAGGTAAGGAACAAGCAAGGTATGTCCTGCCAGAGGGGTGTATGGGACAGGCAGAAGAGGCTTTAGTAAATCCAAGTCACTCTAGACTCTCCTAGCTTCAGTTTCTCGCCTCCCAGCAACCCTTTAGACTCGAGCATATGTCACTCCTGGCTGGAATCCTAAGCATACTTGGTTAGGATTTAGAATGAAATCAATGAGACTTACTTCTGAATAAACATGGTTAAGGTTGCAGCCAGGAATAACATACCCCACCGGAGGCAGCTGCCTGCTCCCTGTTCTGCTGTGAGCTGGATGTTGATGCACCATAAGTGAGCAGAAGAATGCCCTCCCTCCAGCTCCTCATCGTGTAAGAAAAAGGAGCTAATGTCTCCAGAATGTGAAGGCATCAGGCAACTTGTTTACATTGTCCAGCCATTACTATTAGCATTGTCAGACTCAGACTCAACATTGGCCTCCATGATACACACATCAGGATGATAGTGTTGGAATCTGTCACTCAATGGCATGAGTCCCTGCCCCAAATGCAACTTTCAGAAGTACTGATCACGCAGATCACCATCATATTATGTCTGGAAAGAGAATGGAGTTGCACAATGTCTAAAGGTTGTGGCCAGGGTGGGATTATTTCAATCGGTGTGTAACTTGTGCACTAGCACTGGCCTCTTGATCAAACCAAAGGGGAAATAACAATTGAAATTCTGGGAGTTTCGCCTCCACTCTATACATTTAAAGCATATGACTTCCCTCAAAGAATCCTGGTAACTGACGTTTACCCCTCACAAAGATACAATTCCCAATATCCTTAACAAACTACAGTTCCCAAGATTCTTTGGGGGAAGCTATGTACTTTAAATGAATGGTGTGGATGTGACCTAGCTAACTTAGACTGATATACAGCTAGATATACAGCTAGCAGCCATTCCACTATAACAATGGCAGCCAACGAGGTACCGTCCAGATGTTGCTGGACTACACATCCCATCATCTTGCCCTGCTCATTGGCCATGCTGGCTAGGGCTGATGGGAGTTGATGTCCAACAACATCTGGAGAACACCATGTTAGCTATCCCTGCACTATAGCCTAACCAAGAAATAAAACACAAGACAGGCCTATGCAGATAGAAGCAGGTTTGATTTTAATGGTTGTCTCACCAGTGGAAAGAATGCCAATGAGTTCCTCAGGAAAAGTAAAGTGCTGCACATGAGGCCATTATTGCCAGGAGGGCAAAAGCTCCCTTCCAACCCAACATTGGATGACCCTGCTCAGACGTCTGATGTGCCGTATACCTTCCATTCTCTTTAAGAAGTTCCATAGCTCAGTGCATACATACTTTGTATAGAGAAGGCCTTATGTTCAATCTCTGGTGTCTACAGTTAAAGGAATCTGGTGATGGGAATGATCTCTGCCTGAGACCCGAGACAGTCATACTGCCAGTTAATTTAGATCAGGGGTAGGCAAAAGTTTAGTTTAGTTTATAGTTTATTTATATACCACTTTTTGTTCCTAAAAGTTGGAAGAGATCCAAGGGCCACAGTGACTCCAAAATGTATTTATGTATTTTATTGACAACATTTATATACTGCTTTATTGTAAAAAAATCTCAAAGCAATTTACAGAAGGAATTAAAACAATAAAATTATTGTCAAAAACAGTTAAAGACAGGTATTTAAAAACATTTAAAATAATAAAACCAACAATGAGTTAAAATAGATAAAAAACACAATAGCTTCTAAATGCCTGGATAGGCTTGCCTGAACAAAAATGATTTTAGCAGGTGTTGAAAAGAGTACAATGAAGTCGTATGCCTAATATCAATAGGCAGGGAGCTCCAAGGCATAGGTGCTGCCACACTAAAGGACTGATTTCTTACAAGAGCAGAGCAAGTACTATGTGGCACCCATAACACGGAAAGCATACCTTGAACTTTCCTGGTAGCAAATCAGCAACCAGTGCAGATTTCAGAGGAGAGGTATTATGTGCTGATAGGGACTCACTGCTTCAAATGTATGTTGAATATGCTTTAAAAGAATGGTGTGGATCTGTCCTAGGTATGCCGTGCATTCATTAGTGGATTGAAAACCACAAGATTCCTATGAGTAAGGCAGAAAACTCAGCAACCCACAACCAGTCAGGATTCCTAACCAAAAACCAAAACTAAAAAAATCCTGGCAGCCAGTCAGCCAAGGTCACAGAAATCCCCATGCAGCACAACCTGACCCAGGGGCTGCAGTTACTGCAGAATGCTGTGGCACAATTGCTGATATGAGTGACGAGGGTGGAAAAAGTTAACAACAGCACCTACCGTACATCTAGGTGGCAGTGCTGGAAGCATGTTGTGGCAGAGTGCCTCCTAGTGAAACAAGCATTGCTGGATGAGTTGTAATTCACAGGGGACAAGCTAGCAGTTCATCCTAGGCATCTAGTTTCATTTGCACATCCAGAATCAGAGCAAGGCTGTGACTGAGGGGTTTCTGGTTTCTTTTCACTTATCTGACCGCTATCCAGGTACTCCTCCTGATACTGTGCCTACTAGTTTGGTGTTCCATTCTTTAGGTTTGCACCAGGGAAGTTGCCTCTTTGTTACTTGATTACATGCAATACAGCAGCAGGCCAATGGTGTCTCAACCTAATATGGTTGAATCTATTCCATCCCTGGGGAGTAATACTGATCTTTGTCAAACAGGAAACTGATGGAGCTCTCTGGAGAATGATGACTTTGTCAAACAGGAAACTGATGGAGCTCTCTGGAGAATGATGACTTTTTTCATTTATTTGATGAGGGGAAATGAGGGGAAATACTCAGGCTTCTCCCTCACAGGAGAACTAACTGCATGTCCACCTATATTGCTGTGCATTGCTGTGCAGTTGTGTGCTGCTGTTTTGTTATTCTGTTTCGATGGTTTTTATTTTATGGTTTTGATTGTACACTGTACTTATTTTAATTGCTATCTTTTTGTAGCCTGCCTTGAGACTATTTGGTGAAGGGTGGGCTATAAATATAAACAATGAATTTTAAAACAGAAATAATGCAGGAGCAACAACAATAGAGAGCTAGTCTGCATACACAATGCTTCCCCCACAGAATCCTGGGAACTGTAGTTTACCCCCTCACAGAGCTACAATTCCCAGCACAAGCTTAACAAGCTACAGTTCTCAGGATTCTTTTGGTGAAGGCATGTCCTTTAAATGTATGGTTTGTATGCAGCCCTGACACGTCAGACTTTGACTAGGAGTGCTACAAGTTCCAGACAACCTGTTTATTGAGTATTCACCCTGATTTGTTTGCAGGGAGATCAGATGACATTGGCTTTGTTTATGGGAGGGCTAGATTACATTGCAACAAAGCAAGTATTGACCCACACTTTCTAGTGCATTTTCCTATCACTTTTCTTATTGCACAAAGTCTGATATTTGGAGAAGAGGGTTTGTTGCACACAACCTCCTAATCTGCAATAATTGTGCAACCTGAATTTGCTGATATCTGATTGAATCCAAGCCAAAAAATAGTAACAGTCTGGAACCACCCTAGGAGGAATTTGGATTTAATTTTTTACTCATCCATGAAGCTCACCAGGTAGCCTACAGCCAGTCACCATTTCTCAGTCTAATTTGCCCCAGCAGGTTCTTATAAGATAAAATGGCAGAATAAACCACATCATCCTGAACTCCTTGAAGAAAGGGTGGGATATACATATAAATGGTAAATCCTCCAGTTAGAATCTATTGAGGGGGGTATTCAACTAAATCCTTGTGCTAGCAGAATGACTTCAACTAGTGCAAGGGAGAGGAGAGGGGGAGAACATTCCGTTACACAAGGAAAAATCCTTACACTGATGGAATGTTTGACTTAGCGCTACATTGAATACAGCTTTTAGTTGCTTAAAAATGTTTAATGTTGGCTCAGTCTGCCTAGAAGTGCAATCTGGGGACAGACAAGAGTGGTCAGTTGTATGATCCTAACCTGTGTTTCAGACTATAATCCATAAACTCTATATCCTGGTTATTACAAGATATAAAAAGTAACCACAGGCAATACTCTTCAAATATTTCATATTGAATATGATTATCATCATTATCATCATAATTTGCAATCTAATCTTAAATACATTCAATAACAGGCATTCAAAGCTTGTTCGGAACCCTACAAGCCCTAAAAAGACAGCCCTGGTTGTGTCCTATTTATTCATATATACATGCATACACATTCATAAAGTGAGATGTATGTACTTCACCACCAGAAAGCTCAGGTAAGTAAAATACAGTGCTTAGAATGAACTAGTTTGGTTAAATGAACACTGAATTAGTTGGAAAATCTCTGAATTACACCTGAACATAGTTCCCATGATTGCCAGGTGAACTGAATGTGAATTACATTTGTTTTGCGGTAGAATTTTGAACAATTTATAGTTCAACTTCAAATTTGTTCTCTTACTTTTTTTTTTTTTTTACTCTTTAGACCAATGATTCCCAACCTGGGGGCTGCAGCCCCCAAGGGGATCGCAGAACAATGGAAAGGGGGCCGTGAAGAAGAGTGCAGAGGAATGCTGCCTCTGCCGCCACCGCAAGAACAGCAGGCAGAAGAATATGCAATTATTTCAAGAAATTCAGGAGTGAAACTCAGGAAGGCTCACTGCTTGTTCAGTGCCCGCCTACCCACCTTTTGTGCGCGTGCACGGACACCACACAACTCCTCCCCTCCCACGTTCCTTCTGTGGTCCGTTGGTAGCCTGGTGGATTGGGGTGTGTGGGTGGAGGAGGTGATGGTGCTGAGGTGACTCCTTCCGTTCCTGGAACCGCCTCAAACGAGGAGGAGGGGTGGCAACGGCGGAGCAGGAACAGCAGCGCGCTGTCTCTTGCTACTTCCATCATCATGGCTCCCCTGTGCAGCAGCCTGGCCTGCCGGGGATGCAGGTGAGAAACCAGCTGACTACTCCTTCCCCTCTCTTTTTTCTGCTTAGGCTTGAAATTGCTACTGAGAGTTTCCCAAATTAGAAGGGCACGTAGGGAAGGCTTGTGGGAGACTGCCCCACACACTTCTCCTCCCCCCCACTAGTGATATGCAGGGCTTTCTCCTAGGGTTGCTAACATTGGGAGGGGGCGGAAGCAGTAGGTGGGGGGGTCAGGGTGGGATGGTGTCTGGTCAAACCTCTGTCTGGCAGTGGGGGCAAGGGGATGCCTGAGTGTGATGGAGTTAACAACTATTCAGGCTGTCTCATGAAAAGGAGGGAGAGGACGGTGTGTTTCCCAACTTGCCTTGCTCAAGGAACCATCCCCTTCTTAAATTAATGGACAGCCCTTCCCCCTTTCATTATTTGGATCCTGTTCTCATCTGGGGGCTTAACTCTATATATGGCCCAGATCTTTTAAAAAGCAACAACCTTGTACTGATCCACTATAGTTAAGGAGCATAGATGACCTTCAGGGTGTCCTGTGCCACCCCTCTGAGTAAGTGTGGTATGATACATAAGGATCATAAAAATGTTCAAATACAAAGAGGTAATTTTTGGCTGGCTTATGGAAGATTGTGTGTGTATCTCTGTCACACACACCCCTTTGATAAAGAGATGTAAGGGATCTTATCTTTAGTTTCTATTCCTTGTTTTGCTTTTTTGTTAGCAAAATCGAAATATGGTAAGACAGTGAGCCACTGTCACAGCATCCTTGAGGGGTGGGAGTCCCTGGGTATGGGTGTGGATGGGTGTGTTTTGGGAGCTTGTGTGTGTGTGTGTGTGTGTACATGTATGTGTATGTGTATGGGGTTGGTGCGTGAAGCCCCTAGTTTCCTGGTAAGTTGACTATGCTTCAAATTTTGTTTCTGGTGAAGGGCAGATAATAAATATATTTGTTGTTGAGATGAACAAAAAATGACATTACTTAACACTTCATTATGTATTTTTTTCAATTAACAGATACTAAAATTACAACAATTAGCATGTGGGGTTCACAAAAAAAATTGAGTTTAAAAAGGGGGTCCCGTACTCCTAAAGGTTGGGAACCACTGCTTTAGACTCTTCGGGCCTTTAAGCTTAAAGGTCATAATAGTTTGGGAAAATGAATTAATTCCACTGTATGTGTGTTTTGATGTTTTCTTAGTCTTAAGTATATTTTATATTTCAGCACAGCAGCTTATAGGATTCTGAATGCTGAAAAAGAATTACTGAGAATCATTTGGATGAAACTGACTGAACTGTGAAATGAATATGAACTGAACTAGTTCATTATGTAAAGGGACAAATGTGAACTGAGGTTTGTTCCTTTTTGAACATGTTGAACTCGAACTAGAACTAGTTCCTTTTTTAAATGAAGTTTCCAAACTCTGGTAATATAAAGCAAAAGCGGAGAACCTCTGTTACACAGGCCTACTTAGGCCTGCCAGACCCCCTAATTTTGCCCATGGCATGGTTTGGCTACCTGTCCAACACCTGACATCATATGATGTCAGGCATGGGCACTGGACAGGTAAACCTGTGAAAAGGAAGAATCAGGAGTATACTCTTTCCAGAATAAATTTGCAAAAAAGGGGACATAACCCACAGTTCTTTAGCAGCAGGGGAAGGGCTATAACTCGGGTAGAGCATCTGCTTTGCAGAAGGTCCAAGGTTCAATCCCCGGCATCTCCAGACAGGCCTGGAAAAGACTCCTGTCTGAAACCTTGGAAAGCTGCTGCCAGTCAGTGTTGATAGTACTGAGTTAGATGGACCTATCATCTGACTAGGTATAAGGCAGCTTCCTATGTTCCTATGTACTGTCTTAGCAGGGCTTCCCCAAATCCTATTGTCCCTCACCTGGTAGAAATCAGGTATAGGACTGTGCCATCAAGGGGGGCAGGTTAATAAATACTTCACATCCGAGTAAGAAAGAAAATAAAAATCAATATGAAACCAGATTGTTTTCTCATTAGCTATCTTTATATAGTATACCATGATTTTACTCGATAGTTTACTGGTATTTTACAAGTCACTAAATATATACATTGTCTGCCAAAGAAAGGAAAGCAATCTTTCAAAAAGTCCTCCTCCTTCTCTTCTCTGCCAAGGCTGTCTTCTGCAACTAGCAAAGCAAATTCAGGTGAAACTTCAGTCTGTTGTTTTAAGGTTCCTCGTGGGGTGGGGAAAAAGAAACTCCCCATCATCTTATTTTCCAGTATCTCTGTGCTTACATTTCCTCATCAAGAAGACGCTCTCTGGGAGACGGCATACATATTTAAACAATGGGAAGCAAGCACGAGATCTCATGGGGCCTCATGAGAGAGACTTCTGAAATTATCACAATTATTGTTCCATTATTGCAAGACAAACAACCTCATTTATTATGCTGGGCTGTTGCTAAGCTCTGGATTTCTTCCTGCTCAGTTACACAGCTGGTAACTTAAGTACACCACACAAGCAGAATTTGCACTGAGTACTTCATTAATTTTTATTTTTTAATATTTTGGAGCTCTGAAACCTGGGCAGATCCCCAGTAAAGGGGCAGCCGTCCAGAATCACTTCACCAGAAATAGATGTAGCTTGACATTTGAACCCCAGGGACATGGCTTTTGTTTAAAAGCAAAAACAAAAAAGAAACTTAATTTTTACAAGGAAAAGAAAAGCAATTTAGTTGATTCACACACAAAAACCCACTTGTTTTTAAAAGGAAAGTGAGCATGGTACATCTATGTAAATGGGGCATGATATAGCTTTTTTAGCATAGCAGAACAAACTTGACCATAAATGGACTCAGGAACAAATGAACATGTTACAATTGGTGCTTGAAGGAGAAGCAGAAGCCTGTGAAATATCCAGCCTTGATGTTTAAACTCTTAAGGAACTCTTAAGATTAGAATCCTTGAGGAAGCACCGCCATTTTAATAGGAGAAGGTGTAACTGTTGCCCGAGAAAGATGTTTTGTTAAAACAATGTCAGGCAGGGTATTAAGGCCCCAACTCGAGACCTAACTCTCTTTTTGCTGTTCTGAGTTGCTGCCTTTCCCTGCTTTTTGCACATGTTACCATTGGCCACTTACACCACAATCCTACACCACTCACGTTTGTGTATGTGTGTGTGTGTGTGTGGTTTTTGCCCAGAGACTCCAGTTTTTTGGGGTCCTCTCCGGGTCTCTGGGTGACTCACCTTAATCTCCGGACGTTAGCTTCTAGGTGGTCGGATTTAAAAGATATAAACCAAAACGTCACACACACCAGCAACTTCTGTTAGTACTGGCTGCTCTAATCCCTGCCATTTCAGGTTTTTAGCCAATAAGTGAAGTCAGGGTTGTGATTGACAATACCAATAGCTAAAACTCATTTCAGGTTCTGAGAACAATTTCTTTTCCTGCTTGTTTCACATCAGGAATTCAGTAATTCCTTCTTGGAGGGTCGGACCCAGAAGGTAATTCTTGGAGACTCTTGCTCAGCCTCTTGGCCCCTGTCTTGTGGAGTCCCTCAGGGTTCTATTCCGTCTCCTTTGTTATTTAATATCTATATGAAGCCGCTGGGTGAGGTCATCCGGAGGTTTGGAGTTCAATACCATCAATATGCAGATGATACTCAGCTTTATTTCTCCTTTCCTCCTGATACCAAGGAAGCCGTCCAACTCCTGAACCAGTGTCTGTCCTCAGTGATGGATTGGATGAAAGAGAACAAGCTGAAATTAAATCCAGACAGGACAGAAATGCTCTGCGTCAGTCGTGGGACAAACCTGGAAATAGAGAATTTGCCTGTGTTGGACGGAGTTACACTCCCCCTAAAAACTCAGGTTCGCAGTTTGGGTGTGCTCCTGGACTTGGCTTTGAACTTTGAACCACAGGTTTCTGCAGTGTCCAGGAGCGCTTTTGCCCAGTTAAGACTGGTTGGCCAACTGCGTCCGTTTCTAGAGATGTCCGATCTGACGAGAGTAACACATGCCTTAGTTACATCCCGGTTGGATTACTGCAACGCACTCTACGTGGGGCTGCCTTTGAAGACAGTTCGGAAGCTTAAGCTGGTTCAATGTGCAGCAGTGAGAATGTTGACGGGAGCAGGCCTTCGAGCCCATACAACGCCTTTGTTACAACAACTCCACTGGCTGCCACTTCGCTTCCGGTCACAATTCAAAGTGCTGGTATTAACCTTTAAAGCCCTACACGGCTTGGGCCCTGTCTATTTGTCTGACCGGTTGTCTCGTTATGAACCTTCCCATTCATTGAGGTCCTCGGAAGAAATACTTCTTACGATCCCTCCATTTTCACAAGTTCACTTGTCAGGAACCAGAAATAGGGCGTTGTCGGTTATAGCTCCTAGTCTCTGGAATGCTTTACCGAGTGAGACTCGGTTGGCTCCTTCACTTGCGGCATTTCGCCACCAGGTGAAGACATTCCTTTTTCGGGTTGCGTTTAACTATACGTAGAATAGGAATTTTAATAAATTATGGTAGTGAGTATATAATTACTGTATCTTTTTAACTGTATTTGATTTATGTACATTTGGCATTTTACTGTTTTATTCTTTTTTATGTATTGACTTTAGGTTGTTTACCGCTCTGAGTTTCTGGGTAAAAAATAGAGCGGGCTAGAAATATTTTAAATAAATAAATAAATATAAATATATAGCTTTCAGCAGCATAAAGAGTATTTTCTCTGTACAGGATTGAGACTTGCTTCTGAGTAAACATGCATAGGATTGCACTACAACAGAAGATCACAGAAGGATCTTGGTGGGCATAAAAGTGTACATGTAGGTTTTTTAAATTACTTGCAAAATGGCATATTATACATTTTGTCTTTCAAATAACTTGAACAGAAGTTTTAAAAAGTGTACATGCTGCAGTGTTGTACTTTTCTACTTAAGGAGTCAAACAAACTTTAAATTTTACAGGACCATGGAAGAGGGTAGCTTATTCATCTTACTCATAATCTGTTTTAAAAACCTTTCCAATATGCAATTTTTCTGGGAGTAAAGCTGCAATGCTAATTCCACATACCTGGTAGTTAACCCCATTGAATTCAGTAGGACTTACTTTTGAGTAGACATGGTTAGGATTGTGCTGAAAATCAATGGGACTTTTGAGTGAAGATAGAAAAGGATTGTGTTATAAAGCTCTCTCTCCCCCTACGATCCTTCTTTAAAAAAAAAAAAAAGCAGTTAGGCAGGGTTTACTTAGGTGTCACTGCCTTTATTTGGCAGGAAGCTAATACTTATTTTAAAAAAATGTTCTGCAATGGCAAACTGGTTTTGACAATGAACTATTGTATGAGGTGTATGCATTTTTACATCTCCAGTGTGTGTGTATATATGGAATATTTCCAACAACCCTGTGATGTAGGGTTGGAAGCCACGGCAGTGCACAACAAGAAATAAAGCCATTTAAAATCCAATAACTGTAAAACAAATATAAAACAGCTTGAAAACAGCTTAAAATGGCTTGATTCTGAATTTTGGATTGAGTGAGTGAAAACTTTTGAAAAACATTCAAAAAACAAAAACCAACAATGAGTTAAAACAGATATAAAAAACATAATAGCTTCTACATAGAGCAAGAACACCTGCACTTGGCTGATTTTCTCTTCTCCTAAAGATACAGGATCAGTCTCAGGCCCTGAACTTGGCAACCCTACTCTGCAGTGAAAAGTCAAGCCCGTAAAGAAGTTTGGAGCAGCTATGTTAAAAGGCAGGCATATTCCAGGCAGGGGGGTACCAACCCTGCTTTGATATGGATATCATGGCAGAGAATCCCTAATCAAGCTTTACCAACAGCACAATCCTAACAATATCTACTCAGAAGTAAGTACTGTTGAGTTCTATGGGGTGTAGTCCCTTAGTAAGTGTGTTTAGAATTGCAGCCTTCAGGGGCATCCATCTTTACTCCTGTGTGGTCCCATCTAACATTTCCTCAACATTAGGCTCCCTTCTTCCTACAGTGGCTTTCTGGTGACTGGCCTGGCCTGAGGGCACTTAAACCTTCTTGCCAGAAGCCAGTAGGCTAGATTAAATGTTCCATAGCCAGGCTCTCTAAGCAGGTGAGGAGGAATGATCTGTGGTTGTGCTTAATAATAATAATAATAATAATAATAATAATAATAATAATAATAATAATAATAATAATGACATCACAAGGCCCGCCTCCATGATATCACTAGGGCCTGCCCCATAAATCTCAGGGTTTGGGATGCTTCTGACCAGGCAATCCTAGTGTGTGTATGCGATTTGTCTCTGTTAACGTCCATTGGTAAAGTTAAGAACACTGGCAATTGGATGGGGGGTCAGGCTACACTCAGGCAGCAGGTGAGCTGCCACTGGCACAATGGTTCAGTGCAGAAAGCTCTGAAATGGGCATTGCAGGAAAGAGGCAGAGTGCTGGCCACTTTGGATCTGCTGGATCCATGGGTGGCCCAATCCTTGGGCCCCTAAGCTACACCAGCCTGGTGCTGGCCCCTTCACCTTCCACTCTGGCCAGCACAAGCTGGCAGGGCTTTCATCCGAGGCCCTGCGTTAGGGTTGCTCTATGATTTTCTCATTTTTCAATTCATGGGAATGGTCTTCTCCCATAGTTGTATATCTGTAGAAAGGGTTTAATTGTTTTTAGAACTTGTCTTTTATCTCATTTTTTTTTATCTTGTCATACATCGCGTCACTGACTTCAGGCCATGAAGCAGTTTATAAATTGGTAAAATTAATAATAATAAATAAATTATAGGAACCCGGCTTATACTGAGTCAAATGATTGGCCCACTGAGATGAGTGCTGTGTACACTGACTGGTAATGGCTCTTCAGAGCACACTAGCTGCCTACAGCAATGCATTTCCATTGGCTACACCTGAAGGGGTAACAGGTTGATCTGCTGATCATTTGTGAAATCTGTCTGAAGCGAATTAAAAAAAACTCACTCCAGGTGGTCCCACCAGGTTTTACAGTAAAGAGGGATGGGTTTTGACTAGTATCATATGCTCCCATTTTCAGAAAAGAGAGGTGGAGACACACTGGAACTGGCAGAACAGTAAGTGTGTCTCTACCCTCAGACAGGGAATCTTTCCCAGCCAGCCCTACCTGGAGATATGGCAGGGATTGAGTCAGAGACCTTCTGCGTGCAAAGCAGACACACTCCCACTGAACTATACCCCTTACTATAAGTACTGTAACACATGAACCAAGCAATGACAAGCATATTGGCCAGCGATCTTGAACTCCGTGCTATAGTAGACAGTTGTACTAACAATATGTGATATGTGTAAGAGTAGCTTCACAGTTCATTTAACACACTACACAATCACTATTTTTCCCTCTGGTGCTCCCACTACAGAGACGAATGGCTGACAAAACTAACCCTATATTTATCAGAAAGCAGAATCTTTTAAGGGGCAGGCTAGCTGCTGAATCATAATTTTATGTAACAGAGACTGCTTCCAAGCAGGAGTTTATTGTGGAATCAGTGCTGCACAGGAACAGATTTTTATTTTATTTATTTTTGCAAAGTTCACAAGACATCATGGTTACCATGTTATTTTCTTTTCTTTTTAAATTTAATCCAGATTTTCCCTTACCACAAAACTCCAATGTGTAAAAAAAATAACCTGTTATACATCTGCTGTCACTGCTGGTGTGGAAGCTCATTCACACATTGTTTTGGGGCATGCAGCTTGTCACATGCATGGTGATGTTTCACAGGGTGATCTCTATTGCCACATCTGTGTGCAACCTAATCAGAGTACAACCTAAACATTTCTGGTGGCTCGCAACATTAAATGAAAGACACCTATTTCCAGTGACTGCTACACTCAGTTTGGAGGAACTATTCTCTCAAAAGCTCCATACATTAACAGTGGGGGGTTATCTCAGAGACTGTAATCACAGTACCTAAATAATAGTAATAATAATTAATTAATTAATAATAATAAATGTCTTGTGCAAGATCTCTTTATTACTCTTGCACAAACATTATACAAGTCAAGCAAATACTAGACTTGTGCAATTTGTGGATATTGGTCCCTACAAAAACACAAGTCTTCATGTTGCCCATTGTGAAACACAATAACTAAGACTAGTTGTGAAACATAATAACTAAGGGGAGGGATATTGTTATATGATTATAGTTTTGAAATATGTTGTAAAGCTTAAATGAGCTTCAAGGAACTACTTAATTTGTATTTATTTGGTTTGTAATAATTATTAGCACTTGTGTCTTATATGTATGTTAATTGCAGCTGAGGGTTGAAATAAGACACAGACACAGTAAACTGGGTTGAACAAAGGGCCACTTTATTGAACTATGAAAAAACAGAACTTTAACTGACCTGCAGAGGGAAAACCTAGGTGCGGAACTATCTATAAGCAAGACTTTGTTTACAGCTCTCGGGCGACCAGCCCCTGCTGGGACAAGTGTAAGCCCTTTTATCTTACCCCTTACCCCAGCCACACCTTTATTATTATTTATTATTTATTATTTTTTTTATTATTTCAATTTATATACCGCCCTTAGCGAAATAGCTCTCAGGGCGGTGAACAGGGGGGCCTAAACACATCACCACCCCCCGGGGCTGTACAACTCCAGGTGGATGAGGTAAGTGGGTCCCAGAAGCAGTCCATATCCTGCCCTCGGGCCGTAAAGCCCTTTCTGGCAGGCCTCCAGAACCACCAATCACCTCCAAAGGTGCCTAAGGGGGCCACCAAGCTGTCCTTACCTACTTCCCTTCCCGCACCTATCTGCACAAGTGACCAGAGTATACCCATTCCAGGGATTAACCTTAACTTGTCGAATTAGCCAAATCAGCTGAAATAACCTATTATAAAGCAACGCCCCCTACCCGATTCCATCCTGCCACTACAGTGTGGAGTGGACAAAAAACCTACCTGTCAACCTAGGTAGGTAGGATAACAATTCCCACTTGGCCCCGAAGCGACCGCGAACACACCATAGCAATGGGAGGGTGGGGTGGGTGTCACCAAGCCAAGAGGAAAGCCGCCCCTCCCCTTGATGCAGCTTGATGCATTATGTGCAACCAGCACAACGCGCAACCGCTGCCCTTCCTTCAAATGTCGGCCAGGGCTTCAAACCCCATGCCGCAAATGCACACCACTCATCCAGGCTTCTCTTGGGCGGGCGGAGAGAGACTTTTTGTGGCTTTTTATACTGATTTTAATCTTTTGGCCTGTGACTGTAATAAATCATTCACAAATCCTAAATAAAGATTTTTTGAAATAAAAAATAAATGAGGTTATAAATGCTTGCTCTGGGGCACTTCCTATTTGTTTGTTTTTTAAAATGGACATACAGAGGTATAGAAATACCTCTGTGCATGCTCAGAATGAGAAAAGGTATAACGGGGAGGAGTGATTAAGGGGAGGGACAAAACAAAAGCCCCGATATATTCCTTTCAGCTCCACCCACTGGTGGACAGCAAGCAGCCAGAACAACTATGAATAGCTATGACTGAAAAAACAGGAATGTGTGGAAACTTAACGTTGCCAATGTGCACATAAAAAAATCAGATCTTTATGATCCATTGTGACATAAGGGTCCTATCTGGAAGCACCCTTAGGGGAGGAAATAGTGCGGCCTTCTTTCCTGAAAGAAGTGGCTGGAAAGAGGAGCCTCAGCCCTGGGAAAGGGGTTAGCTCTATAGGAGATTAGAAAAAAGTGGAAAGAACAGAGAATAAATAGCAGTTGCATGTTTTTGCTTAGCTGCTAGTGTGATAATAAGTTTTATGAACATACCCTTAAGTCCCACACCACTTCCCAGTGAATTAATACCATAAAGTTGGTCTACAGAAATGTTTCCTTTCTGGCTGATTTTGAATCCAGGATAATTGGAAGCCATCCTCCACAACACTGAAATGCATTGCCATGTATTACTAGCCACGCTGTTTGACTGTTTCTGCTTACCATGCCAGCAGCACAAAGCAAAGCTAATGTCCTTTGTAGTACAGATTGGGTTTTAAAATGTTAACACTCTGCCACGGTTTTATTGTTGGTTCTTTTCACATAAAACCTTTTACCCCATAGCTCTATATGGGAGAACTTAACGTTCCAGTAATTAAATAAATAACTTTGATCACTCCCCTAGAGAGTCTCTCTCTCTCTTCCCATCAGACTAACGTCTCAAAAAGCAACCCATGAAAGGAGGAAGCAGCTACTCCTGCCTATCAAAATGCACAGGAACTTGTAAGCATCCTCCCCTATAGCTGGCAGCCCCTTACTGAGAGACACTCCAGAAGTTACAGAGTTCCATATGCAAACAGAATCACTTTCTACTTTGCACATGGGGGTATTCCACTCTCACCCTCTTTTTTTAACACCTCCTTTTACTACACTGTGCTGGAATAGGGACTGGTTTTGAAGAAAAACATCTATTTTCATAATAGGTAAAAACTCAATGTCTGAAGCAATTCCAAGTCAGATGTATTATTTACAAGACACATATGCCGCCCTGTTCCATCTAGCAATTTGTATGCTACTTCTTCATGTTTGGAGAAAAGTTAATGGTATATTAATGTCATTTGCTTAAAGGAGGTTTTACTGTAAACCCGAGGTCTAATATATGACGTATACAGAGAAACAGATGTACAGTAGCGTACAGAGCACCTTGTCTGTCAAGAACATACAGTACAGTGCAATAAAATCAGGCTGCAGAATTTGGCATCTGTATCTTAACAGGGCTATTTATGTTCTGGTAGCACAAATTATTATATAAAATACATAACTGTATATATGCACATATGCATTTTGATTAAACATACAGTATATATCAAATGCATCTCATAATTATTGCACAAACTGATTATCAGAAATTGTATGTTATACCCTTTCACCACTTATCTAAGTAAAGTTAAGTAACCAAAATGTATGATTACACCCACTTTCTTGGAAGTAAACCCCATTAAACTCAATGGGACTTGCTTCTGAGTAGACATATATAAATTGCACTGTTAAGCATATAAGCTGAGGTTATATGCATCCAAAATCTCCAAGTGGAGAGAGACTTAGGGGTGCCAGAACATGCATTTGCTTTCCTTGGAATGAAAGTCACCAGAGTGTGTGGCATCTTCATGATATATGGTTTTATTTGCACATAAATGCAGGATGAGCATTAAGTTTCCAGTGGGACTCCCAGTTTCATAGCTGTGTCTTCCCAGCTCCCACCTCCAGGCCAAAACAGACAGGCCTTCAGCTCCAATACCTAGAATGAAGTGGCGTCCAGCCAGATGAGGAGGGAAAGCCTGCCCTCTCCTTCACTAACTAGTCAATTCTATAACACATTTGTACTTGGCCAACTCTTTCGTCATGTAAAAGGAAGTGTATCAGACTTGGCTAGGGCCATTAACTTAACAAAGAGACTGGTTTGATTTCCTCAGCAGTTCCTTCTACTACAGAATTCCACCTTACAGATATAAAACCACAAGCCTGAAGGGGACTCAAAGATGGCATCCAAACCAACCCTCCAAACCTATGACACGTATATCAGAGAGAACACTAAATTAATGCTAGATTAATGTTTATGTTAAGCTCCTCATAAGGTAACTCCAGCTAGTGGGTGGAGGATTCAATCCTGCAGGCTGCTGGGGTTGGCTCCACCAGTGTGTTCCCTGCAGGGAGCATGCTGGGAAAGCAGACCCCAGCAAGGTTGGATCCTCCACTTGCCAGCTGGTAGGTGAAGGCTTCAGTCCTGCTGGTTGCAGTGATCTGCCTCACTGACAATTTCCCTGCAAGGAGTGCGCTGGGGTAGCACAACATAGCAGGATTGAAACTCACTCACCAGCTGGTGGGTGAATTCAGTCCTGCTAGCTGCAGTGGTTGGGAGGAGGGGTGGTAGGAGATGCAGCACCTCCTATCCCTAGCCCCCTTCTGACCATACGTTTAATTAGAGATCTGAAAACCTTCATTTAACCGTAGCCCTGCCCTATATTGTTTGGGGGCTGGATTTGGGCCAGGTTGTGATTCAGGGTCCCTGATTGGATCGGGGGGGGCTGTGCACAGCCCTACTATTAACTCTGTTGGCTATGTTCTACCTGCACTGTAGGAGACAGCATACTTCTGAATACCACTTGCTGGAAACCGCAAGAGGGGAGCGTGCCTGTTACACTCAGGTCCTGCTTGCAGGTTCCCTAGGCATCTGGTTGGCCACTGTAAGAACAGGATGTTGGTCTAAATGGGCCACTGGCCTGATCCTGCACGGCTCTTCTTATGTTGTTATGCACTTTTCAAATATGGGCAACTTCCAGTGGTTAATTTCCAAGAGAACTACTACTTGCCTCCAGGCCACACTCTCTGCCCTACAAACCATGTCCCAATTGGGACAAGGAGTTAACATCTATGCAGCGGACAGGAACGTTCACACTGTTCAGTGGCACTTGGCTTTCTTACACTGCATCCCTTGTATTGAAAGGGAAAATGGGTTCCTGAGCTGAGCTTTTCTACACTGTAATTATCAGAAAGATCAGAAGAGAAACACGCTCCTCACACCCTACCAAAAAAGCCTCAAAGGGACAAAAAGCCATTTGAAGCAGCTACTTTTAAGGCACCACCATGGAAAATATATGTTTACTAATAGCCATATAGGATATTGTTCCTCATGCTGCGACCCAAAAGGTTGCTCCCAAACCCGCACTCATGGGAAGTAAGCCATCAACCATTCATTGCCTCAGTTGCAGTCCCCACTGAAATCATTTAAAAGCCAATATGGCCAATGCCAAACTTTGATATAAACTCTCTTTAAAAAATGTATATCAGCTGGTTCTCAGATTAGTTAATGTTTGCACAGCAGTTTGAAAACTGTAGAGGATATGTAACTGTTGCCAAAGATTATTGTTTTTATTATTGTGGCAGATGGAACCAATCCATCTCAGTAGATAATATCTCATCAATGATTCATCATTATGCCTCTAGCATCAAAGCTTTTTGCAGATCTGAAAGAATCATTTTGAACCTGGTAATTTGGCCAGTGTCTTCGAGATTTTACTTACTGCCACTGACCCATTTAGAAGGAGAATCCTCCCTATGCCTTCAAGGTTCATGTTATTCATTTCCTACCAAAAGCATAGATGTTTTGTCAGGGGAACATGAGCAAAGTTCATGACTAGTGAACGTCATTGGCTAGTGCAAATCCAACCATCCCTGATCATTTGCCATGCTGGCTGGGACTATGGGGGTAGAAGTCCAAGTAACATCTGAAGGGCCGCAGATTAGCCACCCCAATGGTTATCTGTTGGGGAACAGCATGTGTACAGTCACATATATTCCACAGAAATAGGACAGGAGTCAAATGGTAAGAATGTGAGATTCTGATTGCATTCAGGAATTATTATCATGATTGCTGCTAATCCATTGGTCCCAGGGCATAATCTGAAGACACATGATGCATGAAGTTTTCTGAAGCTAAGTAGATCTGGGTCTGGTCATTGAGTTGACGGGAGCCTGCATGCCATCTTGAATTCTATCAGGAAAGGAAAATATACATGTGATAATAAAACCACAAAACCAAAAACTGAAGAAAAAGCCTCCTCCTCAGTGTACACATGCACATAATTCCCTGACATCTGGACATGAGAACCTTTTTTGTTTACTAAAGTATGATCTGCTAGCTCAGGGGTAGTCAGTATAGTGCCCTCCACATGTCCATGGACTACAACTTCCATCATCCCTGTGAAATACTGTATCTCAGCTTACCGTATAAGGAAAACACCAGGGCGGAGGGATTAGGATGCACAAGCAAATAGCAGAGTCAGGAGAGAGAAGGAGAGAGGGCTCTGTTATGACTGACAAGTTAAGTTTGTAATCAGACGTTATGATTTGTCCAGAAATTGAATTCTTTTTTGTTCCATTTTGTCCTTTTTGTCCTATCTCAAAATCAGCTTTATAAGTATGTAGAACAAAAGTTCCTGGGCATATATCTGTCTGCAATTTGACAGTTTTCTTACCCAGAGGCATCTCTCTCATGCCTACAATTTTCAGACCAGTTTTGCACAAAGTGCTAGAGAATATTAAGTGATTTCTTTTTTACCCACCCCCAAACTGTAACAGCTATCTTTGGCAGGAAACTCACTGCCGCTAGCCTTCTGAAATTTAGCAGAATTCATGCCTGAAGAATGGCAGACCTGGCCTGCAAACTTCATCCACTTCTACCAAAAACGTTAAAAGTTATAGATGTTTCCATTAAAAAAAAAACACCCCAACTTTAAATGTGCCCAACTCTAAGGATGAACGTATCTGCTTGAAATTTGACAGGTTTTATCCACTCTGGAGGGGCTATTATGCATGTAAATTCCATACACTCTTATTATATATAAAGAGAAAAGGTTATAGCCATTTGTTCGTTATTTTCCAGTAGTGAATGAGGAGGAACAAAGTTGGCTTGGACAACTAACAGCTGAATTGGGCAGCCTATGAAGTGCCTTGCTGGGCTATTTTCTGAAGCACCAAATCAAGGCCTGAACCAAATCTTATGGTCAGTGCAAACCCCTAATAGATATAGATTAGATATAGATATGTCCCATCTAAGACAGTGTACAAAATAAAGAACATTGTGTAATAAAATACACTGCAAGAGAATACATAAAAACAAAATGGTGCTATAAAACACACTGGTAGATGAAATGTATCAACTGGAGTCCAACTATGCCCCAGAATTTTAAAAAAATGGCAAAGGGGCCAAACATACTTTCTTTGGGAGGTGATTCCATAATTTAGACACCACAATGCCAACATTCCTCTTGCTCATCTCTTTGGTGGGTGGCAGTAGCACTCAGTGCAGTAGTGAAGGGAGGTGGCATTGCATACCTGCCTTCTAGATATTGAGAGTCACTGCCACTTACTGAGAGGGAAAGGGGTGAGGTAATGGGAGCCCAGCATGGTACCAGTCCAGCAGCAGCATGGCAGCAGGAATGTCCAATTAGCTCTGATGCCATGCCTGCACTGTGCCTTGTCCCTCTCCCTCTCAGTAAGCAACAGTGACCTAAGGTGCCTGGGATCAGGACTGTAATGCATCCCTACCTTCATTGCCCCATTGACAACTGTTCATGGGGGGGGGGACAGCAAGGAGAAGCTCAGAAACTGAGCAAAAATATAGTAGAAGTATGTGTTCAACATCAGTCCCTGCAATTGGCAACACAGACAGTATGAAGTCTCAGAATTGACTAGGCTGTTTCCAAATCTCAGGAAGCTGCCTCTGGTTAACAGAACACGTTCTTTGTATCCCTTAGATAGGGGTGGGAAAGGCTTCTGTCTGAAACCCTGGAGAGCCATTGCTGAGCTTGATGGACAAATGGTCTAATGCTGTATAAGACAACTTCCTGTTTCCATGTGTTGACAGTATGGCTCCAGCTTGGCTTAGCTGACTCAGCTGAGCGCATATCTCCAGTTCTAGAAATGGATAGAAGGGACTCTACATTGGAAAAATCCTATCCATGGTTTTTTTTAGATACGATCCATGACCTTCATTTCGGTGTTGCCACCAAATCCCCAGACTGGCCCAGATGAATTGTTCTCCCATGTGTAACAGCAATGTCCAAGTTCACATGTAACAGCAGTGTCAGCCCACACCTGTGTGTTAGCGCTGCCTATCCAGTTATGGGACCTGCACAAATTGTGCAGTGTGAGTGGCAAGTTATTCATTCAGTTCACAAGACTATGTAGTTGTTTTTTGTCTTTCTTCATATCCTTCAGGTTCCCACACAAGCATTAAAGGAAATTGCCATGTGCATACACCTGAATATTTCAATAGAATAGTTCTAGACAAACTGGAGGACACTGGGTTTGACTTCTGGCACATATGAGTGCCTGAGTAGGGAGAATTACTTTTTCTAAGCACATAGTTTGTTAAGCACAAGGAAACCACAACATTATATAAATTACTTGTAAATTACAATGCAAGTTCATCATAAGCAGCAATGATTCCTAAGAGAGTGGGTGCTCTAGAGTCAAAAACATAATTGTTTCCTTTCACATGGGGGCATTTTGACCTTACATGTTTTTCAACTGATTTCAGAGAGAGAAGCTTCTCAGCAGGAAGACACGAGCTACTCCTTCTCAGATAATGAATTCCAGTGACTTTTCAGTTTAGCTCAGTTTCTTTAGAAAACAACAGGTGACTTCAGCACTTCTGCATGTGAGGATTAATGCAATGGAGTATGAAGTTGCTCTAGCATTAGCCCATTTGCTTTGCTCAAAGGTAAGTAGACAACATTGTGCAAAACACTTTGGTCATGAAACTCAATCCCGAGCCCTGGAAGCAGAAGAGAGTGTTGCCACTGAAGCCACTGGGTGCCAAGTTCAATAGAAAAAATATTATTTTCCAAGTGTCACAAAATTTGAAGAGAAAAAAGCAAGGGGGGAAAAGAGGTCAGTCTGAGTTGCAGACAATTTCAAAATGTGGACATAGGAGGAAGGCAGTGGGAAATTTTCACAGTGAACATTCGTGGCTGATAATGGAATAGAGGGGTGAACAACTGTAAGCTTCTTAATAAAGCATCTAGAGTGCAAATTACTTTCAGAATGACATTTTTACCAGGCAAGAGCTAAAGAGCACTGGTTAGTTATTTCTACAGGTTGAGAGGCCTACCATACTTAGAGGTGTTGACAAAACTTCATTTGATACAGTTATGGATACATTTTACAGCTATACTGTACTTTTACAAAGTATATATTTTTCCCTTATTGAAGGATTAGTTGTCGAAATATCACCTGGTTTCCCTGTCTAGAATGTAGAAGCGCAGAACTACCTCCTGTTCCACCCAAAGGTCTAACACCTTTACCATTGGACACTACATTGATGTACAATAGATTCTGCCTTTGTTACCAGTAAGACCATTGATGTGATGTTATTCTCAAGCATTCACCAATTGCACCTCTAGTTTGTGAACCACAAAGAAGGGTAAAATGTCAAAATCCACAGTTGGGCAATACCTTTATTGGGACCTACCAACTAAAACAGAAAAGTGAAGAAGATATTTAATTGTCCTGTGTAGTGGTGCTCAGATAGATGGTTGCTGCATACCTCCATTTCTCATAGGCTCCTTATCTAGTATTTCCCTATGCCACAATAGTATTGTAATGGTAATTACAATACTAATGTAATAAGAATCACATACCCAAGCTGTAAACAATCAAAGGTTGTGACATGAGGAGTCATTGCTACCTATGTATCCACATTTCTTTGACCCCACTATCAACTCTGATCAAAGTACTGCAAAATCCAGTTTTTCAGAGTTGATAGCGGGATGCCACAGACTATATTTCTTTCATACCACTTTCACATTCACTTTGCCACCTTGGACTCCTTCTAGGAGGAAGGGAGAGATATAAATTTAATTAATAACAACAACAGCAACAACAACTGTCTCTAGATCCCTGTTCAAGTATTTGCCTTCAATGTTCAGAGGAAGGACAGGGGCTATGCATGCTAGCCCTGACCTCAACATTCCATTTGGATGCCACTTCAAAACTTGATACAGTGAGAGCTCATCTATGGTGGTTTACTGTGTGTTTGGTGCTACTCATATCTCCTTTTAATTTGCATGGTTCACATGCTGTTACCGGCAAACAGAACCTATCACACAGTTTCCCCCCTGTAAATCCGTACTTAACCAATCCACTGATAAAACACAAAGGGAAGAAAAAAAGTCTTCACTCCATATCTCTAGTGCTTGCAGACACTTTGCTCTGATGCTTTTAGGTGGGTGTGTCAATCATACCCTTCTCCACTCCCATTATCTCCTCCTCCCTTCTTTCATTTTGTTTCCTGTAGGCTAACACACAACTTCCGGCTGCTCTCCTCTGTTCTGCTGGCCTTTTTATGTTGCTGCAAACAGTGCCTTTATTTTATTGTCTCCCTAACTTGTGCACAAAAGCATAATACTGCTCAAACAAAGATTTGTATTTCAGCTGTATCCTGAGAACTTTTACAATAGTTATTGTATAGAAATAGAAGAGGCCAACAAAAAGAGTAAAACAAGAGCCCAATTCCAAAAGATTACAGAAATGAAAGGCAAATTTAAACCAAGAGTAGGGATGTTGAAAAATCAACTGCCTGACCAAGGTGAAATAAAAGGAAGCAATACACTGAAGAGCGATACAAAAGAGATGCTAGAATGACAGATTCATTCATGGAGGAATTGTATGAAGAACCAGAAATTCGAGAATATAAGGTGAAAGCTGCTCTTAAAATACTTGGAAGAAACAAATCACCAGGAACAGACAGCATACCAATAGAGTTGCTATAAGCTACTGAGACTGAATCTGTCCAAATTTTAACAAAATTCTGTCAAGAAATATGGAAAACTAAAAGGCCCACAGACTGGAAGCGTTCAATATTTATCCCAATTCCAAAGAAAGGGGATCCCAGGGAATGCAGTAATTATTAGGCTGTTGCGTTAATATCTCATGCAAGTAAAGTAATGCTCAAGATTCTACAACAAAGGCTCTTACCATATATGGAGCGAGAAATGCCAGACATCCAAGCTGGATTTAGAAAGGGAAGAGACACCAGAGATCATATCGCAAACATACGTTGGATAATGGAACGGAGCAAGGAATTTCAGAAGAAAATCACCCTGTGCTTTATAGATTATAACAAAGCCTTTGACTGTGTAGATCATGAAAAACTATGGAATGCTTTAAAAGAAATCGGGGTGCCGCAGCACCTGATTGTCCTAATGCACAACCTATACTCTGGACAAGAGGCTACTGTAAGTACAGAATATGGAGAAACTGACTGGTTCCCCATCAGAAAGGGTGTGAGACGGGTGAATTTTGTCACCCTATTTATTTAATCTATACACATAACATATCATACGGAAAGTGGGATTGGACCAAGATGAAGGAGGAGTGAAAATTGGAGGGAGAAATATCAAGATTTAAGATATGCAGACGATACCATACTACTAGCAGAAACCAGTAATGATTTAAAACGAATGCTGATGAAAGTTAAAGAGGAAAGCACAAAAGCAGGACTACAGCTGAACATCAGAAAGACTACAGTAATGTCAACAGAAGATTTATGTTACTTTAAAGTTGACAGTGAGGACATTGAACTTGTCAAGGATTATCAATACCTTGGCACGGTCATTAACCAAAATGGGTACAATAGTCAAGAAATCAGAAGAAGGCTAGGACTGGGGAGGGCAGATGTGAGAGAACTAGAAAAGGTCCTCAAATGCAAAGATGTATCACTGAACACTAAAGTCAGGATCATTCAGACCATGGTCTACCCGATCTCTATGTATGGATGTGAAAGTTGCATAGTGAAAAAAGCGGATAAGAGAAAAATCAACTCATTCAAAATGTGGTGTTGGAGAAGAGCTTTGCTCATACCATGGACTGAGAAAAAGACAAATAATTCGGTGTTAGAACAAATTAAACCAGAACTACCATTAGAAGCGAAAATGATGAAACAGGTTATCATACTTTGGACACATCATGAGAAGACATGATTCACTACAAAAGACAATAATGCTGGGAAAAACAGACTGGAGTAGAAAAAGAGGAAGGCCAAACAAGAGATGGATTGATTCCATAAAGAAAGTCACAGACCTGAACTTACAAGATCTGAACAGGGTGGTTCATGACAGATGCTGTTGGAGATCGCTGATTCATAGGGTCGCCATAAGTCGTAGTTGACTTGAAGGCACATAACAACAACAACAATGTTCCCGTGTGGATAAACCCTGAATGAGAAGGTCTGAAAGGAGAATCTTTGCACATTCCGCTGAATATGATTTTATTCAAATGCAAACCCTGTGTGATCAGAGTTCACAGTCACGTGTAAGATTCTAAGGGTTGTATCCAACTAAGTCCTACTCTGAGTAGACCCACCAAAATTAATAGCTCTAAGTTAGCCATGCCTATTAATTTTAATGGGTCTACTCTGAGTAGGACTAGCATTGAGTACTACCCTAAGTATGTTCAGCTGACTTCCCCTTTCAGAAGAGTAGAGCCAGGACGGATGAGGATGTTGGGGTGAGACTAACACACACTGCTCCATTCCTCCGTCCACACATCCCGAGAACACATGGAAGTGAATGCCTGAATTGGCCTTCGCTTAAGAAAATATGTGTAGAAATGCTGCAGTAACTAATGCCCACTTCAGGACCATTTAATAGGAGGGAGCTATTTGGGTACACTCTGCACCCAAATTGAACACAATTTGAAATTTCTTTTGTCACTGCAAAACTGCTGGTAGTAGGCATGAAAAAATAAGGCTCTGAATTTAAAGACAATCTTGTTACTCTTGACAGATTGGTTGTTTTATATCATTTTGGAACTGCAAGAGTAAGCGAGATTACATTTATACAACTTTGAAACTATGAGAGGAAAGGGAAGTGAAATTAAGTTAGTTCCATTTTGCACTGAAAGGTGCAGGCACTTTGTGCTCTGATGTGATGGCAAAGAAATATATTATCCTTACAATGGACACTAAGATTATAAATGAATTTCTTTGTGGATCACTTAGGATTTCTTTTCTATCAAAATGCCCCCCTATTCTGCATTAATATTATTTGAAACTAATGGGTTTTATACCCTAGAGGAACATTATGGTGAAACCAATAGCAATAAAGCATCAGATGTAAACACAGCAATATTTCTGCATTACACAAATCTTTATTTTAAGGGAGGCTAGCCAAATTAGAAGTGCAGAAAATCGAGTAAAGAAAGAAAAAGCTTTTAGATAATGAGACACTGTCATTTCCCTTTTTTCAAAGGAATGAATGAATCACAAGTGTCATATTTGTCATAACTATGACTTCTATGGGGAAAACCCAACTGAAGGGGGGTTTCCACAAAATCAATCATCTTCCCCTTAAAAATCTTTAATCAGATGAACATCAGAAATCCCCAAGATTTCCACCTAATGTGGATACTATTTCTAGTTTAGACAGACACTAACAAAACCCAAAATGTTAACCTCTGTGTTTGTTTATTGAACTCTAAATCTACAGTGCGGACATCAGGGCTAACCTAAAATTAGTTTCAGTGACAGTGACAAAGGGCTGGAAGAATTAACATTAAGTATATTTAAAATTAAATTTAAACATCATAATGATATGCTTCAATTTTGGTTCTGTTATTTTATTTCTATTACTTAACATTGCTTTCTAATTTTTTATTACAAATAGAAATTATCACAAATATATAATTCTTCTCCTCCTTAATAAATTTGCCAGTGGGCAAATCTCTCAGTCCTGAGCATTCAGTTATGAAGTCATCGTTTTTTACTTACATGTTTACTAGTAAACTACCATTTTAATACCTTGAAAGAATCCTTTGCACTTTCCCAAATGATTTTTATGCAGAAAAAGATGTATATTTTATAATAATGCAAGGCAAATATAACTTATTTAAAATGATATCCAATTTGCAATGGACTTCCACTTCTACAAACAAGACCTAGCCTTCCTCTCCTCCTCCTTGCAACTCATGCCACCCTCCAACAACTGCTCCAGGGAAATAGAGGACCCTCTGGAGCAGTTTGAGGGGTGCAAAAGAGAAGGGGAAGTCCCGTTGTATCCAATGGTGCAAAATTGATGTTGCTGATTAAAATATTGACTTAATTATTCTAAGCAACTCCATGTCATATTTATCACATGCCCATTGCCACTTTCCCATCTACAACTCACAGATGAATTGGCAGTAGGAACTGGAATGATACTTTCTTATTATACAGCCACAAGAGTGACTGTATGCTATAGCCAGCATGGATTTTTCGCATTCCGCAATGTCAAATTGAAAATACCCCCATACCATTCTGATGCTTTCCATAAGCACATTTCAAAACAACACTTTACAAAATTTATAGTCCTGAACTCAGAAATGCTTAACAACCATCTTCGTTTTCATGGTGATTCACAAAACACTCAGAGAGAATCGAAGGTTCAAAGTGTAAAACATGAGGAAAAAATCCAGACCCCTGTTGGACTTTTTTTTCTGTCAGTGATCCCACAATTTGTTGAAATTAATTAAAAATCAGCCATGTTCACAGAGTACCTGTAATCCTATTACTGACCTTGCCCCATACTCTGACCTTCATCATCTGCAGTTTGAAAGTTAAAAAAAATGCCTGGCTGATTTTTAATTAATTTAAGAAATTTTACTTTGAAGACTATTATAATGTCGGGCATGCTCAGAACCAACTGTCAGTGTTCTAAAAGCCGGACTCACAGCTGCTTGGCTTGGCTAATCAGGGGGGCACACCAATGCCAGACCTTTATTTCACTTTAGACAGTCATGGCTTCCCCCAAAGAATCCTGGAAAGTGTAGTTTGTGAAAGGTGTTGTGAGTTGTTAGGAGACTTCTATTCCTCTGACACAGCTCCAGTGGCCAGAGTGGTTTAATAGTGAGCCCCTCTTCTGGGGATTGTAGCTCTGTGAAGGGAATAGGGCCTCTCCTAGCAACTCTCAGCACCCTTCACAAACTACACTTCCCAGGATTCATTGCAAAAGCCATGACTATCTGAAGTGAAATAAAGGCCTGATGTGGATGTGGCCAGGGGCAGCTTTGGTTTAAATGTGCTTGCTGTAGAATAAAAAGATTGGGAAAACCCTGAAAAACAATGATACCATTCACAATGTTTTCTTTTGGAAAGTAAATGGGCTTTCCCTCTGCCCAGTGCCCACCTACCCAATCTCCTACCCTCCCCCTTTCTCCCCTTCCTCCCCCATCCCCTTCCTCCCCCCTCCCTGCTCCTCGTCCAAGTCAGTTTCACCTGTCCTAAGCATGATTATACAAGAGGAAATACCATTGAACTTAAAAAGCATGCACATGATCAAACCTGCCCTCCCCTCCTCCTCCCTCCTATCCCTTCCATTTTGCCCCTTCCTTCCCACTTCCTTTGCCCCTTCTTCTCCCTCCCAATCCTCTCCCCATCCTTCTCCCTCACCTCCCTTCCTCCTTCCCTCTCCTGTCCCCTCCCCCTCCTCCTCCTCTATGGTCAGTTTTACCTGTTCTAAGTATGAGAGCCAGTGTGGTGTACTGGTTAAGGTGCTGGACTATGACCTGGGAGACCAGGGTTCAAATCCCCACACAACCATGAAGCTCACTGGGTGACCTTGGATCAGTCACAGCCTCTCAGCCTCAGAGGGATGCAATGGTAAACCACCTCTGGATACTGCTTACCATGGAAACCCTATTGTTAGGGTCACCATAAGTTGGGATCGACTTGAAGACAGTCCATTTCCATTTTTACAAGCATGATTGCAAGGGAGTAAATCCCACTGAACTCAATAAGCATGCAAATGATCAGACCTGCCTTTTTCCTCCTTCTCCTCTCCCTTCCTCCCCCTTCTTCCTCCCCTCCTCCCCTATCCACTTCAGCCCTCCCTTCCTCCTCCTCATGACTGCATTTACATTGTAAATCCCACTGACCTCAATAGGCATGCAAGTGATCAAATCTGCCCTCCTCCTTCCCTCACCCTCCTGCCCATCACCTCCCCCCTCTGTTCTTCTCTCCTCCCTCCTCCTCCCCTTCCCCTGCCCTTCCTCCTCCCCCCTCCCATCCTCCCATAGTCAGTTCCATCTATCCTAAGCATGATTGCAGTCGAGTAAATCACACTGAACTCAATAAACATGCACATGATCAATCCATTCTGAACAAACTTGCACAGGATCCCATTTCTTACCTCCCGGATTAAAAAGCAGAGAAAAGCAGAGAAATAGGCAAAAATACAAAAACAAAACCTTGCAGTTTAAGAACGTTCCTATAGCCAACAGATATTTCTATCAAACTTTAAAAAGCAGGGAAACTGGGCAGCCATAATGAATGCACCAGGGGAGGAGACCTGGCCTCCTCTCTGAGATATTGTACTGCCCTACAAATTTGCCAAAATGCAAACACAATTTGGGTTGGTCTTTCACAGTCCAATCCACTTTCTGTGTAGCTTGGAAGAATTTGGTAACACGGCTTTTACTCTTGAAACAGCACATGGAAAATGAGAATTTCCTGTAACATAGGCTAAGAAGAGCCAAAAGGGAAGATCACAGGGATCAGCAGATGGTATATTAGGTTCCACTAGTAGAACTCCTGTGCGATTTGTAGTAGTAGATCTGCAAAGGTTTTCTGGCTCCCAGTTGTGGAGCCAGCCACAAACATTTTGCTCCCTGCAGCAAAAGGAAAGCTGATGCCCTCCTGATTCCATTTACAGAAGTTGACTGGACTGGCAACTGAATCTTACTTCAGCAGTGGTGACAGGGTAGCATCTTCCACCACATTTGAGGCAGCAGGTCAGATTAGGGAACCCAGGCCGTGCCAAGTGGTAATTTATTTATTTATTAGATTTATTAGTCGCCTATCTGGCTGGTTGTCCAGCCACTCTGGGCGACGTACAAGATAAAAACATACAAATACATTAAAACATTAAAATCTCAACAGTAGTAATAGAGCAGAATGGCAGGGGGGTGGGCTTGCTGCCCCCAGCATCTGCCACCTGAGGCCATAACAGCTCTTCTTTTGTTAAACTATAGGATGTGCTCTGTAGCACCCTGTTCAAACTGGCTGACTGGTTTTTGGCATCTGTCTCTGGTTGGTGGATCTTCAGGTTCTTGTGAAAAACAAAGTCAGTCCCTCAAGCTTCAAGCCTGCTGACCCAGGTCTATGTGTTTAGAGATCAGATGGTAGCCTGAGCCAGCCAGAGCAATCTGTACAATATTAGGGATTTTTTAAAGGTGCTTATTATCTGACCCGACTACAAATATAAAAATGCAAAAAGGAGAGGGGGTGTAAAACCCAAATGACCATTAGCATTCTAAAGTTGTTTATTTTATTTTCTCTTCTTTTAAAATGCCCAACGCGTTTCGGCTCTATCTTGTGTACACCGCCCTGAGAGTTTGTTGCTATAGGGTGGTTTAAAAATGCAATTAATAAATAATAAATAAATATTGTATATCAGCCTTCGTCAGGGGCTACAATACAAACATATATACATTTGCATAATTAATACTTCATTTGTACTACATTTAAAATTCTTAATAAACAATAGGAAAACACACATTTGTAAAAAAAATTTACTTACATTTTTCTTTATCTGTTTGTTTCTCTAACAACTTCCGGTCCCCTCCATACGGTCTACAGAAAAAACATTGATAGTTAATTTGTCACAAAAATGTCTAAACCACACAGAAACAAGAGTTTTAGAAAAAGGATTAACGTTTGTCCCTACTCCAAAACACGATCCAGTAGAAATCCGTTTAGAATTATTTCGTATTCTTAGAAACATCAGACTACGCCATTTTTTTGGAGAGACTTCTCAAATTACATCAGCTACTCCTTTCAAAAAACGGTCTTCATTCATGCCTCCAGGTCCTATAGATCCAGCTATCATCACATTCGAACGACTTATCAATGAAGAATTAACGAAATTAGAAGAAAACAACACACATCCATGGCATAATATAAGCAAAGAAGAACATCATGCTCTTACAGCATTATCAAAAGATCCTCAAATAGTTATCAAGCCAGCAGACAAAGGAGGTGCGATAGTGATTCAAGATGCTACAGTTTACAAGTCAGAAATTTTACACCAACTGGCGGATAGTAATGCATACTGCCCATCTCCTTCCGATCCTACTCAAACCATTTTACGCCTTATACGGAACATTTTAGAAGAAGGACTAAATTTAGGGTACATAAGTGAAGAAGAAAATAATTTTTTATACAATACAAATCCACGTGTACCAGTTTTTTATACACTTCCTAAAATACATAAGAACATTACACCACCTCCAGGAAGACCTATAGTGTCCGGATGTAATTCGGTTTTAGAACCATTATCCCAATATGTTGATTTTTTTCTAAAAGCTTTTGTACAAGAAATTCCTTCCTATGTAAGAGATTCAGTAGATTTCATTAACAAAATACAACATCTACATGTGGAACCTGAAGACCTGCTAGTCACCATGGACGTTCACTCTTTATATACTAATATCCCACAAGAATCAGCAATAAAGATTATAAGAGAAACTTTGGAAAAAAATCAGATAAACATCCACCATCACATTTTTTATGCACTTTGGCTGAAATAGCTTTAGAAAAAAATTATTTTACTTTCAATAACAATTTTTATTGGCAAATAACAGGTGTAGCCATGGGTTGCCCTATGGCACCAGAAGTGGCAAATTTGTTTATGGGAGATTATGAAAGGGAAATAACTAATTCTAGTCCATTCAAATCCAACATAAAATGCTGGCTTAGATACATAGATGATGTATTTCTTATTTGGACAGGAGCAAAAGAACAGCTATTAGACTTTTTGGTATGGGTAAATAATAAACATCCCAGTATAAAATTTGATTCAGTATATAGTGAGACAACTGTACATTTTTTAGATATAAAAGTCATTAAATGTGGTCAACAACTTTCCACAACATTATACAAAAAGTCTACTGATAGAAATACGTATCTTCATTATGAAAGTTCACACCCAAAAATCATAAAAAATAATCTGCCCTATGGACAATTTCTTAGAATTAGACGGAATTGTAGTTCCAATAAAGAATTTATAGATCATTCACAGTCTTTAAAACAACAATGAATAAATAGAGGATATCCATCATCAAGAGTAGAAGAGAGCTTTAGATCAGCTTCACAACAAGATCGTACCACCCTTCTAACATCTAAACCCAAGAAAATTTCTAACCGAATGCATTGCAGCTTAACATTTAATCATATTACAAATAGATTACAAAATAGTATTAAAAAATTCTGGTATATTTTGAAACATATTCCAGGGTGTGCAGAAAAGCCAATTATTTCTTTTAAAAGGACAAAAAATATAAAAGAATGCATAATTAAAAGCACATATAGAGAGCAACAGGATACACAAAGAACAATAATGGAAATTCCTAAATCAACAGGTCATCACCCATGTGGACATTGTACATATTGTAAATATACAAGTAAGAAAACATTCTTTAAAAATCCCCAGAATCAACAAGAATTTCCTTTACAAAATTACATTACATGTGCAACTTCATATGTCATTTATGCCATAGAATGTAGCTGTTCAAAATTATATATAGGACAAACAAGTAGACCCTTGAAAGTAAGAATAGGAGAACATCTTAGTAATATAAGGTGCAGTAGAAAGGGTTCACCATTAGTAGACCATTTTCTTGAATGTAAACACACTATGAAAGATTTTCATTTTTGGGGTGTAGAAAAAGTGTGGGGACAAAATAACAGTAGACTCCTAAAAAGAGAAATATGGTGGATTTTGGCTTTAAATACCATGTCTCCTTCAGGATTAAATAGAGAACTGGATTTTCTTCCTCTTTTGTAGTGATACAGAGTTTTTAGAGGATCCCTTACAGGCAATTTCTGAATAGATAATGAAATACACATCTCAGCAGAGTACCACTCTACATATAAAAGCATGTCATCTAGTTTTAACAAATACACAGAAAAGAAGGTAAAGAGAAAGCGATAAACAGTTAGAGAAACAAACAGATAAAGAAAAATGTAAGTAAATTTTTTTACAAATGTGTGTTTTCCTATTGTTTATTAAGAATTTTAAATGTAGTACAAATGAAGTATTAATTATGCAAATGTAATTTATATATGTTTGTATTGTAGCCCCTGACGAAGGCTGATATACAATAGAGCCGAAACACGTTGGGCATTTTTAAAGAAGAGAAAATAAAATAAACAACTTTAGAACGCTAATGGTCATTTGGGTTTTACACCCCCTCTCCTTTTTGCATTGATATTTGACCACCACCCCTCCCTCTTTTTTACCGACTACAAATATGCCTACTGAATATCAGATAAAATATTTACTTTAGACAAGAAAAAATAAGCATACAAATAGTTATGTTTGATATCAGGTTGGTAGTTTATTGATATCATGTGATATTCATCTTATTTGTGTTCCTAAAGGTTTTATATTTTCCTCTGTCCAGCAATTTGATTCTACAGCATGATTTTTTTTCTGACTATAAAACATTCAAAGAAAGTGAGTGAAATTATTCTCTCTCTCTCTCTCTCTCTCTCTCTCTCTCTCTCTCCTTTCTACACATCACAATTTCTTGAGGTGACTGCATGAACCTGACATTATTTTGAGAAGAAATGTTTGAGTTGCCCAGGATAAATAACAAGAAATATGCAGAGTAAACACTTTGTTCCGAGATTCAACTGATGGCAGTTTTGCACATTGACTAGAGCGTATTTTGTAATTACAATAGGATAACTGTTGCACTGTTGCATTAAGTTTGACCATTCAGTAGAACCATTTTTCATACATTTGATTAGTAACTGATTTGTGAGCTGCCTCAGGCTTCTTTGTTCCCTTGCCAATCTTGCTTAGTGTGATGGGAGATCATGACAGGCCATCTTCCTCCACTGAAAAGGTGAACTAGAACAACAACTTGCAAGGAAAAAGTTCTTAAGGTCAGGCCATCATAATCAGTTCTTGGATTTACTGTGTGACCATCTGAACCTCTGGTGTATGCATTCACACCTTTTCAGTTTGGACTTGACTGCAGAAGGTATTGAGCAACTCTTATGCTTAGCCGCACTTTCAAGTTAGTTTTGGCTCATCTGTTTGGAACTTCTCATTAGTTCCAGGCTCCAACCATAGTTGTTTTGTTATTGCAACATGATCCCGCCAAAATTAGGTGCTTGCTAGCCACTGATTTCAATGGGAAATTGAGATCAGAGTTAAGTCACCATGGGAATCTTTCCAAAAGAAAGCAAGACAGCAGTGATATTGTTATGGGATTGGGGGAGTGGGGCTCAGGGCGAGAAGGCCTTGTATGGAGCTGCAACATGGGGAAGCCCTGGCCTCGCAGCTGTGAGGCCTTCATGATTGCTAGGCTTGGTGGGGCAGACCACTCATCTGCAACCCCCTCATAAAGTTCTCATCCTGTTGATGCCAGCCAGGGGGAAGCGAACCCAATTTCCTATGGTGGGGTGTAAAACAAAATCCAAACAGGAATACGGCGGGGGGGGACTGGCAGATATTGTCCTCTAAGGAGGAGGCCACAAGACAGTCTGGATACAGGAACCAATTTACAGGTACAATCTGATAACTCAGGGAGCCTAGGTTTCAGGGTTTTCTTCAAAGGCCACTAGTGCGCCAGTGATGGCTGGTGCACTGGATGTCTGCTGGGGTTACCCGGGACCTCATGTTCCTGGAAATAGGAGGATGCATTTCTGGTGTGATAATCAGGTTGCAGTCAGGGTCATTAGCAAACAGTCATCATGCTCTCAGTGGGTCATGAACAGAATTTGTCCTGTTTTGCTTGGATTTTCAGCACGCCATGTCCTAGGAGTTGGCAACAACATCACAGATCAGGGTTGCGAGGTCGGAGCCATCCAAAAACCGGAGAAAATGGGGCGGGCCCTAGTGACATCACGGGGTGGGCCCTAGTGACATCACAGGGTGGGCCCTAGTGACATCACAGGGTGGGCCCTAGTGATGTCATGGGGCAGACCCTAATTATGTCATTAAGCATGATACATTAAGTATCAACCACAGTTGCTTGGAGCATACCATTCAAAAAAAAATTCTCTGATTGGAAATTAAAATAGAAATCTTACCTAAAATCGGGTGTTCCCAGGTCCAACAAAAGTGACAAGGTCATTCCTTCTCACAAGCTTAGGGAGCATGGATGCAAAATGGAAATGGACTGCCTTCAAGTTGATCCCGAATAGGGTCTTCATGGTAAGCGGTATTCAGAGGTGGTTTACTATTGCCTTCCTCTGAGTCTGAGAGGCAGTGACTGGCCCAAGGTCACCCTGTGAGCTTTATGGTTGTGTGAGGATTCGAACCCTGGTCTACCAGGTCACAGTTCAACGCCTTTAGGGAACATTTAATCTAGTTTACTTGCTTTTGGCAAGAAGGGTTTAAGTGCCTTCAGACCAGGCCAGGCACTGGAAGGCCACTGTAGGAATAAAGGAACCTAGCGCTTTGGAGATGTTAGATGGGAGCATTCAGGAATAAAGATGGATGCCCCTGAAGGCTGCAATTCTAAACACACATACTAAGGGACTAAGCCCCATACAACTCAACAGGACTTACTTCTGGGTAGATATAGTTTGGATTGTGCTATTGGTGAAGCTTGACTAGGGATCCTCTGCAAAGACATCCATATCCAAGCAGGGTTGGCAACCCCCTGCCTGGAATGCCCTGCCCTTATCTTTTAATGTGGCTGCTCCAAACTTCTTTGCAGATTTGACCCTTCACTTCAGAAAGAGGTCTGAGAAATGAGTGAGAGTAAGAAGATTCTTACCCTTTCTGTCTCCCCTGTGGGCTGCTATAAACTCACCTTGACAGCCAACCCAATTCCAGTGAGTAATAATTGACACAGAGAAAACAGGCAGCAGCTTGGGAACAACAACTGCAGCCACACTTTCAAATATGTGAATTCTCTTTTACCACTATTGGGCAAGAAACAAACTGCCATGCAACCGACAAGGTGCATCATCAGTCGGTTTTAGGGGGTTGAGCTGAGCACATTCAACCACTGCTGTTGCTTCTATGGATGTAAGGGAGTGAGGTTAAAGGTAAATGAAATGTAAACAGAAAATGAAAAACAAAAGACAGTGATGCTTTCCTAAATGCAATACCATACCAAACACAACAAGATTCCTATGAGTAAGGCAGACAACTTAGCATCCCACAATCAGTCAGGATTCATAACCCAAAACCAAAACTAAAAAAATCCTTGCAGCCAGTCACTTAATGCATAATGTTGTGGCATGATTGCTGACATGAGTGAGATCCTATCAGCACATAATACTCTGCTCTGAAATCTGCATTGGTTGCTGATTTGCTACCAGCCCAAGTTCAAGCTGTGCTTTCCATGTTTTGGGTGCCACATAGTACTTGTTCTGCTCTTATAAGAAATCAGTCCTGTAAAGTGGCAGCATTTTGTATACTCTGTTCATAGGGGTTTTGTGGTAAGAGGTATTTAGAGGTGGTTTACCATTGCCTTCCTCTGACTTTGGACACATATCATACTTTGGACACATAATGAGAAGACATGATTCATTAGAAAAGACAATACAGAAAAACAGAAGAGAGCAGAAAAAGAGGAAGACCAAACAAGAGATGGATTGATTCCATAAAGGAAGCCACAGACCTGAACTTACAAGATCTGAACAGGTTGGTTCATGACAGATGCTATTGGAGGTCACTGATTCATAGGGTCGCCATAAGTCAAAATTGACTTGAAGGCACATAACAACAACAACGAAGTGGCAACACCTATGCTTTGGAACTCCTTGCCTATTGACATTAGGCAAACGCTCCTTTTCAGCACCTGCTAAAATCATTTTTCTTTAGGCAAGCCTATCCACGCATGTAAAAGCTATTGTGATTTTAAATCTGTTTTTAACTCATTGTTGGTTTTATTAATTTGAATGTTTTTCAACACATGTCTTTGTTTTTGCCAATAATTTTATTGTTTTAATTCTTTCTGTAAACCACTTTGTGATTTTTTCACAATAAAGCAGTATATAACTGTTGTAAATAAAATACATAAATAATTTTTGGAGTCACAGCTTTTAAAAATGTTTTTAAATAAGTTTTGTTTTAATATATTTTAAAGTCTGTTTTTATGATTTTTAAAGTGTTTTAGTGCTTTTGTTTGCCGCCCTGGCAAAATAAATAAATAAACTTCATTCACCCAACCCAAAAGTCAGAATCATGCCACTTTAAGCTGTTTTGCAACTGTTTATACTTGTTTTATGGTTATTGGTTTTTAAAGGGATTTACTTCTTATTGTGAGCTGCCTTGGTTTCCAATCACCAACCCTACCTCACAGGATTGTTGGAAAGACTCCATACACACACACACTTGTAAAAATATACCCCATATAATAGTTTATTGTCAAACCAGTTGGTCATTGCAGAACATTTTTTTAAAAGATCAGTATTAGTTTCCTACATAATAAAAAATGTGATACCTAGATAAACCCTGCCTAATTGCTTTAAAAATTGGATTGGAGAGAGAGGGAAAGATTAACAACACAAACACAATTCTTTGTTATGTTTACTCAGAAGTCCCATTAATTTACAGCACAATCCTAACCATGTCTACTCAAAAGTAAGTCCTAATGAATTCAATGGGGTTTACTCCAGGTACATGGGATTAGCATTAAAAGCAAGTATTGGATTAAATGCTTTCATATTGCCAAGGTTTTCAAAGCACTGCCCTCTCCAACAGCCCAGGGTCAGCCTGGGGCACACAAGAGAAAAAAAACTTTAAGCCATATTCTTACTTATTACTGAAACTGAAGATCCGAAAACCACCATTTTCTGACGTTGCAATGAAGCCCAAGCACTGCCTGGGTCAACAAATCACAACACTGGCTTCCCTTATTGGCTACAATCCTGAAAGGGCGGGGTTAGAGCCCCAGCTTAGGAAAGTTATTTTTTTGAACTACAACTCCCATCAGCCCAATCCAGTGGCCATGCTGGCTGGGGCTGATGGGAGTTGTAGTTTAAAAAAGTAAATTTTCCAAGCTCTGCTAAGAGCTGCTATACAGATCCGTTAATAAACAGATTAAACAGTCGAGGGGGGCGGCTGACGTTTTGGTGTATATCTCGGGAACCAGACCACCTAGAAACTTTTTTTTTTTTAAATTGAAGCAGAGAGTCTGGACATTAAGGTACGTTAGCCGGAGACCCAGAGGGGACCCCCCAAAACCAAAAACTCCCACTGAAAATTGGACACCCGGTAACCCTACTCCATCTTGCACCCCCTTATTGCACCCCCTTATTGACTACACCTGGGGTGGGCTGCCCCCCGCCCCCCCTTGGGATGCCACTGGGTGGTGGTGCTGCTCCTTGGCGTCGCCTGGGCAGGAAGGAGGGAGGGAGGGGAGGCAGCGAGCAGCAAGCAGAGGATAGCTGACTGGGAAAGGGCGGGCAGCCAGAGCCTTTGGCGTATGCGTGCGTGAATCACGCATGCGTGGCTGGGGGGGGGGCGCTGGAAAACTGGAGATCCACATGTTTAAGGAGAATATGGCTGGAGACCAGAGACGGCCCCCTTTTGCCGAAGACTCCAGCTGAAAACCGATCTGGCAACCCTATCACAGATGCCTTATCTCACTTTCAGGAAGGCAGATTTCGAGCACTGGCACCCATGGCTGACGTCAAGCCAGAAGCATTTCTGGAAGCCCTGTGGAAAACTAGGACAGTAACATTGCAACTCTATTGCACCTTTCACTTTCTGATCATACCTGGCAGTGGGGGAGGCAAAGCTCACAGGTCCCAAAAGCATTGGCCAGCTTCAAGGCCTTAGCTCTGAGTTATTTGTCCAAACTGTGGGACCAGGATCAAGTCCCCAAGACCATGGCATCACACCTAGTGGCCATCACTTTCTTTTCTAAAGCCCAGGGATTCCCAGACCCCTGCACCTACTTTACAGAGGGCAGGGCTATAGAGGGCTGGAAACAGCAGGACCCACACAGAAAGGACAGCCATCACACTATTATGTATGACATGTTGTCATGCCGGTTTTAGACCACCTGCATGCAGTTTGCTGGTCCAGTTATGAAGCTGTGCTCTTCAGGGGAGCATTCACCTTAGCATTCTTTGGTGCCGTGCAGGTGAGTGAGTTCACAATGACAAACAAGGGCAATAATTTGGCTGTGTCTCTTCAGTGTGACTATCTCCAAATACATCCTCCCTGTTGCCGTTTGTAGGTCAAAGACTGGTCAGAAAACCAAAGGATTTTCCCTCTCCTTCAAACCATCCACCACTAAGGGTCTCTGCCTGCTGCGTGATATAAAATCTTATCTCCCCATGTGATCACAGAGACCAGGGCAGTTCTTCATTCACTTAGACACCTCTCCCCTTACAAAGCACCAATTTGCCAGGGTCCTGAGGCTTTGCCTTGCTAAAATGTATTTCCCCACAAAGGATATTGGAACTTGTTCCTTAAGCGGTCAGTGGGGCAGACTTGCTCATCTGTTTTTCCAACACTATATATCATTGGTAGTTACTGAAAAGGGAGGGACAAGGAAATGGGGAGTTTAACACAATGCAGGTGCAGCAGCATAGCTAATCTAGTGCTCCCTCTACTGTGCCCTCACCACACCATGCTTCCCACTGCCTTGCCTCTCCTCCTTGGTAAGCAGATGCAGAGCATTGTTTAAACCAAAATGCCCACATACATACAAGTTACCTTGTTGAGGGTGGGTTCTGGTACTCAAAACAAATTCCTGGGTTCAGAATTCTTTAATTATAAGTATATGTCTTTTATATCTGGGTCCATTTGGCACATCTCAGTCAGGCCCAGCACCAGCAGGCAGCCAGGTTGGGCACTGGCTGAGGGCCCCTGTGGCCCAGAAGGGCCACTCCTTGGCCTGTGAGGATGGAGCTTTCCCCCTCACTCTTCCTCCATTCAGAGAGTGTGTTAACTTACATGAATGAAGTTTAATCTCTTCAATCATCTCACTTTTTTTTAGAGATCCCCAAGAATATCACACCGCAAAGCTTGACTTTACCTATAGCTGCAGTCTTTTTTCACCTGTGGTTCTGGTTCTTCATGAACTGAACTACTTTTGGTAATGACAGTGAGCTCCTGTACTTGGCTTTGATGCTACATTAGGTATCTTAGATTCCACTTGAAAAACAAACTAGTCCATACTACAAGTTTAATGAAGGGAAGAGAAAAAATCAATACTATAGGATGTATTTGTTAACTCCTCCTTGAGAATCCCTCTTTCTAGTATTGTTCTTGACCTTTGGATTGTCCTTCCTGTTGGACAATCTGGGGAAAACTTTTTAATTGGCTGCTACATAAAGGACTAACTAAGCAATTGGAAACTAATTGTGCAAAAGATTTTTTTTTTACTGGTTGCTGGATTAATTCTGTCCAGAAACCCTGAAAAGGCCTCAAGCTAAGCTGTACATATTAGAAAATGTACAGAAATTAGGCCATTATAATTATAAGTATAGTGAGTGCTTTAAAAAAGTAAAGGGTAACTTAAGGTAGACATTTTTAGATCACTTTAAGTTATCTCTTTATTTCATCCTTTAGCAATAACCACCCAATCCTGGTCTACTGATTTTAATAACTGCAGAATAAACAAACTCTTACTTCTTACTGCAGGCAAACAAACATGCTTCTTTATTGCTGGCTGGGTAGAGAACATAGGTGAAAATAAAAAGCAGAGCAAAGAAAAGTCCAAGGGGTGGAGTCTGCAGCTAGCCCATAATACACAGTTCTAATATTTAACTCCTCAAGAGTCATGTTACTGTACAGGCTGATTTTTTTCAGGCTCACATAAGTAATTATAGGGTGATTGTGGCCTTGAAAAATCCACCCTCAGTCAGGGCAGTCTTGAGTGAGCAGACTTTTGCGGGCTGTTCTAGATGAGGCTTTAATTGGGTACTCACCCTGTCTTATTCACTGAATTTTTCAATGGTCCTATTCTTAAATTGCTCTTTAAAACAAGCTATCATTCTTTAAATTGTGGTTGTTATTATCTGTCACGTCACAAATTAAAAAGAAGACAATTTTGCAAAAAAAATCCAGGGGGGGTGCTGCACAGCTCTAGGGGAAGTTGCTCCCATCCCTCCTCCCCCCCCAGCTACAGGGCTTTTCCTTTTCCATTACCATGCAGGAACATGTGACTGCAGAACTGGCCCTTTAAATACTGGAAACAGCTCTTCCAGAGGGAGGAGGGCCCCTGAAACTTCAATCCCTGCCAGCCTTTATAAGGCTTCAGATGAACATCTTCCCAAACCCAGGTAGTGGGGCTCACTAGGAGCTGTGGAGAGCCTCTCCTCGGACTGGAAGAAGCCCTAGCATTCATTATCACTTTCCATGTGGGCCCCAAGCCCCAGTAGAACCAGGGTTTTATCAACTGGCCACATTGGAGGGGGGGTGATGGAGTCAAACAACATCTGGAGGGCCACATCTTCCCCACCCCTGAGATAAAGAATAGCACCCTCCATCACTGTTTTATAAGTAAACTGAGCAGACATTTGAATAAAATGTTCATGGGCACCCTGTTGGTTTGCCAGGTCAGAAGCATCCCAAATCCTGATATTTCAGGGATGGCCCTAATGATGTCATGGGGTGGGCACTAGTGATGTCATGGGATGGGCACTAGTGATGTCATTAAGTATGATACATTAAGCATCGACCACACTTGCTTGCAGCATACCACTCAAACAAAAAAAAATCTCTGATCGGAAATTAAGATAGAAATCTTAGCAAAATGAGGGTGTCCCCTGGTCCAGCTGAAGTGATGGGATCATTCTTTCTCACCTGCTTAGGAAACCTGGGTAAGGAACATTTAATCTAGCCTACTTGCTTCTGGCAAGAAGGGCTTAAGTCCCCTCAGGCCAGGCCAGTCACCAGAAAGCAATTGTAGGAAGAAGTGTTGCTGAGATGTTAGATGGGAGCACTCAGGAGTAAAGATGGATGTCCCTGAAGGCTGCAATTCTAAACACACAGTAAGTCCCATAGAACTCAACAGCACTTACTTCTGTGTAGATATGGTTTGGATTGTGATGTTGGTGAGGCTTGACTAGGAATCTTCTGCAAAGATATTGATATCAAAGGTTGGCAATCCCTGCCTGGAATGCCCTGCCTGCCTTTTAACGTGGCTGCTCCAAACTTCTTTACAGACTTGACCCTTCACTGCAGAGAGAGGTTTGAGAAATTTGTAAGAGTTAAGAAGATTCTCTACCCTTTCCTGCCTACCATGTGGCCTGCTATAAACTCACTTTGACAGCCAACCCAATTCTAGTGAGTAATAATTGACACAGAGAAAACACACATGGTTTGGTCTACCTTCACAAGCAGTAGATTGGGACCAAAACCAGTTGAAGCCACACTTCCCAGAATGTGAATTCTCTTTTACTACTATTGAGCAAGAACAAACCATCATGCAAACAACAAGGTGCATCATCAGAAGGTATAAAGGGGTTAAGCTGAGTGCATGGAATCACTGTTGTTGCTTCTATGGATATTAGGTAGTGAGGTCAGAGATAAATGAAATGGAAATAGAAATAGAAAAAGAAAAAGAAAAGACACTAATGATTTACTAAATGCAATATCATACCAACCACAACAAGATTCCTATGAGTAAGGCAAAAAACCAACTAAGAGTAAGGCAGAAAAGCATCCCACAACCAGTCAGGATTCATAACCAAAAACCAAAGCTAAACAATCCTGGCAGCCAGTCAGACAAGGTCACAGAAATCCCCATGCAACACAGCCTGAGCCAGGGGCTGCAGTTAGTGAAGAATGCTGTGGCAAGATTGCTGACATGAGTGAGTCCCTACCAGCACATAATACCTCTCCTCTGAAATCTGTACTGGTTATTGATTTGCTACCAGTCTCGTTCAAGGTGTGCTTACGGGTGCCACATAGTACTTGTTCTGCTCTTATTAGAAATCGATCGTATACTTTGGAACTCCCTGCCCATTGATATTAGGCAGGTGCCTTCATTGTACTCTTTTTGGCACCTGCTAAACACATGTTCTGTTTAGGCAAGCCTAGCCAGGTACGTAGAAACTTTTATGCTTTTTATCTGATTTTAACTCATTGTTAGCTTAATTATTTTGAATGTTTTAAAATACCTTTTTAACTGTTTTTGCCAATAATTTAATTGTTTTCCTTCTGTAAAACACTTTGAGTTTTTTTACAATAAAGTGGTATATAAATGCTGTACGTAAAATACATAAATAAATTTCAGAGTCACTGTGGCCTTTGGGTCTCTTTCGTCTGTTAGGAGCAAAGGAATCTGCTTTATACCAACTCAGGCCATTTTGTACTATCTAGCTCAGTACTGATGACATGGACTAGCATTGGCTCTCCAGGCTTCCAGGCAATAGTGTTTCCAGATATTGAATTTTGGACCTTTACATGCAAAGCACGTGCCCTACTACTGAGCTAAAGTCTTTCCCCTGTTTAAAAAAGTAACTTTTAAAACTGTTCTTTTCAATTCACTAATCATTCACTAATAAATGCACAACATACCTAGGGCACACCATGCATTTAAAGCACATTCAATATACATTTGAAGCACATGAATCACACCACAGAATCATGGGAACTATAGTTTGTTAAAGTTGGTGGGAACTGTGAGGGGGAAATTACATTTTCCAGGATTCTTTGGGGGAATTCATGGGCCTTAAATGTGAGTTGGACGTACTTTAAATGTATTGTGTGGATCTGCATAAACTTTGCCTGCATATAAATCATTTTAAATAATTTTTAAAATGGAAATCAGCTACAAAGTTTACTTGGTGACCATGGGCTACTCACCATCTCTGAGCCTAATCTGCCCCTCAGGGTGAAAACAACAGAGGGGGACCATAACCACCTCAAGCAAGGGCACACTTAAAATGTAGAGGAAATAATAATGTACAATTGTAGTGTCAAATCAGATACATATAGAGACATAGTATGAAGAAATATTTATATAAGAATGAATGTCAAAGATGTTTATTATTTATACAACTTGTACAGATCTTTATAGTGCAATACTATGCATGTTTACTCAAGCAAGTCCCAATGTAGTCAGTGTGGCTTACTCAAACAGGGAAGCATGCACAGGACTGCAACCTCAAATGATAAGGAACATCACTCACCCAATCCAAAATTCAGAATCATCCCACTAATATGTTTTGCAACTGTGTTATACTTGTTTCATGATTATTATTGGGTTTTAAATGGATTTATTTCTTATTGTGAGCTGCCTTGGTTTTCAACCCTACCTCACAGGGTAGTTGGAAAGATTCCATATATACACACTGGAAATGTAAAAATATCCTATAATATTGTCAAAACCAGTTGGTGTTTTTTTAAAAAAAAATCGGTATTAGTTTCCTACCAAATAAAAGCAGTGACACCTAAGTAAGCCCTGTCTAACTGCTTCCAAAAAAAAAAGGATTGGAGGGGAAGAGAAAGATTTCCAACACAATCCTCTGCTATGTTCACTCAAAAGTCCCATTGATTCACAATCCTAAAGTAAGTCCTACTGAATTCAATGGGGTTTACTCCCAGGTACGTGGAATTAGCATTGCAGCTTTCTTCCTAAAAAAGTGTGTTATAGGATTAAAGCTTCATATTAGGAAGGTTTTCACAACTGGCTATGCATTAGACAATCAAACTGCCCTCTTCAACAGCCCAGGAAAATTTAAACTTCTTTGACTCCTTATAATTAGAAAAGTATAACACATTGTAATGGCATGATATGCTAAAGAATGTACACTTTTTCACATTTCTGCTCAAAAAGTATTTGAAAGATAAAATGTATAATATGCTATTTTCACAATTAATAAAAACCCTGCATGTACACTTTTATTATAATCATAATTGAAATTGTTTACTGTGTGTGCATGCCTACCAAGATCCTGCTGTGATCTCCAGTTCTTGATTTCCTGCTATATTATTGTAGAAGGGCAATCTTGCTACTGCGGAAAGTTATACACTCACTCAACTTCTGATGTGCACACAAGCAGGAAAAGGAAACTATTTTCCAGGATTTACCATGGCTTCTAGCTTCTAGGAGGTCAGCAAATCTCTCGTCAGTCACAACCCTGATTTCTCTTAAAGTGAAGGCTAGAGTGGGGATTAGAGCAGGCAGTACCAACAGAAGTTGGGGAGGGGGGGCAGCTGACATTTTGGTGAATATCTTTTAAACCAGACCACCAAGAAACTTAATTTTTTTAAAATGAAAGCTAAAAATCTGGAGATTGAATGACTCACCAGGAAAGGACCCCAAAAAACTGGAGTCTCTGGGCAATAACCCTGGCAACCCTAGTACCCTGTTATGTCTAGTTTGGGCCTTTGCAGCCATATATCTCCTGTTTTGATACATCTACTATGACAGGTAAGACTTCCAGGTCTGACAGTAAGAAACACACAAAACTTACTTGGAGAACACATTTAATATAATGCCCATTATAATCCTCACACCAGAAATTAGATAGTCTAATTTTGTTTACACTCAGAAGTACTACATACAAATATCTCATAGATACGCCCAAACCTTTAATTATGATTTACCTTCTTCTAACCATTACTTGAAGGATACACAAGCAGAGCAATTACTCCAAATATCTTTGAAGCCAGTAGTACAATTTACACCACATTTGCAGCATATATTGCACTTTTTGCCTAAATGCACTATTCCTGAAAACAATAAAAAAGTGACTTACAAGCCTGCCTAAAGTCAATAGGTGGGGGAAATGTGCTGCCACTAAAAAGTCTTGATTCTGTGACACCCATGCCTTATTTTTCCCAAGGGACTTTGGATGCTATTTAATATTTATTCGAAGCCACTGGGAGTGATCATTAGGAGCTGGGGGCAAGGTGTCATCAGTATGCTGATGACAGCTCTGTTTCTCCATAACATCTGAATCAGGAGAGGCGGTGTAGACCCTTGACTGGTGCCTGGGTGCAGTGGTGGGATGAATGAAGAAAAATAAGCTGAGCTTGGATCCTGGCAAGATGAAGGCACTGTGGGAGGGTGGTTCCCATATCCAAGAAACTGGTCACTTGTCTGCCCTGGATGGGGTTGCATTCCCCCTGAAGGAGCAGATACGCAGTCTGTGGATTCTTCTGGATCCAGCTCTGTTACTGGAGGCCCAGGTAATCTAAAAGCGCCTTTTATCAGCTGTGCCTGATAAGAAAACTACAGCCATTCTTGGACTGGGAGAGCCTGACCACAGTAGTTCAGGCATTGGTGACTTCAAGACTGGATTACTGCAATGCAGTTTATGTGGATGTTCCCTTGCACTTGACCCAGAAATGGCAGTTAGTGCATAATACTCCAGCCAGACTGCTGACAGGAGTGAGACCAAGTCAGCAGATAACACCTCTGTTCAGGGATCTGTACTGTTTCCCAATCTGTTACTGGGTCAAGTTCAAGGTGTTACTGTTTGTATACAAAGCCCTTAACAGCTTGGGACCAGTTTACATGTGGGACTGCCTTACCCCATATGTGCCCACTTGAGTGCTTCGATCTGTGAGACTGGCACTGTTATAGATGCCGCATAGTACTCATTCTGTACTTGTAAGAAATCATTTTTTCAATGTGGCAGTACCTTCTCTTTGGAATTCCTGCCTTCTAATACCAGGAAGGCACCTTCCCTGTATTCTTTTTGGTGTCTGTTTAATTTTTTTTATTGAGGCAAGCCTATCCAGATACATAGATACTGATGTGTTTTAATCTTTTTAGTCTGTTTTTTTAATTGTTTGAAAAAATGTTTTAATTACTTGTTTTTATCAATAATTTAAATGGTTTCTTTGTAAACTGCTTAAAGGTTTTTTTACAATCAAGCAGCAAGACTTAAACCTAAGTCACTTAAAAACTTGTTTAAAGTAAGCAGTAACTTTTGGTTTGTAAGAAGATTTAGGGAGGGGGGCTAATAATGCATCTTGCCCCAGGCCCAATGCCAGCTCTCAGCAGCCCTGGCTGAGGCCAGGCACTGTAGTGGTTGCAGGTCAGGGGTCATTGGGTGCCTGCCAGTGTTTTGTGGGATGGATCCAAGCACATACCAGGAAATTTACATTTGTGCAGTTAAAGTGGATTTTAAGCGCTGTACCACCCTAACACAACAACTCCACTTTTAAAAAAGAAATTGATTTTTTTCTGGTTAGGAAAGTGATAGGGAAATGTATTTGAAGTGTGGGATGAATGAATGACTAATGGGATATATATAAATACCCTCAAAGCAAATCACAATGAATGCAGGATGAATGCTCATATAACCTTCCTACAACAAATCAGAACAAATACTAAATAAAGACTGGATATTCACTAATAGGCAAAAAACCTTGCAGTTTAAGAACGTACCTATAGCCCACAGTTATTTCTATCAAACTTTAAAAAGCAGGGAAATTGGGCAGCTGTAGTGAATGCACCGGGGGAGCAGGAGACCTGACCTCCTCTCTGAGATATTGTACTACTGCCCTACAAATTGGTCAAAATGCAAACACCATTTGGGTTGGTCTTTCACAGTCCAATCCACTTCCTGTGTAGCTTGGAAGAATTTGGTAGCATGTGCCTCTCTTATCACAGCATGAAAGAATTAAAAGGGTCAAGTGACCATCTAATCCAGGTGTGTTGAACCTTTGCCCCTCCAGATGTTGTTGAACTCCAACTCCCATCATCCTTGGCCATTGCCCATGCTAACTGGGACTGATGAGGGCTGTAGTTCAGTAACATCTGGAGGACCAAAGGTTCCCAGGCCGGACCTAATCCATCCCTATGCCTCTCGTAGATCAGTTTATATATAATCTCAGAATCCACATAGCAGGCAAAACTACAGAAGGACATTTATTTTATGAAAGTCTTATATACACATCTGGTTTTCTTGTGAGCCTGGGGATTCACTTCTAGAGTTCCACTGTTTACGATTCTGCTCTGCACATAAATAATTATATTGTATAAACAGCATGGAAGATCAAATTTGAAATGACACCTCCATTCAGAGGATACAATCACTGTTAACTGTGGTACTCTCTACATATTTTTAATAAAGTACCACAAAGTCATGCTGAAAGAACTTCTGCATTTAAATTGCTGTAAACATCATTTGGTATGCCTGACATTTCTTGGTGGTTGGAGTTCACAGTTTTATATTTCAAAGACTATGAATGGAGACAGCTTTACAGTTGCTCTTGTGTCTTATTGCTTGAAAGGGCCTATTTAGCAACCCCAGAAACTGGTTGACTTTAAATGTTTACTGCTGAAATGCCCCCCATGTTTTGCAAGAGGCTAATGATTTACACTTCCAGCCATATATTAAATATACATAATCCAACTTTTTTTCTAGTCTCAACATATACATCATTCATGGCCGTCTGTGTAAACCAGATAGTTTTTTGTTCTCTCTGCTGAACTCAATGAGTAGGGTTTTGCTTATGCATAAATCAAAGTGAGACTTTGTTCAATTAAAACTATGCATGACATATTTTCTAAATTATGTGTCAATTTGCAGGAAATGCTGTTTCTAGCAATTTAAAAGTCTCTGAATGGGAAAGCTTTAGAATAGCTGACCAGCTTGGCACAAACCAATTACCAAGTATTCAAACCTATTTGACAGAAGTTGTTCTGACTGTAGAACAAGGCAGTTTCATTCTACTACTTTAGAAAATGGCAAGCTTTTCTCATTTTCACTGGATATTAGTGTGTGATCAGGAAAAAATAACATGAGACTTTTTTTTCTGACTTCAGCAGAGTACACTTGCGCTCAAGACCCAGTCAGACTCTTCAGCCAAAAGAGAGACATTGAATTAAGTTGAATAAACTGGTCTTATTTTGGAAATGGACTGACTGGTACATAATTTTTCTTGGAGCTATTATTCATGCTTGACAACATCACTATGGGCCCAAAATAACTGACTCAGCACAATAGAAGCTGATCTTTATTTTTTATTATTATTATTATTATTATTATTACTATTTTTGCAAAGCATCCCCAGTTAAGAAGCGACGTTTTTGAATTTTCTCAGGTTAGACTTCACGGCAGCTTTGGCTGTCAGGTGCTACAGCTAGCTCAAATTCTTGTAAACATTTATATGATTTTGTGTTTTATTTTTACAATTGACTGCCCCTTGAAATATATTAAAAATGCATGAATGTTTACTTTAGTTGTTTTATTAAGTCTGGAATAGCAACATTCCTCTCAAGTGATGAAGCCACAAATGAGTTATGTAGAACATTCCACATGGATTCCAGTAAAAGCTTATGTGGCAATGCCACACACCATATACAATCATGGCTGCTAAATGCGTTACATACCTCAGAGATTAACTATTTTAGGAATGCTTAAGAAGTTTTTTAGGTTTTTTTTAAAGCTGTATTTATTTTTATCCATCCAGTGGAAGGTGCCAACAATGGCTTTCAGGAGAGCTGAGATCTCACAATGTGAGCTGAAGTGACAGACAGGTACAGTCATTTTATATTAACAAAAATCACGCCAGTAGTTGTTTTGGGGGTATAGTTTGTTTAGTACTTTTTTTAAAAAAAACATTCTTACAGCCTGTTTCAACACCAATATTAAAATGACAATAAGTAGAATCTGACATAGCAAGAATGTTGGGTTATGATCTAAGATATGCTAAACTGTCCCTCACAGTCATTTGCAAATTATTACATTTGCATAGATGAACCTACAGGGATCACAACTAAGGCTGCAATTCTATATGGATTTACCTGGCTTTAAATTCCGTTGTCCTAGTGACAAATCAGTAGGAAAATCTAGTGCCTCACTTGGGAGTACTCCAAAGTAACTTGATACTATGGACATGCATAGGGTTACATTGTAAGTATGTTGAACTATGGCAGCATACAAACCATACACTTAAAGCACATTTAAAGCACATCACTTCCCTCAAATTATCCTGGGAACTGTCATTTGTTAAGAGTGCTAGGAATTGTAGCTCTGTGAGGGGTAAATTACAGTTCCCAGATTTTTTTCAGGGAAGTCATATGCTTTAAATATGATTTAAATGTACGGTTTGTACGCAGCCTTAGCCTTCATTGAAATCAATGGAAGTTAAGTCATGTCAAATCCTATTTATTTCAATGGGAACTAAGTTCTGCTAACTTGACCTGGATCCAACCCATATGACCAAATCAAGCAAATATCTGCATGTGAGAATACATTTTTTTTTAAATGGATGATCTGTGTTGTCAGTTTTGACAGCACCTTTTGGGGAGGCCATTATGGTCGCCCCCTTTCCTTCTTCTTCAAATCAATGATCAGCACAAAACTGGCAGTGCTGATCATCAGTTTGGTGGGAGAGATTCTTGCATGCAACGTTGTGTGTGCAGCCATCTACTGATGGCAACAATATCTAGACTGACACCAAATGGTTCTCACATGCCTGCTCCTATGTAGTGAAACTGAGATATAACAATGACGGTCCTGCCCATTTGGTAGGGGCGGGTTTGCCTACACCCTATTTCTAGGAAGGCTCGGGAAGGTTCCAGAAATTGTGTAAGAGGTCAGGTGGGGTATCTTGACCAATGGGTTAAGGGTTTTGAGCGGCTATATATAGCCTGCTCTGCTTTTAGAGCGCGCCTTTTTTTGCCTTGCGGCACGTTGGTAAAGGCTGAGTGACTGGCTTAGTTCTTGCTGCCTCATGATTCTCTGGGTGATTGAGTCGTTGGTGATTGTATTTGGTGACGAGTTTTATTGCTTTAATTTGTAGCTCCAATTAATTGTGTAGACGGTTTTTCTAGCGAGCGGGGGGGATCCCCCCCTGTTTCCCCCCTGTTTTTCCTTTACACACTTCCCCCCCTTCCCCTCTCCGTTATAACCGCCCGTTCCTTGGCGCTAGCAGGGGTTTTGCGAGCTGAGTAGTACTTTTTGCTTCTATGTTCCCAGTTTTATTTAAAATAAATACGTAAATAGAGTATCATAAACAGAACAAGATAATTGATTACATAAATAGTAAATCAATCCGTTCCTTACCGCATTGCGGTGCGGCGTGTGCCGGGTCACATTTCTTCTGCGCCATTTGCATTGGGGACTTGCAGCGCCTGATCGCGGGGCTTTGAAGTTAAGACGCACCGGCGGAGCGGCATGAGCGGCTGGCGTTCTTGCATCGTGTGCCGCCGATAAGGACGCCGCGTGGGGCCAGCTCCTGGTTCAGTTAACTGAGTCGGTCTTGGTAATTTTACCCCGATTTTTCGGGGGTTAACGTTGTGTTGCGGCAAGCAGGGCATCTTTAAAGCACCCCCCCAGTTTTCCTCCGCTGATCAGCTGTTGGGCGGGATCAGCTGTGAGGCGGTGAGTGAGCTTTGTTTCCTTAGCCTCACAGCCGTTTGTTGGCCTATTTCAATTTCCCGCTTCTTAGTAGTTCCCTGGCTTCACTGTTGTTTTCCTATTTAATTATATATCGCCCCCCCCTTGTTTCAATTAATATTGTACTGGTCTGCATATTAAGTGTTTGGTTTGGGTGAATTATAAATAAATAGTTAAATTTATTAGTATTATTTGAGTTATATAGAAAATTAATTATAATTAAATAAGTTCTTTTATATATTAAGGGAAGTCTATTTAGAAAAATATTTATATTATTATAAAATATTTGGGTAATCGATTGGTATTATAATTTTGCCCCCCCTATAAATGATAATAATAATAATAATAATAATAATAATTAATTAAAAATAAAATTTATTTGTTTTTCTTTTAATCGCGATTTAGATTCATTAAAATTTTGTCTGTGCGCAATTGCTTTGCTCACATTGCAGTTTATGGTAAAACTTAATATTGGTTGAATTTCAGTGTTAAGTTGGTTGCACTGTATATTGTGATAATTTTTTATTGTTATTGTTGTACCTTCGCGAGCTTCATAGGAAATCAACATGCCTCCAAAGAAAGTTCAACAAAAGCGAGGGGTTCGGGTGGTTAAGCAGGCGGCTAAGCGCCCCCCTGCACGGCAAGAGTGTCTTTCCTCCGAAGATGAAGATGACATGGGGACAATTCGTGCTCTGGTCGCAAGGGTGGAGGCCCTTGAGAGAGAAAGCAAGCGTCCTTCGGAACCAGGGGCTGGGCCTAGTACCGCCCCTTCAGGTAAGAAGTCCACCCGTTTGGCTGCTAAAAAGACTAAATCTGGAAGTATTTCTGATTTGGTCGCCAGAATTGGTTCCCTTGAGGCGGCAGCACCCAGAGATGACTTCAACGTCCCTTCGGTGCAAGCTGGCACATCTGGGGCTTCTTCTGCACTCACCTCTTTCCGCATTCCAGTCTGTGCTGCTGCTGGCATTTCTCAGGATCAACTTCAACAGGTCCAACCAGATATTCATGTTCTGCCTCCTGTTACCCCGGCTGTTGCTACACCGGCAGTGGTTGCGTCACCAGCTGCCGTTACGTGTGAGTGCCGGGTACCTTTGCATTCCACAGGTGCGCAGGTTCCACAATTACAACAGTATCCTGCAGCTACCACAGCACTTGGTAGTGCGCAGCATTCACTAGTTTATATGGGTGGGGTATTAGTTCCTCAGCAACCTGTGCTTCCTTGGCCAGCTGCTGCAGTTACCCCCTGGCAACCGTCTGTGGCCTCTGCTGGTGCCTCGGCTGCTCCGCTGCCTCTCCCCTCTGGTGTATATCCACAGGGTGATGCTTCTCTGCCTTTAGGAGATCATTTGCTGCCTGCAACTAAGGAAAAGATTTGGCGTGGTGAATATATAGATATATTCACGCTCCTTTTTCGGGAATCTGAAATAAAACCCAAGGAACGTTCAGACATTTCGGAACGGGAGATAGCGATAAAAAAGAAGGTGGATCGCATATGGCCTAATTGGCTTAACACGTTCACGGTGTATATGGGTGTGATGACTCAGGTTTATCCATCCAGGGCCATGTCTCTGATTAAATACCAGGATATAATTCATAGAGCCTTTAGGGAATTCTCAGGGACCGCGTGGTTGCGGTATGATGAGAATTTTAGGCAAAGGGCGGCTTTGGACCCCATGCTTCGTTGGGACATCGAACATCCTGGGCTTTGGTTGCGGTCTATGACGTCAGCCAGACCCGCTTTGGGAGATAGAGCCAATAGTGGGCATCTTTTAGTCAGTGCGCAGACTTCAGCCATTGGTGCCATCCGGGGCTGGCAGCGGGTTCAACCCCCTCAAGTCTGTTGGGCCTTCAACAGTTCGGGACGCTGTTACAGGCGCCCGTGTCGCTTTAGGCACGCATGTGGAATCTGTGGGGGATCTCACCCTAGTTCCACTTGTTAGCGAGCCCGTTCATCTCCTAGGTGTTCAGGGGAACAACCACCTAAACGTGGATCTGGCAACAGTGGCAGTACGTCGCAAGGCCAGTAGTCCTATCAGGTTGTTTCCCTTAGCGAGATTATTGGATAGTTATCCCAATAGATCTGTGGCTAGATGCCTTTGGTATGGTTTTTCGGAGGGTTTTAGGATTCCTTTCGAAGGCCCGAGGGTTCGTACTTCCTCTGCCAACCAGCCTTCTGTTTTGGCATTGGCTTCTGTAGTCCTTGCTAAAATAAATAAAGAAATAGCTGCTGATCGGATTTCTGGTCCTTTTATTAATCCTCCCTTACCAAATTTGAGGATTTCTCCTATAGGTGTAGTTCCCAAAAAACAGCCTGGCGAATATCGCCTTATTTATAATTTGTCTTTCCCAAAAGGTGCCTCTGTTAATGATGGTATTTCATCTTTATATACGTCAGTTCGCTATACTTCCTTTGATGAAGCCGTTAAGGTTGTGAGGAAGGCTGGTAAGGGCGCCTTGATGGCAAAGTGCAACATTAAGTCTGCATTTCGATAGCTCCCAGTGCATCCGGGTGATGTTGATTTATTAGGCTTTCGTTTTCAGGGACAATATTACGTAGATAGGGCGATGCCTATGGGATGCTCTGTGTCTTGTGTGGCATTTGAGACTTTTAGCACATTTCTGGAGTGGGCTTTAAGGACAAGGGCAGGTTCTTCCTTGTCTGCCCATTATCTGGATGATTTTCTATTTATTGGCCCTGCAGGCACGTCTCATTGTTTGCAGTTGATGCGGACTTTTGAGCAGTTAACTACAGAATTGGGTGTCCCGTTAGCTCCGGAAAAATCAGAGGGCCCTGCCACTTCTCTTTCATATTTGGGTATTATTTTAGATACGCAGTCCCAGTCTTCTCGTCTGCCTCCTGACAAGTTGTTAACATTGAGGCAGAGGTTGCGTTCAGTTTTGTCTTTGAAAAAGGTCACACTAGCTCAGTTACAAGAGCTTCTGGGGCACTTAGTCTTTGCTTCTAAAGTTATTTCGCCAGGTAGTGCATTCCTTCGTCGTCTCTGTGATGCTATGAAGGGAGTTCGTTCCTGTTCTCATTTTATTAGGGTCACGTCAGGGATGAGGGAGGATTTCAAAATGTGGCTGACTTTCTTGGATAATTACAATGGCCTCTCTTTTTGGCGTGAGGATCTATTGCTGGAAGCTGAGCTACAAGTACATTCTGATGCTGCTGGGGGCATCGGTTTTGGGGTAATCTTTAGGTCTCAGTGGTGCGCTGAGAGATGGCCTGCAGATTGGTTAGCTTCTGGGATTACTTCAAATATGACATTTTTGGAGTTCTTCCCCATTGTGGTGGCGGTCCACTTTTGGCCTGGGGCATTACAAAATCTCACTGTGCGTTTTTGGTGCGATAATTTGTCTACAGTGTGTGTGGTCAATACCCAGACTTCTAAATCACCTCAGGTGATGCGTCTGGTGCGGGCTTTTGTATTACAATGTTTGTGATATAATATATTATTTGTGGCTCGCCACGTTCCAGGATTGCAGAATTGCATTGCTGATGCTGTCTCACGTTTACAGATGGCATGTTTCCGGGAATTGGCACCAGGAGCGGCCCAAGATTCTGTCCCTGTCCCTTTCTTCCTGTGGAGCCTTGGCAATTAGAAGCTGGGGACGCCATAATTTCTGCGCTTGCTCCCAGCACTCGGAGAGCGTATCAGCGGGCTCTTGCAACATTCCAGGCTTTTCGTGCCAGTGGTGCTTTATTGGCTGAGTGGCCTATTCCTGTATCACATTTGCTGCAGTTTATGTTATATTTAAAAGGGCAAAACAATTCCATTTCTACCATCGCCGGACACCTCTCTGCACTGGCCTTTATTTCCAAGGCAAGAGGAATGCAGGATCATTCTGTAGATTTTAGGGTCAGGAAGGTCCTTCAAGGTTGGTTGCGTTCCGCTCACAGGCCCACTGACCGAAGGAGGCCAATCACGCCCAATGTTCTCCTTCAGATCCTGCCTTTATTTAGGTCTCTGTGCTCATCTCAGTATGAGTCGCACCTGTTCGCCGCAGTAACACTGACGATGTTCTATGGTGCTTTTCGCCCTAGTGAAGTATTGCCTTCCTCGAAGCGCGATGTGTCCTATCGAGCCTTTTGCTTTGGCGATTGCACGCTAGGTGCAGATATAGTTAGGCTTTCCCTTCGAGTCTCTAAGACTGATCAAAAGGGCCGTGGCAGTATTATTTCATTGAGAGTTTGCCAGGTCCCTGAATTGTGCCCAGTGGCTGCAGTGCGTTTATTTCTGTCAATGAGGCCGGCGGGCCAGCGTTACCTCTTTATACATGCGGATGGTTCTGCCCTGACTCAATTTCAATTTTGGGCCGTTGTTTGGCGGGCCTTGTTGGCCAGTGGTCGCGATGCTGGAGTCTATGGGCTGCATTCTTTTCGGACTGGGGCGGCTACGGCCGCCGCCCTCGTGGGCATGAGCGTTCAGGATATTCAGGCGATTGGAAGGTGGCGTTCTTCCGCTTTCAAGTCTTATATCAGGTATTGATTCTAATGTGTTGTTCTTTCCTTTCTTAGGTGTGCTGAGCCTTCCGGTGCCTGCGAGGGTCGTCCTGTGTGGCCACTTGATTTTATTTTGGGCCCATCGGAGAGCCTTCTCTATGCTTGCCGGGACACCGCTGCAGCTTTCCGCTAGAGCGACGGTTGGCTGGGAGGCTCAGAGGGGCATGTTTTGGGATGCGCTCATGCCTATGGTGTGCCGGCTTATGGCATCGCCTAACCGGCCACATATGTTGGTGGTCCATTTAGGGGAAAATGATATGGTGCAGCAGCCAGGTATGGATCTGCTGCTGAAGATCACCCGTGATTTTAATGCACTCATCCAGTCTTACCCAGACCTTGTTATAGTGTGGTCCGACATGCTGGTGCGTCGTGTTTGGAGGGGTGCACGGCACCCTAACAGGATCGACAGATCCAGAAAGTGGGTGAATAGGAAAGTTAGGAGTTTAGTTTTGTCATTGGGGGGGCATATATTCCTCATGACAGAATCTATTTTCATGCACCGCATCTGTTTCATGGTGATGGTGTCCATCTTTCGGATATTGGGTGTGATTTGCTATTGGAGGATTTTAGGTTGGGTTTGGGGGCTTTGTTTTCTTTGGGTTGAGGGGACCAAGCTTAAGCTGATCCCCTCTGGTGGTGTTGGATTCGGGCAGGTGAGGTAATTGGGGTTAAAAATGGAGGTGGATGAGGCATTTGGGTAAAGGGCACTTCCTGGTGAAACATCAAGGCGTAATGCCTGGTGTGGATCCGGGGGGTGTCCACGTGGAACCGACTTGCGCATCATGGTGAACGCCTGTACGGTGGGGCCAGGATGCGGAGGTTGGAACCACAAACCTGACTCCGATTGCAAGGAGGGAGAAGTTGTCCCACATCCTTGTCTGGGGAGTTGCAGTACGATGTGACTAACTTGCCTCCGGGTTTGGAGGGTCTACACCCTCATAGATAGGTTGGGCCTCACCTGCCCGAAGGATTTGAGATTATTAATTGGCGGATTGGAATTTGATTGATTATGTGTTATATTTTAATAAATATAACATTTCAACCATACATGTGTCACGAGTCTTCCTTGGTGTGTTGGCAATATAAAATATGGACCAGTTCTTCATAAATTGAAGAATTTGACTGGTTATATCTGTCCATGGCTGTATCTTGAACAATAAGCCAACTTAGTGTGGTATTTCACTGTAAAAATTATCTTGATTTCAAAAGAATAACCTTGGGGAAGATAATTGCATACTTTGAGCTCCTTGGAGGAAAAGTGGAATATAAATATAGTATACTAGTAGCCTCAAAGCCAGTGATGCTCAGGAATTCTAAGAAACCAAAAATCAGTGCAGTTTTGAAAGCTTCAGACTACCATCTTGATTCAAAGTGGGTCTTGGATCCAGGAACTGGGTAGATGGCTATGATGTCACTGTATATATATAATACTGTAAATATGGTAAGTGCGGGTTTATTAGAGTAAATGAGGTAAGTGGACTGAGTGAGAGGGGGGAGTACATGGGTTGGAATGCTGATGAGTGTTGTATTATGATTGGCTGAGCGCTTGAGTGTCTGAAGTTATAAATGAGAGGATGACAGTTGAGAGGGGGTTGTTGGTTGGTTTTGGGAGGCTTTTGTTGGGTGGATTGGATTAGGCGGATAGTGAGGCAGGTTACTGACGACTAGAAACATAAAGAGTAACGCATCTTATGAAACCACATGCTTGTCGACTATATCTTTAAGTAATCTTGTTATTCCCTGTGTATATAAATAAATATTTGTTGGTTTACCAAAACGCCTGATCCTTGGCTGGTTTACACAGACCAGAAGGGTGGGCAGGGCATATACCAAGGTTGGGAAACAGTATCAATGGTGGCAGCGGTGAAGAGATAGTGTAACATCATCAGGTATCCAGAGCAACCCAGGGCTGTATTCTTTATAGGCACAAAGATACAGGGGGGTTGTGGCCTGCAAGTGCACCCAGACACAAAGTAGCAATTGAGACTAAGGCACAGTCTCAAGGCAATATTTTTTACAGGGAGTGTCTGGTGGTGCTGCCTAGCAGGGGGATCTTGAGAAATCTTTGCTAGAGCTGGTGAGAGAACTGTTTTGAGAGCAGGACCCTGAGGTGGGGCCGTGACAAGGCGGTGACTGCAGGCGGGTTCCTGACAATGGCCCCTTTCAGATGGGGTAACACACACTTTGAAGGAACAGGTATATTGCTTGGAGGTGCTCCTTGATTCCAAGCTGTCAGTAGAGGCCTAGTTGGCCCTGCTGGCCAAGAATACCTAACCCCAGCTCTGGGGTTTGCCAGCTACAGTCATTCCTGGACCAGGCAGCCTGGCTTGAATAATCTATGTTCTGGTGGCCTCACATTTGGACTACTGCAATGTGCTATATGTGGGGCTACCCTTGAAGATGGTGCAGAAGCTGTAACTGGTGCAGCATGTGACTGTCTGACAAAGGGGGGCAGCATGCTGAGATCATAGGCTACCAACCCTTAAAGCTGCCTGTGAGCCACCAAGAGTGACTCAAGTGTTAGTAATGATGTACAAAGTTTGGAATAGCTTGGGGTGCAAGGACATTTATTTATTTACATTTAAACATTTGTAAACTGTGCTGTCATAGGAAATAACATAATGGTGTACAAGTTCCTGCTGGCCCATGTCCTGAGATCAGAGGAGAAGGCCTTGCTTGTGGGCCCACTCATGGGGATGGCCCAGGGGCAGTTACATGACACAAGGCCTTCTCATATTGGCACCCTGATTATGGAATTTCCTCTCTAGATTTCAGCATTGGCTAAATCAGTGCCAATTAGTAATTCTTGGTAATCTGAGGTCAAAGACCTCCGCCAAATCCTATACCACAAGGAACTGGTTGCTCCTGTAACATTAGCTATATCACTACTGCTGAAAATCTCTTACAAATATAACATGCTTATTATTTTATACATTTTGAAGTCACAAAATTTGAATTCATAATTGAATTATTTTATATATGTGTCTACAACTCTGCTAAGAAACCCTTTTCTCACTGGAATCTATAGGGGACTCCCTGCTTCCTACTGCCCCTTAGGAATCTAAGAAGGCCCCTGCTAGATCCGACCAAAGGCCTATTGTCCAGGATAACATTTCCTACAGTGTCCAACCAGATGCCTATGGGAAGTCCTGTCTGAAGGAGAAACAATGAACCAACAATAGTCTTACTTTTCTTGAAAGGCACCAAAACCACCACTTTGTTCATGGAATGGCATCCCTGCCTATTAGGAGCCCCTGGGCATGAAACAGTGGGCCTTATTAAGAACATAAGAAGAACTCTGCTGGATCAAATCCCTTTCTACTTCTGCTGTACACTTAACTTTCACTATGGCCTATCTCATCCAGCACCCTGTTCTCATAGTGGCCAACCAGATGCCTATGGGAAGCCCACAAACAGGACTGGAGTGTAACAGTGCTGTACCCAAATTGCAATTCTCAGCAACTGGCATTCAAAGGCATATTACCTCTGACAGTGAAAGTAAAACATAGCCATTGTGGCTAGTAGCCACTAATAGACTTAACCTCCACGATTTTGCCTAAACTCCTTTTAGAGCCATCCAAGTTGGTGGCCATCACTACATCTTTTTTGTCTAACCTGAATCTTCCAAATTCAGCTTCATTGGATGGCCCCCGAGTTCTAGTATTATTGTTAAACATGAGATAAATGGGCAGGGGGGATTTGTCAGAACATCTAAGACTAAATTTGTTAACAAGAATTGTAATCCTTCAGAGACAGTTATAGAATTGCATTGCATTTCAAATATAAGTGAGCATCCTTTTACAGATGCTACTGAAGGCTCCACACATACGCTATCCCAGAATATTGATAATTTTGGAACCAGAATAAAGACTTTAAAAAGCAACTCTAAGATAAGAGTGTTGCAGATGTTTAAAAGCAGTTAGATGAATTACTCTGGGATCTCCAAACCATACGCATAGATGTAGAGTTGAAGATATAATTGCTGGCATGGGAAGTAACCATCTCCACTGCACTTTCCAGGTGAACTCCTCATCCTGAATGTTCTTGGAACAGCGTGGGGAGCAGCGATGCAGTTGCTGCTCCCACACTACTCAGGTAATGTATGAATTGAACTATAATGAACTGCTAAAGGGCAAACAATGCTCTTCATGGCTGACTAGAGATTTGACTCCTCAGTGCCACACTATCATCCCTATGAAACCCTTTCTGCATTTGCTGTACACTTGAGACTATTTTCCTATATTATGTTTTCATTGTGGTTCTTCATATCAAACAGAAGGCACAAACACGGAAAACACTTTTGATCACCTAGGTTGCATTCAGACATTGGGTTTATTGCATTAGTTGTACTGAATGGTAGCACTTCTGTCCCAATTGCTAACATTCCTTTCACACTGCAGTACCTGTTGCGTTATGGAACTGTGGCTTTTTGACTGATAAACCAACATGTCACACCAAATTTCATTCATACCAGTGGGCGTGGTGTGACAGAACAATGAATGTCATTGGACATGTCGCTACTCCCCCACCCTTTCTGTACATACACATTTCTGTTCCCCCATGATTTCCCCACAAAAACGGCAGGGAAAAAACTGTATGCCAGTATATATAATACCCCAAATTTTGTCACTTTACTCCTGTGATTTTCTGGGTGAATGGAATTGCAAACAGATTTTTTCTGGAAACAATTAACACAGAAATGAGCTATAAATTTCAAATATATTCCTTTAGATTTCTAGAAGTGCCTTTTCTGTTGTCTGAAAGATCAAATAAAATGCAGAAATTATCAGGCAAGGAAATGGAAAAACAGAATAAACTGCTGTCTGAATACAGCCCTATTGCTTTTATAACAGCTTGTTTATACCTGCTTGTGAGCGTCCAAAGCTCTTTACATATATTATCTCAGTACACAACAACCTGAAAGGGAGCATCATTATTCCCATATTGCAGATGCAGGGATGAGGCTGAGGAAGGGTGGCTTGGCCAAGTCTACTAGTGAGTTCATGAATGAAGCAATATTTGAACTGGAGATCTTCCCCCAAACAATTGTAGGGAATTGTAGTTGGGTAATTACTCACCCCTGATGATTGTCACATAACGACATTCTTTGGAATTCTAGAAACAATGGGCTAACTAATAAAGCTAAAATCCTCAACATCCTCACAAGGGAGCATGCCCCAATGAAAACAGTGAAAATTGCTTCTGAGTAAACATGCATAAGATTGCTCTGCATACCAGTTTTGCAGGCCAATCTTATGCACATTTACATGGAGGCATGCCCCACTGTGGTCAATTGAATTTACTCCTAGGTAAACACATTTACTAGGGAGTAAGCTCCTTTGAGACTCATGTGACGCCCTTCCCTGGCTCTCCCTGTCAGGTTCCTACCTGCGCGTGGCTACTGCCTGTCACTAGGCACCACCAGGGACTCCACCAGTCCTTTATTTTATTTTTTCTCTCCCCGCTCTAGCACAGATCTCAACAGATCCCCCTGCTAGGCAACCACCAGTCACGTCCTAATACTAGTATTCCCAGAGACTCTGAATACTGGTATTGTTATTCTCTTCACCGCTGCCACCATTTGTTACAGTTCCCCTTCAGCCTTGGTCATTACCTTACCCTCCCTTCTGGTCTGTGAAACCCCAGCCAAGGATCAGGCCTTTGGTAAACCAAATTAAGTCTTTATTAAAGATAACAAAGCTAACAAGATTAACAAGATTTCTTCTTAAGGCACATAAGCATATGGTTTTACTCAATACTAATCCGAACTCCACCCCCCTCCTTCTCCACTCTCTCCTGGCAAACAACTCTCTCCAACCCCACCAAGCAACCCACTCTTTCTCTTCTCCCCCCAGATTCCACTCTCACTCTTCCTTTTATACGTTCAGCCATTTTAAACACTCAGCCAATCATCTAGCATTCTACTGCCCATTCACTCCCCCTCCTCTTTCACTCCACTTACCATGTATCTTCTAAACAACCAACACTTACCATATATACATTAATATAGGAACATCACAACTCACTTCTGAGCAAATATGTATAGGAGTTACATCATAACTCTGTAGTGTAAATATGCCCTCTTCTTCATGATAAAATGGCCAACTACTAAGAAGCTACTCATCACTTGTTCTATCTCTTTTCTTCTGGGCATATCAGAAGAGCCCTGCTGGATCAGACTAAAGGCCCATCTAGTCCAGCATGCTGTTCTCATAGTGGCCAACCAGATGCCTGCGGATAGCCCACAAGCAAGATGTGAGTACAACAGCAACTGGTGATTCCCATGTGTTCAGTCATACTGCCTCCAACAGTGGAGGTAGAGCATTATCATTGTGGCTAGTAGCCATTGATAATCCTCCTCTCCTCCATGAATTTATGTTAAACCTCTTTTCAAACCATCCAACTTGGCAGCCATCACTATGTCTTGTCGGAGCAAATTCCATAATTTAACAACACTTCATGCATTGGTTGTGTGCATCAACACCACTAGAGCTGTTGTGACTTTAAGCTACTTCAGATGCCTTTGCTAAAGGCAATTCAGACATGTTATGGTTCCTTCTTCCCTTCCTTCCCTGCTTATACTGATATCAGTCTTGTTAAAACTAAGCCATACCTCCTTCCCCAGTTTTTAAAACCGTGCAATCCTAACGACAGCTGCCTGTAGCAGCCAGAAATCTCCCTGACTTAGAACCCAAGTAGGGTCTAATGACTAGTCAGAGATTAAGATTTCAGATGCTATGTATGCAATGCCTACATTACCTCTACATATTATCAGAGATTATGATGAACTCCTTACTCTCCCTCCCTAATTCCCTTGGCAAATCAGTCTCCAAAGTGCCACTGCACCTTCTTATCTTTTTGCTCCTAAAGACTAATACAGTTTCTCTTTTGGAATATTTTGCACAGCAAAACAACTGCAGATGAAAGCTGTCCTCTGTGTGACACCAGCGGCATCACTAGCCGGGTGCGGGGAGTGCGGACCGCACCAGGGTGACACCATGAGAGGGGGGTGTCACCCAGAGCCGCCCCGCCCCTAGGCACCAGGAAGCGGAGCATGCAGATGGCGGAGAGCTGCCTTGTCCGTGTGGCACGCACACAGCATGCTAACACGTGAGGGGGGTGTGAGGGAAGGGCGTGAACGGCATGGAGAGCAAGTTCACAGTGACAACCTGCCACAACCGGACCTTGCAGGAGGAGCAAGTGGCGGGCAGCAGCGGCGGCGACTCGCAGCAGATGAGCTGGGCCGGCTTGTACTCCCTGCAGGCCTTTCAGGGCATCCACCGGCAGCTGGCGGCCTTGAACCCGCCTCTGGAGCCTTGCTTTCCAACCCTGCCCCCGGCCCTGGGCGGCTACTGCAGCCTGTGGGTGCTGCTCTTCCCCAGCCATCCGGTGCTGGCCGAGGCGGAGCTGGAGGCGCTGTGCCGCCACTTGGAGAGGTACCTGGGCTGGGCCTTGGAGGTGTGCGGCCGGAAAGCACTGCTGGACTCGCTCTTTGCCCACAACCAGGACGAGGAGGACGAGTATTTCGAGAACCTGCAGGAGTTCCATAGGAAAGCGCTCAAGGGGCAGCTCGCCGCCCCCAAGGAGGCCTTGCGGAGGGTACATATTTTTTTGTTTTTTTATTTATCTCTTTATTACATTTCTATCCCACCTTTACTCCAAGGAGGCCTACGCGGGTCTCCTCCCTCTCCGTTTTATTCTCAGGACAACCCTGTGAGGTAGGTTAGCCTGAGAGCCAGTGACAGGCTCAAGGTCACCTGGTGAGCTTCATGGGCCAGTGGGGATTTGAACCCTGGTTGCCCAGGTCCCAGTCCGGCTCTCTAACCGCTACACCACGTTGGGATTGGGGTGGCATCAAGGGGTGGGAAGGTGCTTGAAAGGTACTGGCAAGAATGGCTGGAGGGGGGAGCGTACACACTATAGATTATATTCCATGCTAGTCCTATTCAAAGTAGACCTATTGAAGTTAGTAGACATGGCCAACTTAGATGCATTAACTTCAGAGTGTCTGCTGTGAGTGGGATTTAGTTGAATCCTGTGAGTTGTCTCCAGTGAAGCCCTGTTTGGAGTAGGCCCACGGAAATTAATGGCCTACAGGTAGTTGTGCCTGTTAAACTTCAATGAGTTTACTCAGTGGCGTCACTAGCTGGGTGCAGGGAGTGCAGACCGCACCAGGGTGACACCATGAGAGGGAGGTGTCACCCAGAGCTGCCCCGCCCCTAGGCACCCTAGGTCTGGTACGGGAGGAGGTCCATGGGTTTGACACCATGAGTTACCGCACCAGGTGACACCAGCCCTAGTGACGTCACTGTGTGACACTTCTTTCCTGGATGCATCATGCATTGTGATTGGCATCCATGTGCAAAGCATCCAATGTGATCCCCTGTCATGATGTTTGGTGTGGATGGGAGCATGGCTACCTACTATCCACCTTGCAATAAGGGCAGGAATGCAAATGCACACCCACCCACCCCATGTTTCAAGCCTGTGGTTGTGTGCAATACCTTTTTGCTCAAGGCTTTGATTGTTAGGATTAGAGCCTTCCTATTCTTCTCAAGTTCATTTTACACAGTACAAGTGGTGGTGAAAACCAGATGTACAGTGCAAGCCTCTTCTTTTTTCTTTTCCTTTTTGCCACTTCTTTAAATAAGAAATCGGCCTCTCAAACCAAAATTTTTCTCTCTCTCAGCCTTTTCCCGCTCACTGGGACATTTGTAGACGTCTCCTGCCTCACATGTCCAGTAGTTGTTGCCTCACTTCTTAAGTGTTCAAAGAACACATTTGACTCCATAAACAAGCTACAGCTGTTGAGGCTTCACTGACACCTTCTCTTATATGGAGCCCCCATCTCCTCACTCTTTGTCTTTGACTTTCCTGCAGATTGGAATCTAATACCTTTGTCTGCAATTGCTGCTAAAAGCTTCTTTTCCCAAGCCATGTCACAATTCCTGAGTGGCTCATTAAGCACATTTACTTTTGGCTCTTAAAATCCTAAATAGCCTGTTTCACACTTAGCAATAGGTTATTCATGAAAGCAGCACTCCGCCCATGGCTCATGCATTGACAGCAAGAACTTTGAGACCTACCTATTTGCCCCCACCCCGCAAATATCCCTTTCCTTGCTCCACCCACCATTCTAAACAAAAAAACAAAAGCAAAACTCTTCCCTGGGGACAGTACATAATCACAAAATTTGGCACATGACAAACTGGTTTTGATGCAACTGAAATTGTTCCAACTAACAGCGACTGTCTTCCAGAACAGGATCAGGGAAATGGCAACATTTCATAGAAAGCAGGTTGGATTTCAGCCAGATTCTGAAGCATTTTAGAAGAAACTGCCATGAAACAAAACCAAATTGCTTCTTGACATAACTGTGAGATCATACTGTTACTACTTAGACCTGATTGTTGTTTATGCATGTTCCTTTTTGTTGTACAAAAGAGAGAGTTTAATGGGCAACACAATTAGTTGCTGTGATTTTTAATTAGATATAAGTGAACAGGTGCAAATAGATCCCCCCAAACCCTATGTTACAAAATGGGTATTGTACAAAAAAGGTACAAAAGAATTGTTTTGCAAGGTGGGACAGAGGGGCTAAACAATTCACTTATAAAACGGTTTTCATTATACAAAAGCTGTTGACAGTTACCTTTGGGGCACTGCATGCTATGATTTAATAACCTAATGCACAGATGGGAAATCTTAGAATCATAGAATAGTAGAGTTGGAAGGGGCCTGTAAGGCCATCAAGTCCAACCCCCTGCACAATGCAGGAATCCAAATCAAAGGTGGGGGTCCTGACAGGAGGCCATGGCTGTTTAAAGTGGGGAAAATAGTGGACTAAATTTATGGTGTAGATGTGGCCAAAGTCTACATATGTCCTTTTTTACCTTCACCTTGGCAGCCATTTTAGGTACAGTCTCAAGATTCTGTTTACACACCAGTGTTGATGTGCACATGGGTTGCACAGATCTAATTCTTCTGTGTGTGCTTTTGTGCATGTCCATCCACACTTCCACACTGCTAACTGAACTCTATCTCAGTGTTGCCCAACTACACTCCTGAGCAATGCTTGATGAGATGTATTTGTACTGTGTGCTGTTATCTCCTCCCCTCAGTCAGTACTTACCCATCCTTCCTGAATTCTGGAAACCTGAGGTTCATTGTGGGCATGTACACAAGTATGTTTACCTATGCATATAACCATTTTTCATTTATGAGATACAAGGTTTCCATTATACCAGACTTGCACAAAACAGTGGGATTATATGAGCATTACGCCAGCTCCACCAACAGCCCACCAAGGAGTGCCTTGCAAAAATGTCACCACACGTTAAAAAAAAAATCTGCCCACACAATGCACTATAATATGTTCACAGGGTAGAATGTGGGCTACCACTTGGATGAGGACAACATCATGTGGACGTGAAAAATATGCATACATGGGATGCATTGAATCCACTTTAAAATGCTGTCTGTGCACAGCCAACATCTCAAGTAGGGAAGCAGAGGTAACACAACCTATTCTGATGTCCTGTGCAGTGCCTGTTGCCAACCTAGATGTAATAGAAGTGTGCAGAAGGATTAGCAACTGTGACAAAAGGACTTTCTGGCAATCCAGTTTACTACAGGGTTAGCTCACCAACCTCAATTCCTTCTCAAAGTGTTCCTCTTCTAAAACTAGTTGCTGACCAAAGGTCTAAGTATGACTTCCACTGCTGATGAAATGGAAAAGGAACTGATGTCTCCACACTTTGCCTGCCGTAGAGTTACCAGTAAGTGAATCCGAGAGAGGTTATCTGGCCCACTTGGATGACCCCACTTAAATTGTGACTTCCCGCCAGTGACATGAGTGGGTGGAAATAACCCACACTAGGGTCCCCTCCTCCCTAGAGAGAAATAGTGATGTGACAGACACTATCCAATAGGTTATCTGTGACACTCAGCTAGCCATATTCCAGATGGTGATTCATTCCCTCTCTCCCTCCATCATCAACAGCATAATGCACTTTAAATGCTAGGAAAATGAAATATTCCAAGAAATGTACTTCTGAGAAAGAAAACATCTGAATCCCACACAGCAAATGAGCAACTATTGCATATTTGTTGCATCACAAACTGGGATCTCTCGAACCAATGGCACAACAGTCAATATTCACAGGAACACTGGAAGCAGGTTTATGGCAATCTAGTTTACTGCAGGGTCAGCTCACCAACCTAGATGACCCTTGGTTCATCTAGTTTGGTGTTGTCTACACAGACTGGCAGCAGCTCTCCAGGATTTCAAATGGGGTCTCTCCCATCTCTACCTCGAGATAACAATTTGTGACCTTCTGCATGCAAAGCAGATGCTCTGCTACTGAGTCACAGCCCTTTCCCATATTGTAACAGAGAGTTGGTGGTGGTGGAATCTATTGTGTCAATCTACAACAATATAATTTGCAAACACATCAGTCCTCAATTTCATTGCAAAAAAGTTCACTTGACTAGAGATGAAAAGTACCTAAAGATTGAAAATCACTGCTTGGAGGGAATGGTGTGGAAAGCTATTCAGGCCTGCTCTGACCTACAGTGATCTTTTTGAAAAGATAGGTAATTTAGTCTCTTTTCTAAGCCTCCTGAGCAGAATCTGCCAGCTGTGCCTAATTGAAGTGACTAATTTTCTCTAATATGATTTTTCTCATGTGATTTTTCTCCTTGCCATTTTTCCCTTATGAATTGCCAGTCTGAAAGAAACATTGGGAAACTGTTCTAAAGATGTCACTTACAAGAAGAAAGAAAGAAAGAAAGAAAGAAAGAAAGAAAGAAAGAAAGAAAGAAAGAAAGAAAGAAAGAAAGAAAGAAAGAAAGAAAGAAAGAAAGAAAGAAAGAAAGAAACCCTCACAGTTTGCTCGAAAGCTCCTTTTCAGACCTCCCCCCAGCCTTATTTCTGCTGTGCCCTCAGCCATTTCATGATGGAGAGGTTAAAGAGGCACAAGCACCAGCAAAAACATTTGAAGCCATCAGATGATGTCATGTTTCTAACCAAAAGCTGCAGTAATGTGTCAACTGCAGTGATATCCTTGGTATTTGTGGAAAACTAGAAAAAAAATATTGCTGTATTTTTATGTCTTACCAGTGACTAGAAAAACTACATTTTGAAAGGACTAGTTTCACTAGAATTCACCCTCGACTCCATTTTGTCCTGTCTCCCCTCAGCTCAATGTGACAGTGAGATAGGAAAGAGATCCATGAAGTGGTGGCTGAAAGCCCTGATATCCAGGCGTGGATCATATTCACTAATAGGCAAAAAACGGTGCAGTTAAGAAAGTACCTGTAGCCAACAGATATTTCTATCAAATTTTTAAAAGCAGAGAAATTAGGCAGCTATAGTGAATGCATGAGGGGAGCAGGAGACCTGACCTCCTCTCTGAGATATTGTACTGCCCTACAAATTGGTCAAAATGCAAACACCATTTGGGTTGGTCTTTCACAGTCCAATCCATTTCCTGTGTGGCTTGGAAGAATCTGGTAACATGCCTCTGAGCATATGGTGAGGGGTGGCTGGAGTGGGCAGGGGAGTAGGAAGGAAGAGGGGAGGGGAGGGGAGGAAGAAGGGAGAGGAAAGGGGAAGGAGGGAAAAGACAGGTCTGATCATTTGCATGCTTATTGAGTTCAATGAGATTTACTTCCATGCAATCATGTTTAGGCTAGGTAAAACTGATATGGAGGGGGAAGGGAGAGGAGAGGGAAGGAGGGAGGAGAGAGAGGAGTGGAAGGAGGGGGAAGGAAGTGATTGGAAGGGGAGGGGGAAGGGGGAAGGAAGGGGAGAGAAGGGGGAAAGGGGAGGTGATGGGAGGGAGCAGGAGGAGGGGAGGGCAGGTTTGAACATTTGCATGCTTATTGAGTTCAGTGGGATTTACTCCCATGCCATCATGCTTAAGATAGGTAAAACTGACCATGGGGGAGGGGGAAGGAGGGGATTCGAAGAAGATGGGGAGGGAGAGGGAGGGGCAAAGGAAGGGGGATGGAAGAGGCAAAAGAGGTGATAGGAGGGAGGGAGGGCAGGTTTGATCATTTGCATGCTTTTTCAGTTCAGTGGGATTTACTCTTGTGCAATCATGCTTAGAATAGGTGAAACTGACCAGTGGAAGGGGCATGGAGGGGAGGAGGAGGGCAAGAAGGGGAGGGGGAGGGAGAAAGGGGGAGGAGAAGAGATTGGGTGGGTGGGTCGGTGGGCACTGGGCAGAGAGGAAGTCCTTTTCTTTTCCAAAAGGAAAACATTGTGGACAGTATCATTTTTCAGTGTTTCCCCCACCTTTTTATTCTACAGCAGGCACATGTAGTCTCCCACCCAAATTTAAACCAAAGCTGTCCTTGGCCACATCCACAGCAGACCTTTATTTCACTTTAGACAGTCATGGTTTCTCCCAAACAATCCTGGGAAGTGTAGTTTGTGAAGGGTGCTGAGAGTTGCTAGGAGTTGGGAGGCGATTGGACCCTTGGATGATAAGGGAGTCAAAGGTGTACTAAAGAACGATAAGGAGATTGCAGAGAAGCTAAATGAATTCTTTGCATCTGTCTTCACAGTGGAAGATATAGAGCAGATCCCTGAACCTGAACTAACATTTGCAGGAAGGGATTCTGAGGAACTGAGACAAATAGTGGTAACGAGAGAGGAAGTTCTAGGCTTAATGGACAATATAAAAACTGACAAATCACCGGGCCCGGATGGAATCCACCCAAGAGTTCTCAAAGAACTCAAATGTGAAATTGCTGATCTGCTAACTAAAATATGTAACTTGTCCCTCGGGTCCTCCTCCGTGCCTGAGAACTGGAAAGTGGCAAATGTAACGCCAATATTCAAAAAGGGATCCAGAGGGGATCCCGGAAATTACAGGCCAGTTAGCTTAACTTCTGTCCCTGGAAAACTGGTAGAAAGTATGATTAAAGCTAGATTAACTAAGCACATAGAAGAACAAGCCTTGCTGAAGCAGAGCCGGCATGGCTTCTGCAAGGGAAAGTCCTGTCTCAGTAACCTATTAGAATTCTTTGAGAGTGTCAACAAGCATATAGATAGAGGTGATCCAGTGGACATAGTGTACTTAGACTTTCAAAAAGCATTTGACAAGGTACCTCACCAAAGACTTCTGAGGAAGCTTAGCAGTCATGGAATAAGAGGAGAGGTCCTCTTGTGGATTAGGAATTGGTTAAGAAGCAGAAAGCAGAGAGTAGGAATCAACGGACAGTTCTCCCAATGGAGGGCTGTAGAAAGTGGAGTCCCTCAAGGATCGGTACTGGGACTTGTACTTTTCAACTTGTTCATTAATGACCTAGAATTAGGAGTGAGCAGTGAAGTGGCCAAGTTTGCTGACGACACTAAATTGTTCAGGGTCGTTAAAACAAAAAGGGATTGTGAAGAGCTCCAAAAAGATCTCTCCAAACTGAGTGAATGGGCGGAAAAATGGCAAATGCAATTCAATATAAACAAGTGTAAAATTATGCATATTGGAGCAAAAAATCTTAATTTCACATATACGCTCATGGGGTCTGAACTGGCAGTGACCGACCAGGAGAGAGACCTCGGGGTTGTAGTGGACAGCACAATGAAAATGTCAACCCAGTGTGCGGCAGCTGTGAAAAAGGCAAATTCCATGCTAGCGATAATTAGGAAAGGTATTGAAAATAAAACAGCCGATATCATAATGCCATTGTATAAATCTATGGTGCGGCCGCATTTGGAATACTGTGTACAGTTCTGGTCGCCTCATCTCAAAAAGGATATTATAGAGTTGGAAAAGGTTCAGAAGAGGGCAACCAGAATGATCAAGGGGATGGAGTGACTCCCTTACGAGGAAAGGTTGCAGCATTTGGGGCTTTTTGGTTTAGAGAAAAGGCAGGTCAGAGGAGACATGATAGAAGTGTATAAAATTATGCATGGCATTGAGAAAGTGGATAGAGAAAAGTTCTTCTCCCTCTCTCATAATACTAGAACTCGTGGACATTCAAAGAAGCTGAATGTTGGAAGATTCAGGACAGACAAAAGGAAGTACTTCTTTACTCAGTGCATAGTTAAACTATGGAATTTGCTCCCACAAGATGCAGTAATGGCTACCAGCTTGGACGGCTTTAAAAGAAGATTAGACAAATTCATGGAGGACAGGGCTATCAATGGCTACTAGCCGTGATGGCTGTGCTGTGCCACCCTAGGCAGAGGCAGCCAGCATGCTTCTGAAAACCAGTTGCCGGAAGCCTCAGGAGGGGAGAGTGTTCTTGCACTTGGGTCCTGCTTGCGGGCTTCCCCCAGGCACCTGGTTGGCCACTGTGAGAACAGGATGCTGGACTAGATGGGCCACTGGCCTGATCCAGCAGGCTCTTCTTATGTTCTTATGTTCTTATGAGATGCCCTGTTCCCCTCACAGAGCTTCAATCAGAGCGGCTGACTATTAAACCACTCTGGCCACTGGAGCTCTGTCAGGGGAATAGGAGTCTCCTCTCAGCACCCTTCACAAACTATGCTTCCCAGGATTCTTTGGGGGAAGCCATGGCTGTCTAAAGTGAAATAAAGGTCTGGTGTGGGTGTGGCCCCCTGATTAGCCAAGCCAAGCAGCTGTGAGTCTGGCTTTTTTAAAATACATTTTATTTCTTCTTTGCCATACAAATATCAGAACAGTATAAAACAATGGATACACAACCAAAGAAAGATAAAAAGGAGCATTATTCACATTGTTGCATATAAAGAATTCATTTTTGTGTTAATTGCCCTTGATTAATAATTGTTCTCTTTTCCACTTTGAGTTTTCCTGTATAGTCTTTTTAGAGTGATCCATGTACACACACACTCACTCACTCACATAACCCCATATACAATAATACTTGACCAAGATGCTCAAACTTTTTCTACTACATTTCTTAAATTATTTTTGTCTTTTGTCTTTTTTAAAAAAATCAACTTCTTAAGTGTATATATCAAAAACTTCATAACAATTTAAATGCCTGTTACAATGTACTGATATATAGCTTATACAATCAAAACATATATACATAGATAAAAAAGAAGAAAAAAATAAAATGAAAAAGTTTTAAAATTATAGTAATAAAAACAATAAATAAATAAATAAATAAGAGATGGAGAAGAGAGTTACTGAGATTAATGTAAGCATAACATTTTATACACGGAAAGCCATAGAGATCTAGGAATTTCCTTTTTGTAGATGGATTTAGTGCAATAAACTACATAGACTACCTGAAGACATCCCTGCATAATGAGGCATGAGTTGATGGCTTATAGAAATCATGCTCCTCCACTGCTACATAGCTTATAAACATAAACCATTTGATATGAAAGTTGTCTTTTTTATTTGGATCCTGCCTCGCCAATCTTTGTTGTGTTAATTTTTCCATTAAAGCTATGTTCCATACCTGAGAGTACCATAACTCTATTAAATTGTAATCAATCTTTTTCCAATGATGAGCAATTACAATTCTTGCTGCCACTAGTAAGGTTACTATTAGATCCTTAGAGTGCAGTGATAGATTATCTCCTTGGAAAATCGACAAGAGAGCCATAACAGGATCAGACTTGATGTTCTGCCCTGTAATTATCCCTATTTCATGAGACACTTTTTTCCAGAATGCCTGAAAAGCAGCACATGTGCACCACATATGAAAATAACTTCCAAGCTCTCCACACCCCCTCCACACCTCTGTGTAGCAATATTATTCTGTGCAAAACTAATGGAGCTAAATACCACCTATGAATAATTTTATATGAATTTTCTCGCAGTTTTGCTGATATTGAATGAAATGGGAATTTATCCCATAAATTTTCCCATTTTACAGATCAATCTCCATACCATCTTCCTCCCATTGTTGTTGTAGACTATGTAAAGTCCCAGTAGTTAGATCTAGTAATATTTTATATAAAGATGATAAAGAACCCTTATTAGTGAATGATGTTCCCACCAAATACTTCTCAAATGAAGTCAATGATTTCTGTCCCTGCTCCTCCACAGAAGGTATTGTTAAGAAGTGCTGAACCTGAAGTTACTGATACCAAGTACATTGATGTGATATAATTTTTCCTGAATTTGTTTAATAGTAAGTGGAACTCCTTTCATGAATAAGTCATGTAATGTGTAAAGCCCTTCACCTCCCAACAAGCAAAGTTTGAGAGCTTATTTTGATAGTAAAATAATGGATGGTGAAGAAATGGAATAATAGGAGTTGGCTGAGATATCAAATGCTTCCTCCACAACCTCCAGACAGACAAGTCTGCTAATAAGAAGGTGTTATCTAGGAAATGAAGGTCTTTTTCCCTGTATGCTAAAAAAGGTAAAATTCTAATTTTTGATTCCCAGCAGGCTGGACATTCCATAGACAACCATGAATGAGTCATATCTTTCTAAATTACCAGCAACAAATTTTTCAAGTGAGCAGCATCATGATACAGTTTCAAATTGGGTACAGGCGGGCCCCGCTTATACGGCAGGTTCCGTTCCGGACCCCCACCATAAAGCAAAAATCGCCGTAAAGTGGAACCCCATTCACTATAATGGGCTGCATCACATGAAAATAACACAAAAACGGCACAAAACATCGCAAAAGGGCAAAAAATACCATTAAAATTGAAAATGAAAGCCGCCGCATCAGCAGAACGCCTTAAAGCGGAACGTTGTAAAGCGGGGCCCTACTGTATTCCTACACCCCCTTGTGCTGCCCTCTTATATAAAATAGATAAACGAGGTCTAGGCCTTTTCCCTTGATGAATGAACCTCAGGAACAAATTTTGCCAACTTCTTAATTTCTGGGTGGTGATGGCAATTGGGATTGTCCTAAAGAGAAACAACAACTTTGGGACAACCATCATTTTCACTGCTGCAACTTGGCTCATCCATGAAAGAGACAAGTATTTCCAATCCAGCAACAATTTTCTTATCTTCTTTATCAAAGGAGTGTAATTAAGTAATTCAGTTTTGCTTATTTTTTTAGGAATGAAAACCCCAAGATATCCGAGCGTAGAAACGCAAAGTTTTAATTGAGTTTCCTGTTGTAGAATTGCGTGTAGTTTGGGAGCCAAATTAAAACATAACATTTCTGATTTATCAAAATTAATTTGTAAGCCAGCCAGAAATCCATACTCCTTTATAATTTCAATTAGCCTAGGAATAGCCTGCTTAGGATTTGTTACCAGAACAGCAACATCATCTGCAAAGAGATTTAACAGATACGATTTACCCTTTAAGCATAATCCCTTAATAACATTATCAGCCCTCAAAATTTGAGCTAATGGCTCCATTGCCAAAGCAAAGAGTAAAGGTGATAGTGGGCAGCCCTGTTTTGTACCTCTTCCAATTTCAAACATCTGAGAATCTGTTCCATTTACCCGAACACACCCTCTTGAGCCCTCATACAGACTCTGTATTGTGCTTATAAAATCACCAGATTCATTTTAAACAAAACTTGGGAAAGGAACTTCCAGACAACCTTATAAAAAGCTTTGGTTGCATCAAGCAAAATTATTGCCAATGGCCTCTTTGTATAGTTACTATAGTGTACTGCATTTAATAACCTGCGTATAGGATCCACTATAGTCCTACCCCTTACAAAAGCTACTTGATCTTGGTGCAGGTAAGTTGGGATCACATTTGCCAACCTGTCTGCTAATATTGAGGTGAATATTTTTGCATCAATATTAATTAAAGATATTAGGCGGTATGACTCTACTACTTCGCCATTTTTATCTGGCTTTAATATAACTGCGACATGTGACTGTTTCCAAGTTTCTGGGATTGTTCCTCCCCTCAAAATATCATTGAAGAGCAATTTCAAAAATGGCATTAATTCAGTGCAAACTACTTTGTAAAAAAAAGTCCAATGCACCCATCAGTTCCTGGGTGACTTTCCCAACCTTAATTTCTTAATTGCCCAATCTATTTCCTCAGTCATGATAGAATCATTAAGCCTCTCTTTATGTTTTCAATCCTGCTCTCTGTAAATACTCATTTACTTTATCAACATTTACATCCACCAATGAATATAGTGATTCATGATGTTCCTGAAAGCGCTGTGTAATTTTATCTCTTGCAAAAGTTCTAATTCCCCTTTCTAGTAGAATGGAGGAGGCAACATTCCTTTGTTTCTTTTTTTAAGCCTATTTGCCAAGAGTCTTTTTATTATCAAATTCATAGAAAGACTGATTAACATATTGCAAAGAAGTTAGTACTGTACTTGTACTTAAGGCATCGTATTCTGCCTTTTTTCTTGTCAAAATGTGATATACCTCATGGCTGCTGTTCCTCTTATACATATTTTCCAGAGAAATTATTTCATCAAGAAGTAATTTCCTTGAGTGTTCCCTAGCTTTCCTCAGTCTACTATTTTCTGAAATGAATTATCTTCTGAGAACTGCCTTTAAGGTATCTCAAAGCAGAGCAGGTGATGATTGAGTAGAATCATGTATCTCAAATAACATTTTGATTGTTTCCACTGTTTCATCTCTAACGTCCTTATTTTCCAAGAGTAATGGATTTAAATGCCAAGTGTACGAACAAGGTTTTGATGGTGCCAGTTCCAGCATCATATGTACAGGTGCATGATCTGATATTAATATGTGACCAATATTGGTGGACTTCAAATGAGAGAGAAGTGAGGAGGAAATTAGAATATAATCAATTCTAGTAAAAACCCTATTTTTACATGTAAAACATGTATAGTCTCTACTAACTGATCTAGACGCCAGACATCCAGAAAATCATACTTAAGGAAGATATCTTTTTGCTTCTCACCTGATGTAAAGGATATCCTGGATTTTTCCCCTGTTTTGTCTATATTTGGATTAGCAACTAAATTCAAATCCCCCCTAGTATTACTGAGCCTTCCTTAAAGCCATCAAGTGTCTCAAGAGTTTGTGACAAGAAACCAATTTGATTAGCGTTTGGAACATAAGTTGTTCCCAAGGTTAAAGCAGAGCCCCCCTGTCCTAGAGTGCCTTTAAGGAAAAGATACCTGCCTTGGTCATCTCTTAGTGTATCTTTCAAAATAAAGCCCAAATCATTACTAACACACACAGCCACTCCTCTTGATTTAGAGGATCCAGGAGCCTCATACCATTGGCCATTCGCTGATGGTAGTATGGAGTAGTGTCTTATTCTCTTCTGGTATGTCTCCTGCAGAAAGATGACTTTACTATTAGCATGTTTTAAGGTGTTCCATACTTTTTTTCCTTTTTATCACTGTTCCATGTTGTAACTGTCAGTTCAGAACATGCCATCAGTTATGATTTAGAAAATCCAAGCTATCAGAAATATTTTGTAAAAGTAGAAAGTTGTAACCATACCGGCAATGTTTAGCAGTTATAATCTCAGTAACTCGCTCCAAAAAGGGTCCACAAATAAAAGTCAGAGTAACTGAATTAGAAATGAAAAATAAAATAAGAAAAAATCATAAGCATTTACTTAACTTAACACTAAGTAACAAATAAATGACCCATCCTTGAGACATCTTACCAGGAAAAAGCCTCAAATAGAGATTGGCCATGATCTCCATTATGTAGGATGTCCACTCAGGTAGGTGTATCCCTAGCCCTTCCCCATCCCCCCACCAAATCTCAACGCTTAAATATTTCAAAGTATCTATCTAACCCTCTCAACTGTCATTTACTATTTCCCTCCATTTTCCCTAATAGTTTGATAATATTGTTAAATCATCGTAATAATAACTATAACCAGGGTACGTATCATTCATTAGAATTCAACTACAGAACCCTTCTGTCATTAGCAAAGTCCGAAGGTGTGCGATGTAACATTTCCTTTCTGTTATAAATTCTTTTAGTTTCCAATAAATTCACATACTGAAAGGCAGTAAGTTGTATTTAGCTAGTTTCTGTGAAAGCCATTTTTAATGTTCAAGTTCCATTTTTATCACATCCAGTCTTGTAAAGCCTTTAGATTGTGGCATGCCCACACAGAGTTGTGTAGTTTGTTTGTTATAATTTATGAATTAATTGGTTAAAAAAAACTTATATTTGAGCTGCAGAATAATTATACAGATCAGTTCAGCAGTTCCTTTTATTATACAGAAGACAATATTTAATCTTTAAACTGATGTTTATCAACTTATATTACTGTAGTATATCGATTATCATACTTTACACAATTAATTCTGGTCATTTTCCCTCTCAAAAAGTTTTGTTTTTATCCATATTAGAATAATTCATTGGGATAATTCATTAATATTATTTAGTCAATTTAAATTTTTCCCATTTTCCCCTATTCTTCCCCCTTCCCTTTTTAAATATTTATTCAAGGTAGAGTTAAAAAGATTTATATATTGTGTTTTTTGTTGTAAATTCATTTGGATAATTCCTTAACTCAGTTTAGCCAATAAAGAAGAAATAATAATAATAATAATAATAAATTCCCCTTATTTCCCCCCCTTTAACTGAATCAACAGGATATTTACACTAAATAGATTAAAAGATTTGTTCATTGTACTTGTTATTGTAAAGATACTTCCCTTTAATTGCTAGTGATCTTTACCACTTGAGCCCTTATAGCTTTTACTATACCTCCATTCCAGAGTTTATTTGCTTAGGTCCTGGAATATTTCAATTTTTTGACCATCAGATTCAATCTGTCCCAGGTCTCTAAGTCTTTTGATTAACATTTCTTTAACTTTTGTTTGTTGAAACCTTGCTATTAATGTCTCTTGGGCTTCCTCGTTCTTTTGGTTTTCTATATGAAGTAGAGTTGCCAGATCTCCGGTTTTCTGCCGGAATCTCTGGCAAAAGGGGGCCATCTCCGGCCTCCGGCCATAGTTTCTTTGAAGACGTTGATCTCCAGCTTTTGAATGTCCCCCTCACCCATGCATGCATGATTGACACACGCATGCGTGACGGCTGTGGCTGGCCGCCTTCCTGCCCTTTCTCATTGAGGCAGGGATCACTGGAGAGACAGGAGGAGGACTTGAGCCGCCACCATAGTCGTTGGTTGAGGAAGGTCTAGCCGCCACCCCTGCAGGCCCCACCAAGTAGCAGCCCCTGCCCGCTCCCACCACCCACACAAGTACAGGTGAGGGTGATGAGTGGAGGCTGTAGCCGCCTGAGTGAGCAACAGCAGGCTGCTGGGCCGCATCTCCTGGGCCGCGTCCACTACGACGTGGGCGCCTTTGTCGAGTCGCCTCACCTGCATGCCCCCCCCAGCAGCAGCAGCGCCGGGTGTCTGCTTGACCCATCATGCTGTGGGCCGATTCCCCTCCTCTGCAAATGACAATGTGCTCTGGTCACCGCTGGCCGAAAGCGGCCACGATGGGGCCCCCGAGGTAGAGACTGCTCAGCCCCATCAGAGCCGCTCCCATTTATCGGCGACCAGAGCATGGCATCATGTGGTTCCGGGGCAAGAAGGCCTCTCGGTCGCAGGAGCCGGCAAGAGGCTGGCCAGCCGTCGCAGAGAGAGAGAGAGAGAGAGAGATCTACTACTGTAGCTCCATTAGTCTGTTGAACCACTAGAGTAGCCCTGATTGAAATTACCATTTTGATGCTCTGACCTTCAAATCTATTAATAGAAAACCACCTATCTAGTTCTCCTCTTTTTCTGTGGCAGTGAAACAATGTGTTGCCAACTGCTAGGGAAAAAATGTTGAGAACTACAAGCAATAAAATATGTGCAATAAAATAAAATAAAAATACAGTATCTGGCAGAACAGACCCAATTTTCCAGACACAAATAGGCCAGCATGCAACTTATTCCCTGGTGGTTAGTAGCATTTTCTTAATCAAGGAAAGAGAGTCTACTCTAGCACAACACAAAGGGCATTCATCTTTCCTATGAAATGTAATATAGTTTTAACTGTTTATTATAGCACTGGTAGTGTAATATCTTTACGAGGTTCAAAACAATGCCACAGAGTAGTATTGGTGGCTGGTGCCCATGGGGCTGGTAGGGTGGAAGGCAGGGAGATCAACATTACCTCAGGGAAAGGGCTGAAAAACCGCAGAGGGGGGGGCGAGAGAGCGATGGGCTGCATAACCTCAGAGGGGGGGGCAGTTGTGGGCTGAACAATTCTCAGAGCTGATATGCCTGTCCCTCCACCTTTATCTTGCTGTAGATAGCCAGGACAAGGTCCAGAACATCCAAGAAGCACGCACAGCAGGATCTTGGTAGGCATGCCTTTATGGAATCATATGGCTTCCTTTATGGAATCAATCCGTGTCTTGTTTGGCCTTCCTCTTTTTCTACTCCCTGCTATTTTCCCAAGCATTATTATCTTTTATTCTTATTTTGTATAATCTTTTATAAGACGTTTCATCTTGATGCAATTAAAAACCATTCAATTGCTTCAGCAGGCAAAAAAGTCATTAAGTGGTCTGCCAAGACCCACAGTAATGTTCAAGTAGTGGTGGTGGTGAGTTTGCAAATCCCTGGTCTATCGCCTTGCTGTCTGGTTGTGAGCTTACAGGATGTGTTTGACTGGCCAGGGTTGGATGCTGGGTTTGAAGAACATAAGGACAGCCCTGCTGGATCAGCCAAAGGCCCATTTAGTCCAGCGTCTTGTTTGCACTGTGACCACCTAGATGCCTGTGGGAAGCCCACAAGCAGGACCCGAGTGCAGCAGCGCTGTCCCCATTTGTGATTCCCAGCAAATGGTACACAGAGCCATATAGCTTCTGATATGAAGGGCCTTTACTCTGATCCAACAGGGCTCCTCCACCAGCATTGTGGCATACTTGTGTGCAGGGCTGGATTATCCACTAGGCCCCTGCATTAGTGCCTATGAAACTCCTACAGGCCTACAAGAAAGTTTGGGTTCTACAAAATAAGTTAATTAATGCAAATTATTGTCTGATGTAGCAGTTTACTCAGCCTTGACCCAATGAACAACAAACATATGTCTTAAGTAAATGTAGATTAAAAACTCACTTTGCAGCTGTTGTTGTTAGCAAAATCACAGATCACAATAGAGGAGCACAAGCCAAGATAGCCATGAAGCATTCTCAGTACATGATCTCTTCTCGGTTATCCCAGAGTGCAGGACACGGAATAATGGGCTCAAGTTACAGCAACGTAGGAGACCCCTGTTCTCACAGAGCTACAGTTTGCCATAGTGATTCAACAGACAGCCTCTCTTCCCAGATATTTCTGTGATTGTAGCTCTGTTAGGGCAACAGGAGTCCTCTAACAGCTTTCAGCACCCTTTGCAAACTACACTTCCCAGGATTTGTTGAGGGAAGCCATGGCTGTTTAAAGTGGAATAATAGTGGATTAAATGTCTGGTGTGAATGTGGCCTGAGTCTTACCAAGTGGAGGAAAGCTGAATGACGCAGAGGAAGCCAAGGTTGGTTGATTCAGTCCCTACTTCCAGATAACATCTTTCGCCGTTCTCTTAAAATTTCCTCTTCCTCTGCGGTGCCCAAGACGGCAAGAACCCTCCATGGGCCAGGAAAGACTGAGACACTTCTTTTCTGAAGGCATCAGAACTGCATCTCCCAAGAAATGTCCCTAATGTCCTAGTAAGAGTTCTACCCACAAGTTGAAGGGTTACGCTGGCCCTTTGGTCTGTGTTGCTGTGGTTGAATTCGGGTAATAAATGTTACACTGTAGTACTGCTGTGGCACCCATAACATGGAAAGCACACTTTGAACTTGGCCTGTTAGCAAATCAGCAACCAATGCAGATGTCAACGCAATACCATACCAACCACAACAAGATTCCTATGAGTAAGGCAGACAACTCAGCATCCCACAACTAGTCAGGATTCATAACCGAAAACCAAAACTAAAAAAATCCTGGCAACCTGTCAGTTAATGTAGAATGCTGCAGCACAATTTCTGACATGAGTGAGATCCTATCAGCACATGATACCTCTGCTCTGAAATCTTGTTGTGGTTGGTATGGTATTGCATTTAGGAAAGCATCACTGTCTTGTTTTTTCATTTTCTGTTTGCATTTCATGTACCTTTGACCCTCCTCCCTTACATCCATAGAAGCAACAACAGTGGTTCCATGTGGTCAGCTCAACCCCCTAAAACCCATTGATGATGTGCCTTGTTGGTTGCATGATGGTTTGATTTTTGCCCACTGGTAAAAGAGAATTCACATATTTGGAAGTGTGGCTGCAGTTGTTGTTCACAAGCTGCTGCCTGTGAAGATAGACCAAACCATGGGTGTTTTCTCTCTGTCAGTTATTACTCACTAGATTTGGGTTGTCTTTCAAAGTGATTTTATAGCTGCCCACAACAGGGTAGCCAAGAAATTGGAGAGAATCTTCTTAACCATTACTCATTCCTGTCTCTGCAGCGAAGGATAGTCTGTGAAGAACTTTGGAGGATCATTTGATTGACTTGTGAAGCACAGTCAACAGCACTGTGGTGAGTTTTTAAAATTATTACTATGATGATGGAACTCTCACCAGGTAGCCTGATCCTATGCATACTGCCATCAGCATATTCTTACGACATTGAGTAACACAACCTAAAAACAACATAGCATCCAATTAATCCAACTACCCAGCTTCAATAATAAACACATTTATTATGTTACATTAAATGCAATGAGATTTGCAAAGTAATCAAACATAACTGTGTAATCCTCTATATGTCTGGTCAGCAGTAAGTCTCATTGACTTGAATGGGGCTTTTTGGCAAGTAAGTGAGAGGGCAGCCTAAGGATGCAAGCAGAACTCCACTTATTTAGGGGTAAGCCCAATTGAATTCAGCAGGACTTACTTCTGAGTTAAGGATTGTGTGCCAGTCTGGTATCTCCGTCCTGGGCTCCTACTGGGAGAAAGGGCTGGATATAAACCTAATAAATAAAGTAAAGAAATAAAATCTCCTCTTCCTACACTCCATCCAGACTGCGACCAGATGTAGACACTGTGGCAACAACAGCAAGCCAGCTTTGCCATACAGCTTGGTAAAGCATTCTGGAGAACTTCAAAGTTTGCTTACTAGTTTGTGACATTTTGGTTGATCTTAACAAAGGTATCGCTTGGCTGTGGATTTAGATTTCTTATGAACACTCTTCTTCCTGTACAGGTGCTGTTGTGCTGCACATCTGTTGTTTCAATGCAGCCAGAAGGAGAGAAGCCGAAGAAGAAATATGCAGCATCATTTCAGACTGAATGGTTGCAGAATGATAATTTCAAAGACTGGATCGTAAAAGTAGATGACTCTCTTGCCAGATGCAAGTACTGTAATTCTACTTTCACTGTGAAACACGATGGTGTCAAGGCCGTTCGGAGACACAATGAAAATGCTGCACACATTAGAGCCTCAAGAATGGTGAATCAGAGTGCTGCCATGACATCCTTCTTTGCAAAGAAGAGTACACCAGAAATGCTCCGTGTTGCTGCTATAGAGGTTAGCAACGTGTATCATGCAGTTATGCACCAGCACAGTTACATGAGCATGGATTGTGGAATGAAACTGATTTCTACAACGATCGAGGACTCTGCTCTTGTTAAAAAACTGCACTGTGGAAGAACCAAGGCAGAGTGCATTGTTGACAACGTGCTTGGACCAAAATCAATAGAAAATGTGGTGCTGGCACTGGGTGGACGTTCCAATAAAAAAGTTCCTTTTTCAATTGCCACGGATGCCTCTAACAAAGGCAACCATAAAATGTTTCCTGTGGCTGTGCGTTACTTTGATGCTGACCTTGGAGTCCAAGAGAAACTGCTGGACCTCTATGAGTTACCATCAGAGACTGCTGTTGCCATCAGCAATAGCCTTCTGAAGACTGTGACTGATCTGGGATTATCTGCTGAAAATATAGTGGCTTACACAGCAGACAATGCTGCTGTCAATTACGGGGTAAGGAACTCTGTATTCCAGTTCCTAAAGAAACAGAAAAGTTCCATTGTGAAGGCAAACTGTTTTTGCCATGTTCTACACAATGCTGCCAGGAATGGCTGGTTTAACAAGAAGTACGATGTTGAGTATCTGGTTCATAAGGTATACACAGAGTTTTCCAGGAGCACCCTTAAAAATGAGAAACTCAGGGAATGCTTTGATGAGCTAGGCATGCAGTACCATGCAGTAATTAATCATGGAAACACACCGTGGCTCTCTCTTTTCCCAGCTGTTGAGCAGCTACTCCAATTGTGGCCTGCTATAAAATCCTATTTCCTGGAGCTTGGGGAAGAGCAGACCAATGAGATGATATGGAACTTTATTGGAGACCAGGCAGATGAGGCAACTAGTGACACAACTGAAAAGATTTCTGTCCCAGAATGTTACCTCTATTTTGTGCATCACTACATGCAACTGTTTCATGAGACTATTAGTCTTTTGGAAAGAAAGCACTCAGTAAGTCCACACCTCCACACCTTCATGTGCAGCTTGAGGGAGAAGCTGGTAAATCGTGTGGACAACAGATTTTTTGGAGCAAAGGTGCTTTCTGGTCTAAAACACCTCCCTGAATCTCAACGTGCATCTTTCACTACAGATGCTCTCCAGATGTACAATCGGGCAATAGCATACCTTGATAAATGGTATGATTTTGAGAACTCACAATTAAAAGACTTCACAGCCTTTGATCTGGACAGAGAGTCAGATGAGCTAACAGTGGACCATGTTAGTAAAGTGGCTTAAAATCTGGGCATTGAAGTCGATGTTGATGGACTTTTTGATGAACTTTGCCTGGTTAAAAAGTTTGTGCCTGAGGTCAGAACATCTGATCTTCCTCTGGATGAGAAATGGGTGCAGTTGCTAAAGAGCATCAGATCAAGAATTCTGGTGACGGTTGTCAGTGCAGTGTTTGCCATCCCAGTAAGCAATGCTTGCGTGGAGAGAGTGTTTTCACTCATGGGCAACGTATGGACTGACAACAGGAACCGTATGTTATCTTCCCTTGTCAAAGCAGAGCTTTGTGTCAAATTAAACTTTGGCATGAACTGTGCTGATTTTTTTAAATATGTGAAGGAAGAGCAAAGGTTGCTTAAAGCTTGTGTTTCAAATGAGAAGTACAAATTCTAAACTCAGCCTTTTTAGTTATTTAACACCAGTTCCTACAGTGAAAACACCTTGTTCATTATTTCTGTTTTTCTTTTATAAAGAGTAATACTGTTTATAATGTTTGTAATATTTGAAAACATCCCTTGGATGTCATCCACTTCTCTTTTGTAAGAGAGATAAATGTCTAAATCCAGCTGCTAGTCCCAACTACAGTAGACCCATTGAATCAATGGGAACTTGGTTAATTGACACCATGTAAATCCCATTGCTTCAGTGGGTCTCTACTCTAGTTGGGACTTGCAATTGGATTATGATTAGCAGTTTGATTGGTGATGTAACCTGCCTTTGTTCTCTAAAAGATAGTGTTTGTTACTAAAAAAAATTGTTTGTAACCTGGTGCTATTGGTTTTATTTCTCTCTCACGTTTTTACCTTTACCTTAATACTAGAGGTAATTGTATAATTGTGGTTGTTCAATTTCTTTGAATAGAGACGGATAGAACAGTAGCCAGCCAACACATAAAGTTGCAGTGCCTTATGGATAACTTTGTGGATGATCCCCAGTCAAGTCTTAGCAACAGCACAATGCTGACAGGCAGTTGCCAACTGCTTGCCTAGAATGCCCTCCCTTGTCCTTAACATGGCTGCAACCATATCTACTCAGAAGTAAGTCCTATTGAGTTCTATGGGGCTTAGTTCCTTAATAAGCATGTTTACAGTTGCTGCCTTCAGGGGCATCCATCTGTGCTCCCATCTAACATCTCTGCAACACTAAGCTCCTTTCTTCCAATAATGGCCTGGCCTGAGGGCACGTAAACCCTTCTTACCAGAAACAACTAAGCTAGATTAAATGTTCCCTAAAGGCGTTGAACTGTGACCTGGCAGACCAGGGTTTGAATCTCCACACAGCCATGAAGCTCACTGGGTGACCTTGGGCTAGTCACTGCCTCTCAGACTCAGAGGAAGGCAATAGTAAACCACCTCTGTCTGAATACTGCTTACCATGAAGACCCTATCTGGGATCAACTTGAAGGCAGTCCATTTCCATTTTGCATCACCCTAAGCTTGTGAGAAAGAATGACCTTGTCACTTCAGATGGACCTAGGAACACCCTATTTTAGGTAAGATTTCTATTTTAATCTCCAATCAGAGAATTTTTTTTTAATGGTATGCTCCAAGCAAATGTGGTTGATACTTAATGTATCATGCTTAATGACGTCACTAGGGCCCACCCCGTGATGTCACTAGGGCCCGCCCCATGACGTCACTAGGGCCCGCCCCCATTTTCTTAGGTTTTTGGATGGTTCCGACCTGGCAACCCTAATATGAAGCTCTATGAGCCCTCTCAAAGTCCTCTGACTTTATACTGATAGGCCAGTGCTTCCTTAGAAGAGATCGTTAGTGCTATAACTGACTCTGCCATTGTTTGGATTTCTTCTTTTAAGGGATTAATCGCCTCTCTCCACTCCTCTTTCATTTCTCTCCATTCTTCCTTTATTTCTTGTTTAAACTGTTCACGAGCTGTTGTAAACAGCTCTTTAATTGGGTCTGTGTCTTTCTTATTGTGTCCTGGCTTTTTTGGTGCCATCTGATCTTGCGAGGCAACGATAACTGTCAGTTTTTGCTGTCAGCCTACATCAGGTGAGTGTTTCCCTTGTGATTTTCAGCGAGATAGCAGCGCTGACTCATTCCCTTTCTGACCTTACCAAACTCCTTCAAAAATGATGCTGTTTTGGGATTGCTAAGGTTAGATAAATAGGGTTTATTCCTGAATTTGGCGAGGGGTGTGTGGGAGCATTAGGCTAGCACGCCATCTTGGGTTGATGACATCACCACCACCCCAGTCTGGCTTTTAAAACACTGACAGTTGGTTCTTACTGAGCATGTGTAACCCCTATGGGTTATTGGTTTGGTCCAGTGGGTGGAGAAACCTTAAGGAAGGATCGTACTTGGGAGTTTGAGACTAGCAAATGTGAGGGCTGAAGAGAAAAGGAGCTGTTATTGCCAGGGAGTAAGGATTAGGCCCTTGTCACCTTGAATTAGGTAATGGGGTTTTATATTTTGTGTGTAAAAGGGAATGGAAGAGTAAATTTTTTTGTGTGTGTGGCTTTATGTATTTGAATTGATTTTATATTTTATTTAGGGCTTTAAGATTGTGTATGGGAAACTTCTGAACTTTCTCTCCTGGACCTTCTACAAGCAACTTCTTCATTGATACCTTGCTGGATACATAGGACTTTGGGATTATTATGTTATGAAGACATATGATATATTCTGTTGCCATATATTATGTTATGTTCTTTTCAATTATTACTTAATATATAAAAAAACAAATTTTGTAATTGTGTTTGCAGTATTCGTTTCAAAGAGCCCCATAGGACCCAAGAAAGAGGTACACATGCCTGGGTCCATCATTGACTAGTGCTAGATTTCTTTAATTAATTAAAAATCAGCTAGGCATTTTTTAATGTTTAAACTGCAGAAGATGAAGGTTAGAGTATGGGACAAGGTCAGTAATAGGATTACAGGTACTCTGTGAACATGGCTGATTTCTAATTAATTTCAACAAATTATGAGAACTCAGACAGAAAATAATCCAAAAGGGGTCTGGTTTCTCTCTCTCTCTCTTTACACTTTGAACTCTCGATTCTCTTTGACGGTTTTGTGTATCGCCATGAAAATTTAGAAAGTTGTTAAGCAAGCATTTCTCAGTTCAGGACTATAGGTTCTGTAAGGATTTGTTTTGAAATGAGCTTATAGGAAGTATCAAAATGGCATGGGGGTATTTTCGATTTGACATTGCAGAATGCAAAAAATCCATGATGGCTTTAGTATACAACCACTCTCACGGCTGTATAATTAACACCATATATTTAAAGCACATGACTTCCTCCAGAGATCCCTGAGAACTGTAGTTTTCCCCTCACAGAGCTACAATTCCCAGCACAGATTACAGTTCCCAGGATTCTTGGGGAGAAGGTGCTTTAAATGAGCCTTTAATGTACAGTATAGATGTGACCATGGCATAGAGTTAGGACATGAACACTTCCCTTCCTCAGGTTTAAATACCGCTCTAGATTACCTTGGCCAGAGGAGGTCACACAAAAAGGTGAGTGTCCATGAACCTTTTCCTTGAAGCCTTATCGGGCTTGGGTTGACATAAGCATGAGGAGAACAAAGCACTCATAACGCTGTTGCTGTCTTCCTTGTCCAACAGTTAAATAAACTACTTGACACTGCTATTCAACTTCTTCAGTCCTAATCTACTGCCAGGATCTCAGTTTCCTCTCTCTTGGCATTGGATTTCCTTCTCAGCTTCCAGCCAACACCCTTGCTCAACAACAGTTCTGAATCCCTGCTCAGTCCTTCTCATGTTAGTGCACTGGCCATTGCTAATGATGAGGGGCCATAGCTTAGTGGTTGAGCACCTGTTTTGCTTGCAGAAGATCCCAGGTTCCATCCCCAGCATCTCCAGGTAGGGTTAGGAATGTCCAGTCAATGTAGACAGTACTGATCTAGATGGACAAATAGTCAGATTGGGTACAAGGCAGCTTCCTATGTTCCTGTGCTGCCCATTCCTGTCCTCCTAGCCTCGGGCTAGTAATTCCCCTCATTAATGCCCCTCCTAATTGGTCTGTTGTGGTGCAGTGGCGAGAGCCCTCTTGCCACTCAATGATTTGATCCCTGCCCCCATGCGCAAGCTAGTTTAGCCAAGCTGTGGACAGTGAGGTAAGCATGAGGGGTAAGAAAGGCTGCCTCTTCAGAGGAGCAACCACCTGGGCTGGGCTGGCCCTGCAATTAGGCAGTGTGAGGAAACCGCCTCAGGTGGCAGATGCTGGGGGTGGGGGCAGCAGCAGTATTCCCTGGCTGTTCATCATGAGCTCCCCAGGCTTTCTCCTCTGTTGCCACATGGGCCCCTAAATCTGGCTTGCAGGTGCAGTGCTGGATGCTATCCAGTCACAAGCGCTACAGTAAGACACGACGACCTGCCTAGTCAGCCTCTGTTATGTGGAAGGGGTGCCATCTTATCCTTTGCCTGAAGCTGCAACAAGGTAATAATGGAAGCAGAAGGTTGCATAGGCAGAGACATTAGCTGCATGCAGTGAGTGCCCCTAGCACATCACAGCTGCATAGTGCCAATTTTCCGTTCTCCCTGCTTTCACTGCTGTCTTCCATCGGTAAGACTTTGGTATCTTCTTCCCTTTGGTCAACTCTCAAAAGCAGCAACCTCTTCCTAATGCTCTTTGCCTCTCACAGCCAATCCTGGCATAACCTGCTGTAAAACGCTGGGAACATAGGAAGCTACCATTGGTCCATCTTGCTCGGCTTTTTCTGGCAGAGCTCTCCAGGGTTTCAGGCAGGGTTTTCTCCCACCTGTACCTGCAGATGCGGAGGATTGATCTTTGGACCTCCTGCATGCAAGCAGATGCTGTACCCTTGAGCTACGGCTGTACCCCAGGGCTATGCCATATGCCAAGGCTGGGCAACCTGTGCAACACTGTTGAATTTCAGATCTCTTCAGCCCCAGGCAGAATGGCCAATTGTCTGGGATGATGGGAGTTATAGCCATAGGTTGTCCAGTCCTGCTACATTCAGGTGTCTCTGAGGAAGTCCTTGTCCCAGGGAGCTAAATCTTCATGGTATTATCTCTTCTTCATATTTAACACATACTGCTATGTTGCTGCATGGTCACCACTGAAAATAAGGCATTGCATACCCTGCTATAACTGCAGGATTCAAAAGTATTCTAAAACAGAATTCTAAAACTGGAAACTGGAAACCTGAGGAAGGTACAACGTAGAAAGCTCCACACAAGCATGCATACAATAGCGGTAAAAAAACAAGCCTGTTCATCATATCATAGTTCTTCTCTTAAAGGAACAGTGGGAAATGTGTTTTTACAAGATTTGATTCAGTATTTATTATTTTCATTTGTCTGAAATTGGTGGCTTTGTAGAACTATGAAGTCCAGAGAGAGAGAAACAAGCAAGCAGCCTTCTTATACCCGTAAGTGAATGCAGAAAGTAGGATTAGACACTGTAATCATTTTTTCATGCATTTTTAAAATGTTAATTTTTGCCTGAAATATCTAGATGATTTGCTCATCTCTATGAATAAATGATCGTCTACCTGTTTATACATCACTAGCTTTCATAGCCAAAAAAAAAAGTGCTCAGAATTTTAATTATCCTTGCTATTCATTTTAGGAAACTGCTCTACAATATGCAGAAATACAAAGAGAAGTTATTAGAAAAGGGCAGAAATGGAATGAGTAAGACTCCTACTTTATGTTCATACAACCATTATTTCCTACAAAAAGTCCCATCCATCATAGAATTTGGGTCTATATGTATTTGCTAATCACACTGTGACCATCTCATAATATAGGTGCTCTTCCATTGAGTTGCCAACTAATAGCATAATAATATATGTATATGGTGCCAAAACCAGCGTTTAATCATCTCTATGTGATCCACTCATGATGTTTGGTCTTGTTGAGTGGGTGACAGTGAGGACCTGGACATGTTTATTTTTTTATGATGCTAATATCCCGTCCTTCCTACAAGGATATTCCCCATCCCCCTGCACCCATCCCATCTCCCACATATTATCCTCACAACTGTGAGACAGGTTACATAGGAGCATAGGAAGCTGCCTATACTGAGTCAAGCCATTGCTCCATCTAGCTCAGTATTGTCTACACCACTGTTCTTCAACTTTGGGTCCAGAGCCAGTGCCAGAGTCAGGCCCTAGCAAAGGGCCCCTGTGACCCAGAGGGGCCCCTGAAGGGCTCCTCCTTACAGTGGGAGGGTAGCACTCATTCTGCTATCTGTGGCAACGTCGGCTCCTGACCCTGCCACGGATTGCAGACAGGGAGCTCCCAGGCACCCCCCTCCCAGTACAGTCAGTGAGGGCTTCAATAAGCTCTAAGGGGCTGACCCTCCTGCCGCCCTATTAATTGATGGCAGGCATGTGCGTGCAGCATGCATGTCATTCACAGGGATGGGAGAGGTAGGTGAGATGTTCGGGTGGGCTTATTAGCCCCACACCACCTATGGGGGGGTTGGCCTATGGCACTGAAGGCCCGGGGCAGGCTGGTGCCCAAGGGCTCAGTCATGCCTGGCGCCAGCCCTGTTTGGGTCCACAGATGTTGTTCGACTACACCTCCCATTATTCCTTCACCAGTGGCTAAGCTGGCTGGCTGAAGAACAGTGGTCTAAACTGACTGGCAGTGACTTTCCAAGGTTTCAGACAGGGGAACATTCCCAGCCTTACTTGGAGATGCTGGGGATTGAACCTGTGACCAGCTGCACACAAAGCAGATGCTTTGCCACAGAGCTACAGTCCTCAGGTTTGGCTAAAGGTGACTGGTCCAGAGTCATCCAGTAAGCTTCATGGCTTACTGAAGACTTTTTTCCAGGACTGCTCCAACACTCAAACCACTACACCACATTGGCTCTAAGGATTCCATTTCATTGCTAAGGTCATCTGGGGTCAAGACCTACTCTAAAACATTTCTTGAGACCAAACAGAGAAGCAGACAGTGTGATTCACAAAAGAGTTTTTAAAAAACAAAGAGATAATGCTCCTTTCTAGCAATATGACCAAATCAATACTGGCCAGAACTGGATGTGGGGGAGTATTGAAAAGACACAGGGCTCACAGTTCCTTACCAGACTTCCTGATAGGCAAGTTTCTTCATTTGCAAAAATTAGATCACATGGAGACAAGAAAAAAATCAGAAGAAGGCTAGGACGGGGGGGGGCAGCTGTGAGAAAACTAGGAAAGGTCCTCAAATGCAAAGATGTATCACTGAACACTAAAGTCAGGATCATTCAGACCATGGTATTCCCAATCTCTATGTATGGATGTGAAAGTTGGACAGTGAAAAAAGCGGGTAAGAGAAAAATCAACTCATTTGAAATGTGGTGTTGGAAGAGAGCTTTGAGGATACCATGGACTGCGAAAAACACGAAAAGTTGGATATTAGAACAAATTAAACCAGAACTATCATTAGAAGCTAAAATGATGAAACTGAGGTTATCATACTTTGGACACATAATGAGAATACATGATTCATTAGAAAAGACAATAATGCTGGGAAAAACAAAAGGGAGTAGAAAAAGAGGAAGGCCAAACAGGAGAAGGATTGATTCCATAAAGGAGGCCACCCACCTAAACTTACAAGATCTGAACAGGGTGGTTCATGACAGATGCTCTTGGAGGTCACTGATTCATAGGGTCGCCATAAGTCGTAGTCGACTTGAAGGCACATAACAACAATAACAAACTTCTCATGACTCTGGACCCTTAAGCAAAGGAAATGATTACATTTGCATAGATAAACATTAGATTCAGACTAAGGCTACAATTCCATACCCCCTCATGTGGAGTAAGCCCCACTGAATTTTCAATAGGACTTACTTCTGAGGTGGCATGTACTGTTAATTACCCATTCAGTAAGTATTCATGATAAGCAAAATTGGTCTGGCAAAAAAATATCCAGAGGTTTTTAGGTTTTAGAACACAAGAGCACAACAATGAGTGGAGAAGATAGATTTGCAAGCCAGCTGCACGTGTGATTAGTACATTGGTATGCTTTGAAAGCACATGTGCACAAACTTGTGCACCAAATGAGAAGATCAGAAATGTTATTTCTTTTTGGTTGTATGATGATGATGATGATGATGATGATGATGATAATAATAATAATAATAATAATGGTGGCTGCTTTGGAGCATGTGCATGCTTTTTTGCACCAAAACCCTCATGGCCCTTACAAAAAATACATCTAATGATGGTCATGCTGGAGGGAGGAGGAGGAGACAACATGCTGTTTTTGAATAACTGGAAGCAATATGGGGAGGAAAGGAACTGCAAAATTCTAGAGCTTCAGTTTTTTCTTCTCTCCTGAAAGCCTGTTTTGTTTTGGTTCTGTTACGGTTTTTTTAAAGAAAGAGTGAGAGCATTTTTGCCCTCTTAATTTCTTAACCAGTTCCCATGTGTGGGGGGGAGGGTTAATCTTGTCTCAATCCTTTTCTCCAGTCATCTCTTTGGAGTAGGAGATTTGATTTCAACACCCTTTGAACGAAAAATGGATTCATAATAATTCAACAAAATTTTATAGGCTTTAACAACCTATGTAAAGATAAATATTTCCTGCTTAACAAAATGAACGACCATCCCTGAAATGAGTACCTAATTTGAAGGTAGATGCTGGCTGTAGAATTCTGATTTCCATACTCTTGGATCTAATCGTATTTGTTTTGTAAGGAACTTTATGAAAAACCAAAAAATCAATTTGCCTCCACTCCCAAAGGAGAGAGGGACCTTGCAAGACCTCAGCCTTAGAATTTGTTTTCAACACTACAGTCCTAGCACAAGTGCAAGAATACAGAAGGTGTCTCTGAGCAGAATAGAAAGTAGGAGAGCATATGATTAGGAAGGGGAAGAGTTCTAACTGTTTTGAAGGTTAAAAAATTAGCCAAGATTGGTTGACGCCAAAATAATTCTTTTCTCTGCAGTCTGGAGAAGACGACACTAGCAGCCAAAGGGCATTAGTCAATGAAGCAGTATCTCACTGACATGAATAGGGGAGAGAGAGAGAGAGAGAGAGAGAGAGAGAGAGAGAGAGAGAGGATCAGTCTGTGGATAAAGGATGGTAGAAAAATCTAACTAAATCATATATATGCAGACAGACACAGATAATCCATCATCACAGTAAGGAGCCCCTTCTGTACATAGGGACATAGGATCTTTGGTCCATCTTGCTCAATATTGTCTACATAGATTGGCAGCAACTCTCCAGGGTTTCAAGCAGGGTTCTTTCCCAGCCCTATCTGGAGATGCGAGGGATTGAACCTAGGACATTTTGCATGCATTTATGCATTTATTATGCATAATAATTTATTATTTATTGAATTTATATCCTGCCCTTCCTCCCAAAAGAGCCCAGAACAGCAAACACATCAACAAAACAATTTAACAACAACAACAACAAATGTTCCACCATTGTGTTATATCCCTTCCCTTGAGCTACAGATCAAGAGGTAAATTCTACCTGAAGGATGCAAGGAAAACCAAGGCAGTTACTTTGTCAGAACCTTGCCCACAGAGGGACTTTAAGGACAGATTCACCCTTGCATGCTGATCAGTCAAATTCTCATCACCTGGTGACATGCAGCTGAATTTGCTGCCACACACACCCCATTTGAGTGGTTGTGAGATGAGCTGGACGTTGTATATGTGTTCTATGATTACTTGTTCATGCATGCAATCCTCCCTCTGTCAAGCAAATTAATAGGCATCAGGACCTAAGTGGGACAGATGGACTGAATAACTATTAAAAAGTCCTCATTTGGATAAACTGTCAGCCTTCAAGTTGGCTATATTTTAAATGCCTGGGGGCCACCTTTACAAGCTCCCTGCCTTAGCCCTGCTCTTGGCGGTATCATGTGAGAAAGTGCCTATAGATGTCAAAGCATGTCCAGGAAAATGGCTCTCTTAGCCTGGAGTAGTGCTTCCTTCAATCCATCTATGCACCTTGCAATGTATTTTACATCAGGGCTAACTAGTTCTTCCACTTTTATGTTCTGCCTTGTTTGTCCCACACTCCTGATTAATCCATTCACATAGAATTACATGGGTATGGGAGACACAGTGTGATCTGGCTAACTGAGGCTTGGGGAAAAATGGAGATTAGATTCTACAGTGGCACTGATTGTAAAAGGATTTGAGTGCCCTGATGGAATAAATGCAGTGTTCTATGTGTGCGTGTGCATGTGCATGTGCCAGTGTTACTTCTGTGTATCCAAACTTCCAGTTATCCCAATCTTTTTGATAGGCCATGAAAATAAAAGAGGTAAAGGGTGTGTAGAGAGAGAAAATGTACCGTGTTTCTATATGAAGCGTTAAATTGTCAAAACGGCTAAAAGCTCAGTAGCTAAAGACCAGTTCATAGTGTGCCATAAAATAATTGCCAATAGCTGTAGTTAGTGACAACATCTGCTTGGATTAGCAGAATGGCAACTGGGAATATGAGAGAACAAAATGCTTTTAGCCACTGATAGCTCAGCTTATGAGCAGCCACTAGAAAGTATTCTCCTGGATTGTCCAAAAATGTGTTACAAAGAGAATGTTCAGACCAGCTGTTTTTCACATGGCAAGCCCCAGAACCTAGAGCAAACAGCTGGTGCAATTTACACCCCATCCTGAAACTGGCCTATTAGTTGCCCCTGCCATGTGTCTGTCTTCTGGGTTTCTCTGCCAAAAAGAAAAAAAGTTACTGCTTCTTTATAGAGAGATGTTAAATTTCCTATGCAATGTCCAGACACAAAAAAGAGCACCAAAAGGACGGGGTAATGAGATGGAACACTGAAAAGGGGTGGGTAATATGATTTATTTTATTTATATCCCACTCTTCCTCCCAAGATGCACCCTTCAAAGGCACCCTTCAAAGCTGGCACATTCCATGGGTTGGATAAAACAAAATGTTACAAATAAGAGGCCAGCAACAGTCTAGTGATCCAAAATACCATGTCCTGGAACATTAAACTACTATTATGTAATTCCGTTATTAAAGTGTGAACAGTAGATGTAAATTTCCAATAATGCCTCTAAATGATGAAAACATATCTGTATCTCTATCTGTGTCTATATCCATATCTATGTCACACACACACATAAGCATGGCACACCATCTTTTGTTCCACTGCATAGGTACACCAATCTGCCCATGATGATATTACTATTACCAGTGAATAACCCTATTTGAGAATAGGCAATGGAAAACAAGCACTTACCTTCTTTCTCTTCTGTTGTTCTGAGGCCTTACACATATTCAGCCCTGGGTTCAAAACCAAATGGAAGGACACACTGATAGCTCCTAAAATGATGAGAAATACTACAAGCTCTGGCATGTACATATACCCTAACAAAAGTGAGGACAGACTTCAGGCTTTATCTACTTTGTGTTTTACTAGAAGCCCGAGATCCATCTGCAAAATACATTCACTTTGAAGGGTGCATCGGAGTGGGTGCTGAGGACATGGATTTCTCCAGAGTACCAGAACAGCTCAGCTCACATTCCTTCCATAAAAACATCCATTCCTGGTAAATTTCAGCAGTCTAATTTGAAGGGAGATACCATTTTATTCTTGCTCATTGTTAAACAATTAGGAGTAAGAAATTCCTGTTGATCTACTGCAAATTAACCAGAGATCTCCCTGTAGATCCAGATTCAGCCTACTGTGGTCCTCCTAACATATTCCACCACCATTTGCTGAAAAAGCCTTGGTACTACTACATACAGTAGAAGTCTCTGCAACTGACCATTATCAAAAGAAAATTTTAGTGTATACTGCTACTCCAGAAACCTTAAGTATGTTATTGTTACACATTGGGCTCTGCAAAATATGCCATTTAGTTAGGAGTCATCTGGATGCATTAACCATTGCATCATAACATAGCTGACCACAAAACCAGCCTTGAAATGTGTTGTTAAATGTTTTCCTTTTCCTTTTTTTCCCCTACCCCACAGTGCTTTGACACTGCCAGATCTCTAAAGGAAAGAGGCATTAACAGATTAGGGAGGTGTAAACAAATACATTAAGGTACATCAGTGAATCCTCAAGCACTCAAAAACCGTGACTGGACTTAAGAGGCAGAACTCCATCAGTGTTGCCTACTTTTATTTCCCTCAGATCCCAGATAATCACAAACTATTCAGAGACTCTGTGAGCAGACAGAGATATTCTGGAGGATGCCAGTAATTTCTTCAGAATTCAAAAATGTAAATAGTGAAACTGGGGGGGAGAGATATAGTGAGTTTCAAATATTAAAAGAAAAGCTTCTGTTGCAGTTCCAGCAATGAAGATGCTTAGCTTCCAAAAAAAGAGATAGCGCATAATCCTTTGCAACAATGGTCATTTTGCTCTTTATTTATAGTGTCAGTGTATATAGTGTATTTCGCAGAACTTCAGAAGTGAAAGGACAGGTTCCTGCCCCCATCCCCAACTTATTATCAAATTCCAACAATGACATAGACAACAGGGCGAGAGCTAAGGGTAGTGTGGATGGATATGACCAATTATGGTTAGAGTCTAAGGGCACTTCAGATAACCTGTTTGTTCAGCATTCAAAGTGATTTGTTTGCAGGCAGATTAGACTATGTTGGCTGCGTAACGAGCATCCACTGTGATTTTTTGTGGGGAAGTTAAATGATGTTGCATCAAAACAAGTATACTGTTATCCCACACTTTCCAGTGCATTTTGCCATCACTTTCCTTATCACAAAAAGTCTGATCTTTTGGGTAAGTGGATTTGGTGTGCAAGGTCTTCCAATCAGCTAATATTGAGCAACCTGAATTTGCCAATATGTGATTGAATCCAATCCAAAAATAGTGACAGCCTGGAAGAGCCCTGCTAGATTGCTTAATTCCCTTGGCCTTTTCTTTTCAAAAGTTGCTGCATTCCTTTGCCTTCTCTTATTCTATGTCATGAAACAAGAGAATGGTGGGTGAAGAAATTGCTGGAATGTGTGCACACTAGTCACTTTCTGTTTGTTTTCTGACCATTGCAAAATTCCAGCTTTTATTCAGGCATAGGGCCCTCAGTGACACCTCCCAGAAAGTTTAAGCTCAAAAGATGTCAAATCAGCCTTTCTGCATATAAAAGGAATATCTGATAACTGGGAACTATTTTAAAAGAGGAATAGTCACCATTTTTCATCTTTTGGGCCACCTTTTGTTTTCCTGTTCAAGATCAGCAGACATATTCTTGCCTATATGAATTCCAATGTGTTCAAAGGGAAATAAGCAAGGTATTGCTCTCAGACTTACAGTGTAAAAGACACCATAACAAAAAGAAATGAAGAGGGAAGAGAGGGGGGGAAACAAGCAAATTCAGGTACCAAAAAAAATTGAGTCGCATAAGACTAGGTAGAATGCCCACTGTAGAGAGTTCAGGAGGAGAGAAAATCTTTGGGAAAGGCTGCAGCTCAATGATAGAGCATATGTTTTGCATGCAACAGGTCCTGGATTAGGTCCCAGGTTTAATCCTAGGTGTCTCCTGGTAGGGCTGGGATACACTCCTGCCTGAAACCTTGGAGAGCTGCTGCCAGTCAGTGTCAAGAATACTGAGCGAGATGGTGGTCTGGCTTAGTATAAGGTAACTCCCTATACTGTACCTATGCCCAGTGTCAATTGGTCTTAGCCAACCTAGTGGTGGGGACTGTACTGCCTCACCTGGCTCTTTGATGCAGTGAGGGGAGCCCCAAATGGCAGCTGGTCCCAATTCTCTCTTTCAAGGGAGAAAGCCTTTTGCACTTCTGGGATTTCTCACCACTTGGAAAAGTGTGTGCGAGTGTGAGAGAGAAACACTCTGATAAGGGAATGGAATGTCTGTTTATCAAAGGTTTCTGGAAAGTGGGTGGGACTATACTAGAAGCGTTGACCTGTCCCTGGCTCTTTCATGATGCCTCCATTCCTCAAGTTCCTGTGATTTGCCTGTTTAAGTCAGATCCAGGAGAGGTTACAGCCAGCACAGAGTGAGACATCTTTTCCTGGGAAATTTATATTTGTGACTGAATCCTGGGTTGAGCAATTTAAAAACATTTTCTGAGCTTTTAAAAAAAAGGAAAAACAAACAAACATTGCAACATCAGGGAAAAATATCCTCTAGGCTGGGGAGAGAGAAGCCACTGTGATCCAAGGGGGAACATGCATTTCAGTCTTACTAGGATCCTAAATGAGTACAGGTCAATTTGAGTAGGTATTAAATTGGTTAAGGTTACCTTCTGTCATCACTGAGGCTGCCACAGGGACAGAAGAAAGCAGCCAGGCACCTCCCAACTTGCTTGAACGCAACTCTAGCATGTTGTTTTGTATTTTAATTGCTCTGAGCCAGCTGGCTGAAAATCAGCATAAAAATATACAGGGGCCATATTAACAACTAATTGGGTTTTCTTCTTTCTTTTCATATGTTTTCCACAAAAATGGGGGCAAATTGATTTGTCTACTGGTATGTTCCTGTTTTCTTTTTTTGGGGGGGGGGGGAGTAAAATAAAATCTTTTTTAAAAAAACTCATTTTTCCCAAGCTAGTATAAACTGATGATTTATGCATTTTGCAATTTGCTGTGGTGATCAAAATACTTTTACAGCAGTAATAAAAGCAGTTGAACCTTAAAATCTGGTGTCATATCTCACCAGCTGCTATCAGCTGTTTAGTTCCATCAGCGAACCAAGATTCTTGGTGCTGGCTTTACAGTGTTTTTTTTAATTGGTTTCTCCACTCACCCCTCTCTTGAGGAAGGGCTGTAGCCCTGTGGCAGAGCACCTGCTTTGCATGCCAAAGGTCTCACATTCAATCCACAGCATCTCCAGGTAGGTCTGGGAAAGACTTCTGTCTGAAACCCTGGAGAGCCACTGCCACTCAGTGTAGATGATACTGATCTAGGATAGGAACTAGATCTTGTTTCAAGGATCTGACTCTGTATAAGGCTATGCTCCTATGTTCTCTGCCTGTCTTCCTCTCATTCCTGCCACCTACCCTTCAATATGTATCCTTGTATAATTTAGCAAAGGGTGTATGTAACATGACTGTATGGGGTAGGAACTACAGATGTTAATCCTATAGCAGTCATACCCTCAATTACAGGCCCTCTGTATTTGTTTTGTAGAACTGAATAGCTGCCATTCAGGGAGAGCAGGTGACAGATTTGTCCCCACTTCACTTGTAACTCTGTCATGACCCATTACTACATCAATGATCATCCTGATTGAAACAGCAAAAATGTTCTGCTTATATGGCATTGACTTCTAGTGGGAGGAAGAGAAGATGAGCAGGGATGAAGAGGATCCTGATGGGGAGACTGAGTTTCATGGACTCCTCTTTCCTTCACTGCAGGATCCTTGTCATTTTGGTACAACAGTCTTCACGCACTCCTAGCATGTACGGAGGGATGATTGAATCAGAAGCTCCTTGTAGCTAAGAGGCACCAAGTGAATTATCATTTATATATGTGGCAAATGGGACTTGCAGCAAAATGTTGCAGTGTGTCCACACTCCTAACAGGAGTACTTCTGATCCAGGTTCTAGCTGCCCATTCTTTCCAAACAGGACATTCCACTCTTTCACTTCCCCCTTTCCCATTTTTCTTTTCCAACGGACATATTCCATAGCTACTGAGCAAAGTTAATTGTCACTAGGTTGTCGGAGGGGGTTCACACTTCTATAAACCTTGGGGTCCCCTGAACCATCGGTGCTTACCTGACCTCCCATCGGTGCTTACCTGACCTCCCATCGGTTGCATCACTGCTGCTTACTAAGACGGGGATGGGCAAAGCAGGAGTGAGATCAGCAAGGTGAAAATGCACTAACGGGAGCACTGGATTAGCTCCGTCAGTGCCTTTGCACCACACTAACCTCGCCATGGCTTCACCCCTCCCCTTTTACCTCCCAACAAGCAGCAGTGATGTAACCAGCTGGAGGTCAGTTGAGCACCACCAGTCTACCACACCACCTGCTACTGCCCCTGAACATGCTGATACCCCAATGGTCTGTTTTGGCTCCATGTCTTTCCATTCTCACAACCTGAGTTTGTTACTGTTTGGTCCATTTGATTTTAAAAACAGGCGGGGGAACCAGAGGTCCTCCAGATGTTGCTGGACTCCAACTCCCATGATCCCTGACCACTGGCCACGCTAGCTGGGGCTGATGGGAGTTGGGATCTGACAACTTCAGGGGGGGCACAGGTTCCCCCAACCCTGTTTTAAAGGCAGCATCAAAAACTATTGCTCAAACCTTCCCCCTTTTGACTGTTCAACATACTCATTAAGAAACATTTTTATTGCTCATATCCATCACATTCCCTTTCACTCAACACATTTGGTATCATAACCTAAACTCCCATCCCCATCTCACTCCCCAGGATTTATTCTTTTGAAATACTTGCTGTAGGAATTGGGTTTGTACAAAGTGCAAAGTGCTAATAATGGCAACCATTTGAACTTCAGTAGCAACACACAACACTTTCCGTTTCACAAGTACATTTTTGAAGGCAATAAAATAAAGAGTGTTAGTTAAACAAAAACATTTGCACCAAAGGAAGCTGCAAAATTATTCAAACTTGTTGGTAAAAATGAATACATGAAACACAACTAATAGTAAAAGCTTATTTTTATCGGTTTTAGTATGATGTAAGGAGCTACAAACACAACAGGGCCTTGAAAGACTGATCCTGCAAGCACACAGAAACTTGCTACTTTAAAGAGCAAACTTCACAACTTATAATGGTGAATTGCAGCAACCAATATTAGTTCTGATGTGTTTACCTACTTAGCTCTCATTGGCTCTGTAGCCGCTTCTTGGATGAACACAAAGGCTGGCAGGCTCTTTGTTTTATAAAGGGTGGGGTTGGCTGTTTTATTATTCAGCTTGCTATAAATAAATTATCCCACACAAACATTAATTTTTTTCTGCACAACAGACACTGTATGAATAAATTAACTTTCTAATTTTTTTACATTTGCAGATACGCATAACTGATACTTTTTTTTTATTGCCACTGAAAGATAGGACCAACTTTTCCACCATTTCCCTCCACATCAGGGTGTCATTTATGGAGCAGGTTTACAACCCAAATGTCTTTTTCCTCAAACATTTTGAGTCCACTAAATAAGGGAGGGGCAAGCTGTGGCCCTCCAGATATTTGTTGAGCTCCATCTCCCATCAGCCCCAGCCAATATGGCCCATGGGCAGGACTGATGGGAGCTGATGTCTAGCAACATCTGGAAGGCCACAGGTTCACCACTTCTGAGTTAAACCATTTGACACAGCATAAATTTCATCTTGACAGGAAAATAGCAAACTCAAGAAAAGTTCATATGAAGTGCAATAGAATTCAGAAACAAAGAGACACAAAGAGACAGTCGGCCATGACTCTAGGGCAGGATGCCCTTGGTGTGTTCTGTCTCTTTATGAGACAAACCAGAAGGCTCAGTTCTAGCACGCCATGTCAGTGAACTGGAGAAAAACAGTTTAACTTTTGCAGAAGTTTGTATGAAAAGTTGGGCCTGCAGAACAACCCTGGGCCTAGGGAGACCACTAACCCAGGGCAACTCTCAGTTATGTATGTATGTATATATGTATGTATGTATGTATTTTAGTAAAAAGGTGGGGTGGTGGTACCCTACCCTTCATCAATGAGATTTCTCAATAGTGCACAAAATAAGACCAAAGCAGTCATAACATCATAAATAAAACTACAAAATTTAGCACCATATAATCAAAAAAGCTTAACAGGCAGTAAAACCAATAGCTACATCATAAATTATATTCCCTCCCCCTTCCAATTCAAATGGATCCTCTGTGGTGCAGAGTGGTAAGCGGCGGGAACGCAGCCGAAGCTCTGCTCACGGCCGGAGTTCGATTCCAACAAAAGGAGGAAGTCGAATCTCCTGTAAAAGGGGTCAAGGTCCACTCAGCCTTCCATCCATCCATGGTTGGTAAAATGAGTACCCGGCATATGCTGGGCGGTAAAGAAAGGCTGGGGAAGGAACTGGCAATCCCACCCCATATATATGATCTGCCTAGTAAACGTCGCAAGGCGTCACCCTAAGAGTCGGAAACGACTCGCACTACCTTTACCTTTTTCCAATTCAAGCCTTTCTGCCCTGTACAATAAACAGCTTGAGTTTACTGCAGCACTTAACATACAAATGCTGAAAAGCATGGGCAGGGGCAGTGGGAAGCCCTGTCCCAAATGTTCTCATGTACGTCACCATCCTCCTCAGTTGTTAGCCATTCCCATGTTGAGCTTTATCAGGGCCCCCAGTTGTGCAAAGTTTGTGTTCAAGCAACTGTGAGGAGGGCAACAAGGATGATCAGGGGACTGGACACAAACCCCTATGAGGAGACACTGAAAGAACTGGGCATGTTTAGCCTGGGGAAGAGAAGACTGAGGAGAGATATAATAGCACTCTTCAAGCACTTGAAAGGTTGTCACACAGAGGAGAGCCAGGATCTCTTCTCAATCATCCCAGAGTGCAGGACATGGAATAATTTATTATTTTATTTATTTTATTCAAATAATGGGCTCAAGTTGCAGGAAGCCAGATTTCGAGGGGACATCAGGAAAAATTCCCTGACTGTTAGAGCCATACGACAATGGAACCAATTACCTAGAGAGGTAGTGGGCTCTCTGACACTGGAGGCATTCAAGAGGCAGCTGTCGGGTATGCTTCAGCTGCATTGAACAGGGGGTTAGACTCGATGGCCTTATAGACCCCTTCTAACTCTACTGTTCTATGAATCTATAAGTAGAAGTACCTTGCAGACCTTATCTGCTAAACATGGGATGGACTGTGACTAAGCATGCAGGGTGATGAGCACAGGGATATAGATGCCCCTGTCTTCCTGTCTATGGATGCAAACACCTGGACACATCTACTGACTACATCCAATGCAATCTCCCCTCCCACATGCAGAGAACTGTGTTTCTGCAAAATTTGCAAATGTATATTGCTGTGCACAAATCATCACCTAGATTTCTGCCAATGTTTTGGCCCTTGTGGTTGATATCTCAGGAGCCAGAGGAATTGCTAAATCTCAGTGGCCAGAGAGAAGGGCTTCAGAGCTCTGCACAGTTCCTTATACTCTTCCACATGATTGGGAAAAGCAAGAGAGTCAGTGTGGTACAATGGTTAGAGTGTTGAACTAGGACTCGAGACCAGGGTTCAAATCTCCACTTGGGCATGATGCTCACTGGATGACCTTGGGCAAGTCACTCTCTCGCAGCCTAACCTATCTCACAGGGTTGTTTTGAGGATAAAATGGGGAGGAAGAGAAACTTGTGTGCTACCTTGAGCTCCTTGGAGGAAAGTGAGATATAAATGTAATAAATAAATAAATAAATAAAATGTAAAACAGAACTGGAGAACTTGTGGCCCTCCATGGGAACTCTAACTCCCATCAGCCCCAGCTATCATAGTTAATGGCCAGGGATAACAGTATGTGTAGTCCAGCAGCATAACTGGAGGGCCACAGGTTAACCACCTCTGATATAATGTCTGACGATTTGGCCTTGTAGTGAGAAGGCAGATTCACTGAGGAAGGGGGGCATAGAGGGTATCTTACCCAAGGGCCATCCAAACCCTGATTCCTAGCTATGCTTGTGGCCACAATGATCCAGTGCTGTGCTGCCCCCCCACCCCACCGTTCTGCTGTAACTCTCCAGCTCCCACTTTCTCTGTGAGAAATATGCCAGGTAAGTCCTGCTTTTTTTTAAAAAACACCTCAATTCGAAGATTGAAATCTTTTTTAAAAATGTAAATGTACTGCCTTCAAGTCGATTCCTGACTTATGGCGACCCTATGAATAGGGTTTTCATGAGGCTGAGAGGCAGTGACTGGCCCAAGGTCACCCAGTGAGCTTCATGGCTATGTGGGGATTTGAACCCTGGTCTCCCAGGTCATAGTCCAGCACTTTACTTAAAACAAATCATGAACATTTTTTGCAAAAGTACCACGCCAACTCTTTTTTAGTTTAAATGCCAGTATATAACCTGCTTGCTAGTAAGCTTTTCAGAACAGCAGTCCAATTTCCATAGTGTTCACTGACTAGTGGGATTGAGAACCAGTGTACTGTCTACACAATCCTCTTCCCCAAAATATTTCTGATTACAAAATAGCTTCCTTCATATTGGTAGGGTTGTAGCTCAATGGTAAGTGGAAGATCCCAGATTCAGCCCTATAGGGCTGGGAAAGGCTTCTGTGTCAGACTCTGGACTCGTTAGTAGAAATACTGAACCAGAATGATCAATCAGTATAGAGAATGAGAATGAGAATGAGAATGAACCACAATGAGAATCAGTATAAGGCCGCTTCTTATATTCTTAGGAAAAAGTACAGCAGGCCATGCTGCTTTTAAGACTAATTTTATTAATTTCTATTTATTTATTTTTTATTTAAATTATTTCTAACCATCTTTTCACAACATCCCAGAGCAAGAAACATTAAAATAAAACAATATTTTATTTAAATACAGTTTAATGTAAAAACAGACACTATATTACCAACAAAACTAAATCAGCCAAGTGAGGGGCACCACTTCAGTCAAACGCTTGGGTGAATAAGCAGGTTTTTACCTGTTGTCAAAACTTCCATCAGTGTTGGTGCTGCTTGTGTGGCCGGGGGCATTCCAGAGCCTGGGTTCCATTGTTGTGAACACCTTTATGATAAAACTTTCAATTACAGTGTAAAGCAATGTTTAAAAACAGAACACTGAGCAGTATTTTTAATCTGTCTGAAATAATCTTAATTCTTCCAGCGCTATATCTCTATGCTCCTAATTTAAGAACAGCTCAGATATGATTAAATATGTCTTTATTGCAGATTGAGATTGAGAGTGAATGCAATGCAGTTTAATAATTCTAGTTTGAATAAAAGTTGTGTGTGTATGTGTGTGTGTTTCAAATTTGCTTTGAAATTTAGTTCTAGAGCCAAAATTTAAGGTGGATGAAAATAGTCAGGTATACCACTTTAAAGAATAAAAGATCTAAAGAAGGAGCCTCATATGTTACATGTTCCAACCCAGAACAGATTTTTGTAGCTGAGGTAAATTACAAATCCCTGAAGGTTTATAATGGAACTGCTGACAGACTCTAAAATATGGCGACACTAGCAGGCACCGGGGTAATAAAGTGCCATTTAAGTCTTCTTTGCTAAGGCTTGGGTTTCTAAAAAAGGTCACATTTAAATAAACCTCTTTGCTCACTATCAGTAAACTTCATTAAAGTATTATCTTTGGCAGAACTACTCCCCCCCCCCTTTTTTTTTGCCTTTCGCTGCATTTTTATGAAGGATTGTGTCAGCAGCATCTAACATCAAACCTCTTATTTGTTGTTTTTGTTTCATTTTGCATGCACCAATATACAGTCATCTTTTGATAAAAGGCTTCTAAAGGTAAAACCATAATGAGCAACTTCACACCCAATAAATCTAAGCACCCTGCTGACTGAGCAGTAGGCCACTGCAAACAGCAGCCAAGGGAAACTCTCTTGGCTGATGCCCAAGCCTCTTTTCTCTCTAGATATCCCCACAGGGGTGCTTAGAGAAGCTTAAATATTGTGCAATACTTTTACACAAGAGAAAAGAATTTAAAAGATTCAAAAAGAATGAGGGAGAGAGCTGGAGTGGGGGACCGGACAGCATACTTGCTGAAGAAGAGATTGGACTGCAGGTTAAATTATACATGTATAAACTGTAAACACCATGCTTCTCAAGCTTGATCACAGCACCCTCCTCAAGGCAAAATCTGTAACCGTTCAAGTGTAACAAACTGGAAGGAAAGCGCAGGTTTCATCCATTTATAGTTCCCACTTGTGCTTAGCTGGCTGGGGAACAAATCAAGGGGGAACAGGGAACACAGAAATGTATGAAGCCAGAGAATGCTTATAGTGCCCCTGTAGGAAGACCTTGCAGGCAATCAAAATGATTCCAGAATTTAGATGATGTTACCCTTTTGGCACCAAAGCATTAATAACGCCACAAGAGACAGCCCCCCCCCCTGCCCCCAATATAGCACCAACTTTGTTTTTTTGTTTATTTATTTTTATTGAATTAATATCCCATCCTTCCTTCCAAAGGAGCAAACATACAAAACAATTCAACAAGAAAAAGGGAGGGATTGGGGAACTGATTATGCTTGCCCTTGTAAAGGTATGGGACTCCCTCACAATTTCAGAACCACTGTTTTAACAGAATGTATATCTGATGGGCAGTAAAAGTGCATTGGTAAACTTTTCTACGTCTCAGAGGCTGCATGTAAACATATCATAAAAACCAGAATCACAGTATATTATCCTCATGATATGAACCCACATTTCTCTCATAGTAATAATAAAGAACACATGAAGCGCCCTGCTAGATCAAATCAAAGGCCTAGCTAGTCCAGCATCCCATTCTCATAGTGGCCAGCCCAATGCCTATGGGTAACCCACATAAGGACAACAGCCTCCCCCATGTTCCCCGGCATACTGCTTCCAATACAGGAGGTAGTACATGACTAGAAGCCATTGATAACCTTATTCTCCATGAATCTGTCCAATTCCCCTTTACAGCCATTCAAGCTGATGGCCATCACTACATCTTGTGTCGGCAAATTCCATGGTTTAATTATGTGTATAAAATTACTTTCTTTCGTCCGTTGACTCTCTTCTGAATCTTCTAACATACAGCTTCTTTGGATGACCTCAGGTTCTACTATTAGGAGGAGAAACTTCTCCCTATCCACTTTCTGTACAGCGTTCATAATTTTATACACCTTTATTATGTCCCCCCCCCTTTCAACTTTTTTCTAAACTAAAAAGCCTCACACGTTGTAACCTTTCCTTATTGGGGAATTGCCCCAGCCCTTGATCACCCTTTTCTGCACCTTTTCCAGCTCTACAATATCCTTTCTCATGGAGCAACCACAACTGTATTCCAAGTGCAATTGTGTCATAGATTTGCATAACAGCATTCTGATACTGGCAGTTTTATTCCTTTCCTAATGATCCCTAGCATGGAGTTTGCCTTTTTCGCAGCTGCCTCACACTGGGTTGGCATCTTCATCAAGCTGTACACCATTGTCATTCACTGCCAATTCAGACCCATAACTGGAGTGAAGTTAGGTGTTATTGGGTTTTACCCCAATGTGCATCCATTTACACTTGCTTACATTGAATCACATTTGCCCTTTTAATACCCATTCACCCAGTCTGGAGAGCTCATTGTGGAGCTATTTGCAATCCCTTTTTGTTTTTACCACCCTGAACAATTGGTGCATTCAGCAAATTTGGCAACCTCACAGTTCAGCCCCAACTGTCAAAATATAAATGACAGGTGTATTCATGAGTATTTTAAAAACTTTGTCATCTGTCTCACCTACCCCACTCCTCACAAAGTATGCAGGCAACATGTCCCTTTATTCATATTGTTACAATGGGTTTTTTTAAAGGCCTAGGTTCCAGCTAATCAATGCTGTACACATCCAGTGCTTCAAACATGAGGATCCAGTTTCCCATAATCCTGGAGAGAAATTTCTAGCAACCTTGCCACTCAAATTATGTATATGTGTATGCACATCTAGTTTAGTAGAAACTGTTACAGAGTGGGGAAAGAGTTTCGTTGCTTCTCAAAACCAAAGAAGCATCCAAAATCAAGTCTGCCTCTACCAGTGGCCAGTAACAGATGCTTAAAAGGGAACAGAGTGAGATAATGGTATGTGCGCACATGCACTTATTTCCCTGTCATTCATTCTGTGTTTATGTGGACTAAATGACAAGGAATGAGGTAATCGGGTACTTGCTTCAGCCAGATTTTTTTATAGAGCAGGAAGAAGCAAGATGAGCTGTGCCAAGGATATTTAACAGGACAAGCACATTCATTTTACCAAATCAAGTCAGAAAGAGAGAGATGGAGTGAATGCTACAACAGGAGGCATGTAACCCCAACCTTGCCTCAGGATCATCAGTAACATTAATCAATTGAAACATTTGGTTCCAGAGAAAGAACTGTTCAACTCTACTTTTTTTTATATAATAGTGAAGGAGACAAGGGAGCAAATATTGTACATGGCTGTCTCTTCCATAAGGAGACTACTTTTTAAAATTCAAGAATTACCTCATCCTGTTTATTCAGTCAGAAAGGTAAAGTTGTACAAATGTCATGACAATTAATGGGCTTTCACAATAAGGAGATGTTCTGGGGCAGGGATAAAACACCCACTCATTCTTTTGTTGTTGTAGTAGTAGTTCTGTGTGACATTATCACAAGAGTCACTTCTCAGGGAGCAAGTAATAAGCAGGCAATTCAAGGAGGGACTTACATCCCTGAGGTGACCTGTATATCCTGTAATTATTCCTCACTTACCTGTTAATCAAAAAGCTGAAGAACAAGTCCAGTAAGGGTTCAACAGCCTACTATATGTGCTATGCACACTGCAAGTTTCAGATTCCTGCTTCTTCTCACCTAGCTGGCTCGCTTGCTGCGCATTAAGCAGCCCTAGCCAATTCCCTGGACTGTGTCTGGGCTTGATGTCATTCTGCAGGCCTTTTGTTGAATCAAGAGAGAGGCCTGAGGCAGTGGGGTGTGTGTGTGAAATTAGAAGTGAACTTGGAGGCTCCTCCTCAGGTGAGCCTCAAAGAAGCCAAAAGAACTTTGCTAAGGTTGACACAGTTTCAAAAGGGTTCCATGAAACCTTAAATTGTCTCACCTAAAGCAAAATTTCTGCAGGTGAAGAAGCAGGGAAACCAAATTATTCTTATACGGTTAATGAAATTTCTCAGTGGGAAGGAATGTTCACATGTTCATAGAGACAAATATTCTAGCCCAAGGACAGGGAACCTTTTTCAGCTTGAGGACCACATTCCCTATTGGTCAGCCTTCCAGGGGCCCGTGCCAATAGTGGGCAGCATTCGAGGTAAAAGGGAGCAGAGCAATGAATATGAATTTTACCTTTGTACAATCGGCTGGTTTCTGCACACACTCACGCACAAGCAAGAGGCAGTATCAGAGTTCTGTGACAGATATGACAGAGAATGTGAAAACACATTCCAGCAAGGCAAAAGCACCCAAGGAGGGTATAAAGCAGGGGGCACAGGGGTGTGACCTGGGGCCTGGGGAGACTACTGAGGGCTGGATAGAGATTCTTAGGAGCTGCATTTGGCCCCCTGGGCTTGAAGTTGCTTTAAGTATTATTTAGGCTAAAAATCCTTGGATAAACAGAAACCAAGAGAACAGGAGGAATCTTTACTCTGTGCTAAGAGCTGCTTCTCACTATACATGTGTGTGTTGTATCATCACCTCTTTTTTGTTGCCCATGGCATGCAATTTTTGCTGCCACCCACAGCAATTTTATCAAGATATGAGTACCAGCAACTCATTTTTTTTACCAGAACATCTCTCATATGTCTCTTTATTGGAATATACACACATACTTCCCTAAAATATGGGTATAAAAATTGAACAAAATAAATAAATAAATAAATAAATAAAATGCATATAGAGAATAGCTGAAGGTGTGTCAGAGGGATCATATTTCGGTGTACAGCCCACAGCTTCCAAAACTCCTGGGACCTAATCTAGAATTTATACAATTCATTTGTTGAAGCTGACAAGTTTTGAGGGGCAAATTCTGGATGGTTCTACATTCATTTTTAAAATGCAAGACAGGGATACAGTGTTAAGAATAGTCAATGGCACATCCTCCAACATTTCAGGGATGAATTAAGAGACTCTCCTGTTTTTGACATCCCTAAATCTCCCACAAATGATCACTCAGTTACCCCCTTACGATACTGTCACAAACTTCAGAAAACTTGTATTTCCCTTTCCTTCATAAAGCTGACCATATTTTTAACCAGCCCTAGCTACTATGCCTTTAACTGTGGCTTCTTCAGTACATGAAGATCAATTTTATCATCTGCTCATTGCTGCAGGTCCCACCACTGTTAAAGGCACAGCTACAGGGACATATTGTAAAGTTGGCAACACTAGCTGTAGGCTTTCGCTTACTCTGCAATAAACTGTCATGCACAGGCTTCTGAAATGGGGTGTGTTAGTCAACTGAACATAAAAGTCTACTTTTAACTGTTAGTTTACTGACACAGTGAAAAAAAACCTTGTGCACCCTTTAAAGAATTTAATGTGTTCCCCAAAAGTCAAAATAGGGACAAAACAAGGACAGAGTTTTACCAGACAATAAATCCGACAGTTGAAGGTTTTTAGATGAGAAAATGCAGACAGACATAAGACATGCTGGTAATGCAAAGAGTACTGCAAAAGCAACGTGCAGGAGGGGGGAAGCTCCATTTGCCAGGACAAAGTGGGCTTTAAGCAAAGAAACCTCTCTAGGCCGACCTCAAGACTACGACATAACTTCCGCCATTTCAATCAGTGTCACCCACTATCTGTCTTATGTAAAAGAGAGGACGATACTTCAAGCACAGACAATTTAGGCAGTCATTACCTGTGGTGGAAGCTGCTGTGTGATGAGTAGCATGCAGGACTTCTTAGGCTCTGAGAAAATCCCAGCTTTTGTGACTACGTACGTTTCTAGCCCCTGCATGCAGGACACATATAAGACATGGTAAATCTGCAATGATGAAAACGATGACAGACTAGTAAGGGCAAGACAAGCAATTCAGTCCAATTTTATTATTTTTGAAAAGAACTCTCCACTCAGGAACATAGGAAATTGCCTTATACTGAATAAGACCCCATTGGTTCATCTCGTGACTCGCACTATAAGTGCGGGGACACCTTTACCTTTACCTTTAGCCCATGTTGTCTGTAAATATAATGGAATGGCTAGAAGAACAATTCAGTCTTTTAAACAGTTTATCAGGAAGACTAAAGAATCTAGGGTGAACCCTCATATTGCTGGACTACTATCACAGCACACCGGTTACTGGAATACTGTATTCACCTGCTGAAATGTTGTGGGCAGGATCCTTAGGAGTAGGCTTCCATTAACAACCAACTTCCTGCATTCTAAGACACCGCACACAGGTTATGTCTCAGCTGCACAACTTGCTACATGTGAAGTCTAACATATCCCACCAACCATGGGCTGTCTGTGGGCTGCCAGATACTTCCTACTTTTGCAATGGCAGGCATGAACCCATCTTCATCCGCAGTCCACTACCAAGAAAAGTCCTGCCACCAAACCACTGTTAGTGGGCTGGGTACCAGCTGGGCCATGAGAGCTGTGTCATGGGAGGTTAGGGGCCCACTTATCCTGCCAGTAAGCAGTAGGGCATAGTATGAGTGGAGCCGATGAAAACTATCTGGTATAGCCTCTTGTTAGTTGAGGAGGTTATCTGGTATCATTTATGCTCTAGCATCCAGTTGGCCACTATGGAAAACAGGATGCTGGACTAGATAGATCTAGCAGGGCTCTTTTAATGAGGTTTTTAATATTATGTTCCTGAAATGCATCACTAATTTTAATGATTGCTTGCTGATTGTAATGAACATAATAGATGCAGGATGGACACTCAGATCCTACATACCTTCCACATTTGTGTTAACATCCTTTCAACAACGGCTTGTACTGAGGTTTGAGTGTGCTGGCCAAGCAATGGAAATGCCTCTTGTTTGCTAGTGTGGCAAGTCTTTATGTGGGTGTCTTTGTAAATGTAAATTCACAAGATTACATGTTTGTAAGTGTTGCTATTCAACTTTGCAATCTTGTGTGCTGTTGGAGAGAGAAATTGCCAGGTTTCTCCCCTACATTTTATGCAACACTTAAGGAACTTCTGGGATAATTAACACGGTACCTGAAAAGTGACAAATATTTTTAATAGAGTTTTAATGTCCATTATGATGTTTCAAAGTCACCCAAAGGCCATCCCAAATCCCCATCACTGCACTGGTGGTTTTCTAGTGTTTATTCAATAACAGTCAGCTGGCAAAAATATGATAAAGTGTTCCTGAAACCATGGAAAAAGTTTTAACATTATTTTTCAAAGAGCAAAATCCCCTGAAATAAATTTTCCCTCAGTTTCCTCTTGCAAATGTTCCAGGAATGCACTGTTAAAACAGATGTCTAACATTTCCTTATCTTCTTTTCCTTTGTTACCATGCTTTACAGTTTCTGACCAGAGCAAATTCATGCAGATAATGTTAAAAAGACACAAAGGACCAAAAATTTCCAGAAATTCCTTGAATTCTTGTGCATGATGTTTCATTTGTGAGAGTTTCATGATAAACAAACATAAAAGTGAGGAACCAGGAAGAGTTCAACATTTCCAACTTTCTCTCTGTCTGCACTTATTCCTACCACCTACCCCTTAATAATAAACTCAGTGTTTAAATACAGTTTTGTTTGTTTGTTTTTTAAATCTTAGTGCAATACTAATTAAACAGTGAATTTTCATTTCTAAAGCCGGAAGATATATTTGTAATTAGACAATTCTGAGGGACACTCCACCACCACAGCTGAGGAGGCACAACACACCAGAGGATACAAAGTTCAATGGAGAGATAAGTTCCTGAGTCAGGTGCAACCTTTTCATCTCCACAAGCCAAGGCTAGGATGGATTTGATGCTGTGTATCCTCATTTTATTTATTTATTATTTATAGGCTGCTTAATGGCAAAATAGGGTTCTATGTAGTTTACAAGTATAAAAACCAAGTACACAAGCATTAAAATATAAACACCCAGAATTAAAACATGCAATAAAACAATCCCATTAAAACAAAACAGTTGTTATGAAAAGGTGGCTCAATTTGAAAGATCAGGGGAATGCCTATGTAAACAGGTGCATCTTCAGTTTAATGCCAGTACAGATGGGACCTCTCACACTTCATCAGGGAATGCATTCCATAATACCGGTGCCACCACTGAAAATAGCCCTGTAGACCACTCCCCCCAGATCCATTTAATTGTGGTTTCAACCTTAATTCCTCATCATCCCAATTTAATTTGGGAAGAAAGAAGTTTTAAAAGAGCTGATTTTTGGCCATGTGTGGCTTCAAGAGAGGGGGCCTTATTTATTCTGATAACATTTATATCCCACCTTTCCTCCAAGGAACTCAAGGTGATGTGCAAACATGGTTCTTCCTCTCCTGATTTATCCTCCCAACAACCCTGTGAGCTAGGTTAGACTGAGAGATAGTGACTGGCCCAAGCTCACCCAGTGAGCTTCATGGCCAAGCAGGGATTTGAACCCTGGTCTCCCAGGTCCCAGTCTGACACTCCACTGCCTTAGAGAGATCCTATTTTATTATGTGTGTGGAAGGACTTGTGGTTAGGGTATAATCCCACATGGGTGTTAGAACAGAAATACATTCTTCCTTTCCTAATACCCCTGTGGTATTACTATCCCAATCCACAAGGCGTTCCACACAGCAGCATGCAGTATGCCCATGACTGTGTACAAAGATCTCTTCACATTCACTCCTGGAACAGCTGACTGGGCTGCAGGGCCCCAGAAGAGAACTAAAGGGGGTTTTGATTTCAAAGATTTGAGAAATGCAGCTTTAAAGAGTGTTCTTTAATTAAGAAATATGGCAGGCTATTGATGCAATTAATAATAGACAATACAATGAACTTTCAGAGCAGCTGCGCTGTCATTCTATTGCAACAAAACCAACAAAGTCCTGTGGCACCTTGAAAGACAAGCATTTGTTTATGGCACGAGCTTTCATGGGCTTGAGTCCCCTTTATCATCATACTTGATTTTATCATTTCTGTAGAGCAAGAGTGATGCTTCATGAGTCTGTTGGTGAGATCTACACAAAAACTTATGTTGTGAGCCTTATAACATAATAAAGCTGTCAGTCTTTAAAGGTCCACAAGATTCTTGGGTGATAATGCTAAGTTAACACAGATGTGACTGAAAGACTGAATACTCCCCCCATGTCCAAAAAACCTGCCCATGGAAAGTTGGCCTGCCAAGAAGAAAGGATTCTAGTGTAACCTTCCATCTGATATGCTAGTTTTCTATGTGCAAGGAGGCTTTTCATTCTTTGCCTGTGTTAATCCAGCCCTACTTAGCCCAAGGAACCATTGGATCCAGCAAACACCAAAGCAGCTTGATGGAGTAAAGTGGATGGCAGCAATGAAAACAATCTGGGTCTGTACAAGCTACTGGAACCTTTGCTGAAGCAACGTGACCGTGTGAAACATACCTGATAAGAGGCCAAGAAGACCCTCATCAAACAGCTCAGCAGATGGTGAAATTATAACATACTTGGGTTGCTTTGAAAAGATGCTGATATGGAACATGTCCACATGATCTGTGTGGCAGTGGAAGCCAATGGCAATTTTCCGGGACTTAAAGTGGCACAGTCCAGGACGTGTTGTGCCATACAATAATTCTGAACGTGCAAGAATGTTTCACTCGGATACTGAGGCCAAATCCCCTGCCTGGCTTTTTCTCATCTACAGAAATGCTAAGGTTGGAGTCCTCAAGTGCTGGCTACCACAATGAGTTATGATCAGCTCAAACAAATTTGCTAAGGAGCATTATATGGAGGACTGACAGGCAAAATCTGGGCTCCACAGTTTAATTATATTTCATTATATTTAACTCATCCTCTTTAGGATGCACACCTTAACGCTGTGAAGGAGTTTGAGAGTACTGAAGAAGCTGAGAGCAATGCCGTCAGGAGTCTAGACCAAGAGGCTAGACTCCTAGCAGGGGCACCCAAGGCAGAATGGTCAAAGCTGAGACACCAGACTAAGATGCATCCAAACTCAGAGGAAGGCAATGGTAAACCACCTCTGAATACCTCTTACCATGAAAATCCTATGAACAGAGTATCCAAAATGCAACACAAGATAGTGTTGGAAGATGAGAGCCCCAGGTCAGAAGGCACTCAACGAGCTACTGGAGAAGAACAAAGGACAAGGACAAGTCCTTTTCCAGTCCTTCTCACATCCGCAGGGTTGTTGGTTGTCCTCTCAGCCAACTCTCGGATCTCCAGTTGCTGCTTTTAAATGCCAGATCGGTACATAATAAAACCTCCCTCGTCCACGATTTGATTGTGGATGAGGCGGCCGATCTGGCATGTATAACCGAGACCTGGGTGGGTGAACAGGGAGGAGTTAGTCTTTCCCAGCTCTGCCCACCGGGGTACTCGGTTCAGCATCATGGTAGATCTGAGGGTCGGGGAGGTGGGGTCGCTGTGGTCTATAAGAGTTCCATCTCACTCATCAAGCACCATGTCCATGTAGTTACTGGCCTGGAGTGTTTGCACCTTGTGTTGGGTCAGAGGGTGTACACCTGTTGGTGTACCGCCCACCTTGCTGCCCAACGGCTTCCCTAACTGAGCTGACGGAAGTGGTCTCCAAGGTATTGCTGAGATCCCCCAGACTATTGGTACTGGGGGATGTCAACATCCATGCTGAGGCTACTTTATCCGGGGCGGCTCAGGACTTCATGGCATCCATGACAACCATGGGGCTGTCCCAATATGTTAGTGGCCCAACACATGTGTCGGGGCATACTCTAGATCTTATTTTTGCTACTGGACATGGAGATGGTGATCTGGATGTGGGGAGTTTTACATCTCTCCCGTTGTCATGGACAGATCACCGCTTGCTGAAGTTTAGACTTACAGTGGCTTTTCCCCTCTGCAAGGGTGGGGGACCTACTAAATTGGTCCGCCCCCGGAGACTAATGAATCCTGAAGGTTTTCAAAGGGCTCTGGGGGATTTTCCGGCTGATAAGACTGGCGCTTCTGTTGAAGCCCTGGTCGAACTGTGGAATGCGGAGATGACCCGGGCTGTTGACACGATCGCTCCTGCGCGCCCTCTCCTCTGTAGAGCTCATACAGCTCCATGGTACACTCCAGAGCTGAGAGCGATGAAACAAGATAGGAGGCAGCTAGAGCGGAGGTGGAGGCAAACTCCCGACGGATGCAATTATGCGCTGGTAAGTGCCTCTACTAAGCTGTACTTAGGAGCGGTGAGGGTGGCGAAAAAACATTATTTTGCTGCCACTATTAAGTCATCTCTTTGCCGCCCAACGGAGCTTTTTAGAGTTGTCTGAGGGTTACTTCACTCTGGCGCTCAGGACATGGTAGGGTCATCGGTGGCCCGTTGTAATGAGTTTGCTGGTCACTTCCAGAATAAGATCTTATGCATCCGCCGGGACTTAGACTCTCAGTTTATAGCAGTTGATCCTAATGAGGTGTCCGGAGCTCAGTCTGGTCATGTTTTATTGGATGAATTTCAGTTGGTTCAGCTTGAGGACGTGGACAAGGTGCTTGGACAGGTACGTGCTACCACCTCGGTACTAGATCCTTGCCGCTCTTGGCTAATAAAAACTAGCAGGGATGGAACAGCTGGCTGGGCCAGGGAAGTGATCAATGCCTCTTTACGTGAGGGAGTGGTCCCTGGCTGTCTGAAAGAGGCGGCAGTGAGACCACTTCTGAAGAAACCTTCCTTGGACCCAGAAAATTTCAACAGCTACAGACCAGTAGCGAATGTTCCATTCCTGGGCAAGATCTTGGAACAAGTGGTTGCTGGCCAGCTCCAGTCACTATTAGATGAAACCAATTATCTAGATCCATTTCAATCGGGTTTTAGGCCCAGTTTCGGCACCGAGACAGCCTTGGTCGCCCTGTATGATGACCTATGTCGGGAGAGGGACGGAGGGAGTGTAACTCTGTTGATTCTCCTTGATCTCTCAGCGGCTTTTGATACTATCGACCATGGTATCCTTCTGGAGAGGCTCGCGGAGCTGGGAGTTGGAGGTACTGCTTGGCAGTGGTTCCGCTCCCACCTGGCGGGTCGTCTCCAGAAGGTAGTGCTTGGGGAACATTGCTCGACACCGTGGGTTCTCCAATGTGGAGTCCCGCAGGGGTCAGTTCTGTCTCCCATGCTTTTTAACATCTACGTGAAGCCGTTGGGTGCGGTCATCAGGAGATTTGGAGTGCGTTGTCATCAGTACGCTGATGACACGCAGCTCTATTTCTCCTTTTCATCCTCTTCAGGTGAGGCTGTCAATGTGCTGAACCGTTGCCTGGCCGCAATAATGGACTGGATGAGAGCTAACAAACTGAGGCTCAATCCAGACAAGACTGAGATGCTGCTGGTGGGTGGTTTCTCTGATCAGATGGTGGATATACACCCTGTCCTGGACGGGGTTACACTCCCCCTAATGGAACAGGTTCGCAGTCTGGGAGTTGTTTTAGATCCTTCCCTGTCACTTGAGGCTCAAGTAGCCTCGGTGGCACGGAATGCGTTCTACCAACTTCGGTTGGTAGCCCAGCTACGTCCCTATCTGAGCAGGGAGGACCTAACATCAGTGGTACATGCTCTGGTAACCTCACAATTGGATTACTGCAATGCGCTCTATGTAGGGCTACCTTTGAAGACAGTTCAGAAGTTACAGCTCGTGCAAAACCCGGCTGCCAGATTGATAACGAAGACCAAGCGGCCTGAACACATAACACCTGTTCTGGCTCGCTTGCACTGGCTGCCAATATGCTTCTGGGCCATATAAGTGTTGGTTTTAACTTATAAAGCCTTATACGGCGCAGGACCACAATACCTGCTGGAACGCCTCTCCCGATATGAACCTGCCCATACACTGTGTTCTACATCGAAGGCCCTCCTCCGAGTTCCGACTCAGAGGGAAGCTCGGAGGGTGGTAACAAGAACTAGGGCCTTCTCAGTGGTGGCCCCCGAACTGTGGAATAGTCTTTGCGATGAGGTGCGCCTGGCGCCGACATTGTTATCTTTTCGGCGCCAAGTTAAAACTTTCCTCTTTTCTAAGGCATTTTAATCTAACTTTAATTTTAATTTAGTTTTTAAAAATCTGCTGTAACTGATTTTAGATCTTTCATTCTTTTATATGTGTCCTTGCTGTATTATACTATGGGTTCTTATTGTATATATTTGTATTTTTTGCTGTACACCGCCCAGAGAGCTATGCTAGTGGGGCGGTATAAAAATCTAACAAATAAATAAATAAATAAATACTGCTGTGACTAATGACGCAGCTGGGTCAAAGCCAATAGGAAGCCCAGAGGCTGATGCGCACAGATGCGAAAGGAGAGTCCGGAGTTGTACAACGCACACAATAGGAACATGGAATGGGAGAAGCATGAACCAGGGAAAGTTAGAAATTGTCAAGCAAGAAATGGAACGTATCAACATTACAATATTTGGCATGAGTGAATTAAAATGGACAGGAATGGGACATTTTCAATCAGGCAACTACAAAATATTTTATGCAGGAAATGAGAAATTAAGAAGAAATGGGGTTGCTTTAATAGTGAGAAGTGATGTAGCAAAAGCAATTAGGAGCTACAACACAAGGTCTGAGCGAGTGATATCAATGAGATTAAACAGGAAACCTATTAACCATCATCCAAGTCTATGCTCCAATGGCAAATGCAGAAGAAGAAGAATTGGAGAGATTTTCCACAGAAGTACAGGAAGAAATTGATCACACACCAAAACAAGATATGCTGATAATCATGGGGGACTGGAATGCAAATTAGGGAACAGAGAAGTATTAGGAATTGTGAGAAAATGGGGCTTAGGAGATAGAAATAAAGCAGGAGAAAGACTTATTGAATTCTGTGAAGCCAATAATTTGTTTCTTGCGAACACATTTTTTGAGCAACCAAAAAGGCGACTTGCACATGTGGATATCACCAAATGGTCAATATAGGAATCAAATTGATTATATAATTGGTAGCAGAAGGTGAAGTTCCATACTTTCTGCAAAAACAAGACCAGGAGCAGACTGCAGTACAGATCATGAACTGTTAATAGAGTAAAGCCAAAGAAGAACAACAAAGCAATCATAATGTCAAAATAACATCCCAGAAGAATATAAGGATCAAATAAGGAACAGAGTTGAGGCTTTAAACTTAGTTGACAGAGAACCAGAAGAACTAGTTTTAAATTGTTTCTTGTGTTTTAAAATTTGTATATTTGTTTTTAATTTTTTTAATTGCTATAAACCGCCCAAAGAGCTTTGGCTATGGGGCCATCTATAAATGTAATAAATAAATAAGCTATGGAGTGAAGTCAGAGACATTATCAGGGAAGACCTCAATGGATGACTGAAGAAACTCTTAAAATGGTTAAAGAAAGAAGGAAAGCAAAAGCAAGAGAAGATAGAAACATGGTCAGAACCCTAAATGCAACTATACAGCGATGAGTACGTAGGGAAAAAGAGAACTATTACAATAGTTATTGTCTTGAAACAGAAGAAGACAACAAAAAGGGTAGAACAAGAGCCCTATTCCAAAAGATTAGAGAAATAAAAGGGAAATTTAAACCACGAGTAGGGATGTTGAATAATCAACAGGGAAACACACTGACTGACGGAGATGAAATAAAAGGAAGATGAAAACAATACACTGAAGAACTCTATAAAAGAGAGGCCAGGATGACAGATTCGTTCATGGAGGAACCGTATGATGAAGAACCAGAACTTTTCAAATGTGAGGTGAAAGCTCCTCTTAAAATACTTGGAAGAAACAAATGACCAGGAACAGATGGCATACCAATACAGTTGCTACAAGCTACTGAGACTAAATCTGTCCAAATTTTGACAAATATTTGTCAACAAATATGGAAAACTGAACAATGGCCCACAGACTGGAAGTGTTCAATATACATCCCAATTCCAAAGAAAGGGGATCCCAGGGAATGCAGTAATTATCGGACTATTGCCTTAATATCCCATGCAAGTAAAGTAATGCTCAAGATTCTACAACAAAAGCTTTCACCATATATGGAGCGAGAAATGCCAGACATACAAGCTGGATTTAGAAAGGGAAGACGCACCAGAGATCAAATCGCAAACATATGTTGGATAATGGAACGGAGCAAGGAATTTCAGAAGAAAATCACCCTGTGCTTTATAGATTCCAGCAAACCATTTGACTGTGTAGATTACGAAAAACTATGGAATGCTTTAAAAGAAATGGGGGTTCCACAGCATCTGATTGTCCTGATGCGCAACCTATACTCTGGAGAAGAGGCTACTGTAAGGACAGAATATGGAGAAACAAATTGGGTCCCAATCAGAAAGGGTGTGAGACAGGGGTGTATTTTATCACCCTACTACAAGCAGAAACCAGTAATGATTTGAAACGAATGCTGATGGAAGTTAAAGAGGAAAGCACAAAAGCAGGACTACAGCTGAACATCAAAAAGACTAAAGTAATGACAACAGAAGATTTATGTAACTTTGAAGATGACAATGAGGACGTTGAACTTGGCAAGGATTATCAACACATCAGCACAGTCATTAACCAAAATGGAGACAACAGTCAAGAAATCAGAAGAAGGCTACGACTGGGGAGGGCAGCTGTGAGAGAACTAGAACAGGTCCTGAAGTGTAAAGATGTATCACTGAACACTAAAGTCAGGATCATTCAGAACATGGTATTCCTGATCTCTATGTATGGATGTGAAAGGTGGACAGTGAAAAAAGCAGATAAGAGAAAAATCAACTCATTTGAAATGTGATGTTGGAGGAGAGCTTCGTGCATACCATGGACTGCGAAAAAGACAAAAACTTGGGTGTTAGAACAAATTAAACCAGAACTGTCACTAGAAGCTAAAATGATGAAACTGAGGTTATCATAGTTAGGACACATCATGAGAAGACCTGATTCACTAGAAAAGAGAATAATCCTGGGGAAAACAGAAGGGAGTAGAAAAAGAGGAAGGCCAAACAAGAGATTGATTGATTCCATAAAAGAAGGCACAGACCTGAACTTACAAGATCTGAACAGGGTGGTTCATGACAGATGCTCTTGGAGGTTGCTGATTCATAAAGTCGCCATAAGTCATAATCAACTTGAAGGCATATAACAACAGCAACAAATATTTAACTCATTATTGTATAAAGTGCATTGCACAGTGTTTTCCTGTTCCCTCATGGAAATCCTTCTGCATATTTCATATTAAATAGAGACAAAAGACTGTTCTTGTTCAATCCACAGAGGAAATTACCACTTTGTTTTGGAGTACTGAAAATACCATTATTCTGAATGACCGATGGCTATGAAAAACTAGAATGTATCAGAAGTAAAAATAGGCTGACTACAGACTTGGCTTCATCTTGTTCCATCACTGGTTTCCCAAGGCATGGAATGCTAAAAGAGAGCTTGGCATACTTGGAGTTTGCTACCTCCAAGATGGGTCAGAATTGAAACGCAAGCCCAAAGTAACAAACAAAATATTAGTCGAATAGTTAGACAGGATGGTGGGGTGGGATTTGTGCATGATCTCATATTTGAATTTAAATTTGCATGGATTTTCTATAATCACTGACATAATGGTAACATGCACTGACTGACAATGAATACTTAAATATTGATGAGCAATATTTTAAGACAAGAAGCCTTCAAAAGCACAGAAAGAATCACCTGTTTTTTTCGTACTGTTGCAGTGTTAATGGTTTGTGTTATAAGCACAACTTTAAATTGTTTTGCTGTTCCAGAAGACCCAAAAAAAGATTTTGGGCAGCAGACATTCCCCAATTACACACACACACACACACACACACACTTCAGTTTTGCTATCTTCTGGCGTCAAATGTCTGACTCCCAGACTCCTTTAAGTGCACCAGGGTCAATGGTCTAACTCACTAGCGGTATTTAGCCACCATCTCAGACATTTTAATGTATGTATTGAATTTTCTTTTTATTAGCCTTAGCTAAAATATACAGTAATATCACTTGATCAAATTATACATCCTGTTTCCATACTTCTCAGGCAAAAGAAGAAGAAAAAATGTTGATCAAATCATGGGGGGGGGAATGTTTCTTGTACATTTCAGTTATCTACAGGAGTTCAAACAAAATCACAACCAATCACAGTGTATTCATTCAAGATATTTGCTGCCCAAGGCTCCTGCTGGGAGGAAGGGCGGGATATAAATCAAATAATAAATAAATAATAAAATATTTCTACATCAAGAGAACTTCAGAGTAAGCATTACTTATAGGCTACCATCTAGACCCTTATTTTGGAACCCTGTAGGACATACTTCTGACCAGACATGGATGGATTGTGCTGTTAAGAACCGAGATTAACTCTGCTGCCAAAAGTGTCTCTCTTTGTGCCTGTTTTGAAAATCCAGCCAGAAAATGACGACATATAAATTATCTTTGTAATATCATGAGAGATTTAACTCAAGGCCGCTTCACATATTACAAATCTACAAATATTATATGATTATGATTTTCCATGTCATTCCTCCAAAGAGCTTATGGTGGTTTACATCCTCCCTCATATTTTATCCTCACAACAACCCTGCGAGGTAGGTTAAATTGAGAGATAAGTGACTGGTCTGAAGTCAAGCTTCAGTAAGCTTTGTGCCCCCTACCCCCTCACTACAGGCCTGGATATGGGTAACTTCATTGAGCCACAGGTCACACAGAATGTTCATGCATGCCCCAGTCCATCGAAGGAAAGCCACATGCATATCAGTTTCACTTACTAGATTAGAAACTACAAACTTAAATTGCATTTGCATTGGAATTCAGATGCTACCGATTCATACTATTGCTTTAAATGGAATGCACATCCCCATTGAGGCATAAATAGTTCAGCATCAATCCCTTTCATGCATGACTACAGTTTTATCAGAGCAACAGAATACAGAGAGCAAAAAAAGAGGTGTCATTCTCATACAGGAAAGGGTACATCTCAGAGGCACACAGTGTACTCACTAATTTTGTCTCAGTGATAGATACAGCTCATACTTTCCTGGCATCTTAGATTGACAAATATATCAATGTGAGGACCTCAAAAACTGTGATTGGTCACTACAGACTAACCTAGTGTCCTCCAGAAATGTTGGACTACAACGCCTATCAACCCCATCCAAGGATGTAGTCATCCAGGGTCTCAGGGGGTCTCAGACCCCTTGCTCTTTTGGGAGTAGTGTCCCAGCAGGGTCCCTATGTTTCCAGCATCCTATGAGACAATCAGCATGAAAGAGGAGTGTGTTAGCCACTGAGAAGATTCTTCTAACATGCTTCCTTGCCCTTTCCTACTGATTGGTGGCAATCAGAGTGAAAGGAGAGGAGTCACCTAAAATTCTCCCCTTTCATGCTCATTCACTCCTAGGGACATCTGTTGTTGTAGGAAAAGGCATTAGCAAGGATCGTATTCTTAGTCCATGTGTACACTGCCAAACATTCGGAGGTATTTTTCAATCCTTCAGAACATTTTCCTTATTTTCATTCTTCAAGGATGTGTCACTGAAACACCTTTGAAATTTATGAGTAAATGATGCTTGGCAAAGGCAAACTATACATCAATGCTTGGATTCTGTCCAATGTCCTATAGGAAAAATGCATGGATTATTCAGAACTAATTCTGTCATATTATTGTTATGATTAACATCATCATCCCTTGGGCAAGAAATGTACCTTGTCTGAAAGAAAAAAAGGATCCCCCTGCTCTCATGGGGCCACAGTTCAGAAATCAATCAAAAAAGAAAAAGAAACTAAGGCAATCCTAGAATTGGTATCTTCTTACAGTCTTTAAATGAGGTGCCTCTCTTACAACATCGCAAAAAATGGTTAGTATAATATTTGTTGCCTCAAACTCTGTAAAATGAAGCCACTGAAGCATGAAATGGACTTGCTAGGCCACACATCTGCAAGTGTTGATGTGCACATGGGCCACATGGACAGTGTGAATAAGAAAGAGCCCCTATGCACATGCAGCTATACATAAATAGGGCACTTATTCCACTTGGGAACTCTGACTGGCCTAGAGTTCCCAACTGCAAGGGTGTGTGTGTGCGTGCGTGCCTGTACATGTGTAGAGCCCTTTCTCATTGGCATCTGTTAAATGGCTTACCAAGTCTTCAATCTGAGCAGACATACTTAGTTAATAAGCACTTTCTAAAGCCCCTCCTCTCAGAGCTTGGGCTGCAATTCTAACCTCACTTATCTTGGAGTAAGCCCCACTGAATTCAATAAGATCTACTTCTGAGTAGACATAGTTAGGATTGCACTGTAAATCCCTAGATGGTTCAAATGAATCAAGAATAGCAAAATCCACAGTAACTGTCTAGAAATAGATCCCAGATGCAAATCACCATTAGTCTGCTTCTGTGTTGGAATTGCTTTTTAATATGTTGTTAAACTTAAATATATATATATATATATATATGTTTTTTAACCTTTTTTAAAAAAGATGTCTTCAAAGCTGTTTAAAAAAATGTTTTAAAAGTTGTTTTGTTTTAATGTATTTTAAAGTCTGTTTTTATAATTGTAGTAAAAGTAAAAGAAATGTAGTAAAATAGATAAAATCAGGCCGTATCCCAGGACAATAGGAGACTTGCAAGCTACATTCACATACGCAATTGTGTATCTCTTGTGTCTTGTTCCGCACATTCCTTTCTGCTGTAGATAAGCCGTTGTGTGCGCCTCTCTGTGTAAGCCTTTGTGATCTGCAAAAACATATAAAAAGGGGAAGCAGAAAGGGGGGGCTCGACTCATGCTTCACCCATTGTTGTGTAATGTATGTGTTTGCCCTACTGCAGTTGTGAATAAAACCTTGGACTCACCGCTACTTGTTTGGTCTTTTCTCTACCCGAGAGAACCCCTATAAGTTTTATGACATAATGTTTTAAAGTACAGTGGAGAGGAGAGCCTGGCCCGGAGTCCAGAGTCTGTGAGTTCAAATCCCTGCTCATGTCTCCTGGGTGTCAAGGGCCAGCTAAAGATCACCCCCACAGTGAGTGGCTCAGGGGATATGTGCCCTGCCACCTGTGTAGCCGTGGGTAAGCTGCATAGTCCCAAGGAGCCCAGTTGCCCCCCAGCTGGCAGTTGCGGACAAGGAAGGGGCTGGCTTGTGCAGCTGTGGCAAGCTGAGCAGGCCCTAGCCAGCTGGGGAGGACTAGCCTCAGAGGGAGGCAATGGTAAACCCCCTCTGAATACCGCCATGAAAACCCTATTCATAAGGTAGCCATAAGTCGTGATCGACTTGAAGGCAATCCATTTCCATATAAGTGTTTGTAATGCTTTTGTTTACTGCCCTGGGCTCCTGCTGGAAGGGTGGGATATAAATCAAATAATAAATAAATAAATAAAAATCAATAGTCCAAACAAGAGACTAGGAGCACTTCTACTCTACAAAGCTGGGTGCCGTCATCAGGAGTTTTGGAGTGCGTTGCCACCAGTACGCTGATGACACGCAGCTCTATTTCTCCTTTTCATCTTCTACAGGTGAGTCTGTGGATGTGCTGAATCATTGCCTGACCGCGATAATGGACTGGATGAGAGCTAATAAACTGAGACTCAATCCAGACAAGACTGAGACACTGTTGGTGAGTGCCTCCCCTGCCCAGATGGTGGATGTTCACCCTGTTCTAGATGGGGTCACACTCCCCTTGAAGGAACAGGTTCGTAGTCTGGGAGTTCTTTTCGATCCTTCCTTGTCTCTTGAGGCGCAAGTGGCCTCGGTGGCAAGGAATGCATTCTACCACCTTCGGTTGGTAGCCCAGCTACGCCCCTATCTGGACAGGGATGACCTCGCCTCAGTTGTTCATGCTCTGGTAACTTCTAGGCTGGATTACTGTAATGCGCTCTATGTAGGGCTGCCCTTGAAGACAGTTCGGAAGCTTCAGCTAGTGCAAAACGCAGCAGCCAGACTGCTGACGAGGACCAGCCGGTCAGCACATATAACACCTGTTCTGGCCCGTTTGCACTGGCTACCTATTTGTTTCCGAGCCAGATTCAAGGTGCTGGTTTTGACCTATAAAGCCTTACACGGCGTGGGACCGCAATATCTTGTGGAACGCCTCTCCTGCTATGAACCTACCCGGTCACTTCGCTCAGCATCTAAGGCCCTCCTCCGGGTACCAACCCATCGAGAAGCCTGGAGGACAGTTACTCGATCTAGGGCCTTTTCTGTAGTGGCCCCCGAACTGTGGAACAGCCTCCCCGAAGAAGTACGCCTAGCGCCTACGCTTCTATCTTTTCGGCGCCAGGTTAAGACCTGGCTATGCTCCCAGGCATTTTAAGCGTTTATGTTATAATTTAAATTTTTTATTTTTTATTTTTTTCTTTAGTTGCTGCTTGTGTTTATTGTTTGTTGTCTGATTTTATTGTTGATATTTTGTATTTTAACCTTTTTGTACACCGCCCAGAGAGCCACTCGCTATGGGCGGTCTATAAATGAAACAAATAAATAAAATAAATAAATAAATCACTTTAATACCAGTTTAATGCTCTTGGCATCCCCCATAGAATCCTGGGAATGCTAACTGGGTGGGGGTCACAAGTGTTCTCTGTTGCAAACCCCTTGCCCCACTTATAGAATTGGTGCTGTTCAGGATTCCATCCACTCCATTCCATCCCCCTTCCCCACAATAGTCAGTTCCTTGGGCACTGGGCACACTAAGCCCTCATTGAGCTGTTTATGTTTCCCCCCCCAAAAAAAAATATTGTTGTTCTTCTGCAAATCTTGGAGCTTCACCAGGCCTGATGATACCTCCCACTTGTGTCTAAGTGGTGCCCTTTTTGCTACATAAGTTACAGCACTCAGAGCCTGGTATCAGAAAGAGGGAAAGGATGACATAACCCTGATAACAGAATGGGGTTGGCTGGGCTTGTGCTGCTCTAGTGAACTTCCCATCCTTTCTTGGATGTTTAATGTGATTGTAATGTGTAAAAGTACAACATGGGTGAAGATAGGCATACATTCTGAGATGGCTGTGCTTGAACCACATCTTCCATGCTCAGAAAACAAATGTATTGGAATTCTGTGAGTGAATATGTGTACATACAACTTCCATCGCACTTCAGACAGGGGTAGGCAACATGGTGCCCTCCAGATGTTGTTGGACTCCAGCTTCCTTCAGCCCCAGCCAGCACAGCCAGTGGTCAGGGAGGATGGAAGTCACTGTCCAACAACATCTGGAGGGCACGATGTTGATTACATCTGCTTTAGAATATTTCTGTGTTCACCCTAAGGCATGCAGCTATCAGAAACAATCCATTATCCTAGGCCAGGGGTTCACAAACTGTGGTCTCCAAATGGCCAATGGCCTGCAAAGCTTCATTCACATGGAGTGTCTGTAAAAATACAATTTAAAAATCATACAGCATCTAGCACAGTGCATTACGATTGCTGCAATAGGCAGAAAAATCATTAAGTGGAAGACCCACAGCAATTTTCAATTTTCATGGGGGAAAATGTTTGGGAACCACCATCCTAAGTTATTACAACGTTGTATGTGCTCCTGGGAAATACAAGTGGAAAAGTACTATTGCACTCATGTCTTGTTCATGGACTTGTCACAGGCTTGACAGGTTGAGCACCGCAAGAACAGAATGCTGGACCAGATAAGGCTTTGCCTTATAAAGCAGGGCTCTTTTTAGGTTCTTACTAGATTGTTTTACTGTGGTTCTTGCATCTCTGGAGGGAAACATGAACTACTCCACCCACTTCCTCTGCAAAATCAGAGTTCTCATTTTCTGTATGTTGTACTAGTAACACTGTATATTACTCATGAATGCTGGAAGAGAGATTCAAAGCTCAGAACTTCCTAAACTATACTGCATTGTTTCCCCTAAATAGGAAGTAAATAAATTAAACTACATTGTCTTGCCTACATTGTAGCATGTGTTTTTTATTATTGTTCAAGAATGTTTGGTCTTGGGGCTTAGCCTGTGATAGGTTGCCATACAGCCTCAAATGGGGCAAGGGGCACCGGGGCCAGAGGCAGGAGATTTAGAGCTGGGCGGGGGGAGCACCTGATCTGACAAACAGGAGATGTATTCCTGGACAAGGCTGGAGGAGATCAAATAGTAGATTGGATAGAAAAGGTGAAGCAGAGCAGAACTGAGATAAGGCAAGGCAGGGCAGAGCTGGTATATATGAGTCTCTATTGTTACCCAATGAAACAAGTTTCTCAGATAGACAGATGAACTCAGAGGGAATAGTTTAATAGGGCTTGGTGCATTTCCACTGGGCTACAAGTTCAGCTAACCACCTTCTGGCTGTGGGGGCAATTGAGGCCAATACTGCAGCCTGGAGGGCACCCTTGCCCTGCGGAGCCTGCTTTGGCTGGCTGGTCAACACCCAGAGTGCTGGTAACCAGGAAGTAATTTGCTGGTCTTGATTGTTACCATCTTGACTGTGCCAGAGACCACTTCATCTACAAGACCCTCTCCCTGCTTGCTGACCTCTTTTCACCTGCTTAGGGTAGGGCCCTGATTGATTCCAGCTATAAAAGCCGCTGCTACCTGAAGATGCCAGAGGCCATTTTGGATGTGGGGTTGTGTTTAGGAGCTTTTGTTTGGACCAAAATTTAATTCTGGAGGTCAGTTATTTTTGTTGTTATTGGGATTATATGTTTGTATTTTATTGTGGAACCTCATTATGAATTATAGGAGTACTGTTTCAATTTATTGTATATTTATTAATGAGATGTTTTCTTTAATGTATTGTTTGACTATTTGATTTTTGTATTGTAACTGACAATTGTAACTGAACTATGTAACTTTTTCATGTTGTGAGATGCCTTGAGCATAGATTACAATGGGAAGGTGGCATACAAATGAACCATGATGATGATGATGACTTGCCACTGGAGGTCCTCCTTCAAGACACATACACACTGGTATGTTACAGAAATAAAGTTAAAACCAAATGTGGAGATTGCATCTAACAAGCCTACTAACACAAGAATAGTTAGCTCTTAATATGGGGCACACAATCCACCAGGAAGGACTTAATCTGAGATATAAGGCAGCTTCACAGGAGCATTATAGTCTATATGAATAGTGAAAAGCTATGCACAGCCTGATTCATATCCAATAAGGCTGCATTCAGACATGAGGTTTATCGCATTAGTTTTCTTGATTATAATCTGTACCAATTTCTAATGTTTCTTTGACACTGCAGCACCTGTATGGAACTGTGGCTTTTTGATTGATATTCTGCCATGTTGCACTAAATTTCATTCACACCAGTGGGTGTGGTGTGAAACAATGAATGTCATTGCACATGTCACTACTCCCCCACCCTTTCCGCACATGCACACTTCTATTCCCCCATGAAAATGGCAAGAAAGAACTGTATGCCAGTTACAGCCCCACATTTCATCATTTTGTACCCATAATTTTCTGGGTTAATGGAGTTGCAAATGGATTTTTTCTGGAAGCAATTAACACAGAAATGACTGATAAACTTCCACTATATTCCGCTGGATTTCCAGAAGTTGCTGTTATGTCATGTGAAAGATCAAATAAAATGTGGAAAATATCAGGTAAGGAAATGTTGGGAAAATGGAATAAACTGCTATCTGAATGCAGCCTAAGTCCCATTGAGTTCAGTGGTGCTTTCCCAAATGCGTGTACATCTGATTGCAGCCTTGGGGCAATATCCAATGCCCTCATTCTGTTAGCAGAAGGATTTATGCTTGCAAATTGAACTCCCCCCCTCCCCCACGCACATCCTATGCCCTCCTCAAATCTGCTGCAGAGAGTTGGAAAACTCAGAACAGATTTAGGAGCCCTATGAGGAGAGGAGAGGGGGGAAAGTTCTGTTATGCAAGTGTAAATCCTTGCACTAACAGAACACCAGACTTAGCACTACTTTGGATACAAGCCCTGGTGTTTTGAGCAAAAGAAAGTGGAACATATAAATTGAATTAAATTGTACAGTTCCCATTCATTTCAATGGGAGAATGCCTAAGTAAATACAGTGCTGATGTTCATTAAGGGTGGCCATATATCTTATGCTCTAATTTTGAAAGAAGGTCTTTTGATGACTCTATCATCTCCACACAAGGAGGTGTTAGCAATGCATTGGTCTCCATCCATCCACAGAGGGAGATCGGACAAGTATCAACACCAACTATGCAGTCTATACAACTGGCTTACAATCTGTAAAATGGAGGGGATGAGTAAAGATATCACATTGTTGGAGGGACTTCATCCCAGCCACCTTCTTTCTTTTTAGTTCAGAATAATGGCAGTAAATAAAACAACCCAAAAACTGCTGTCTTGACTTCCCCTGACAGCAAGTTACAGCTGATACAAAGGAAAGCAAGACAAATTGTAATTTGGCTGGCTGTTTACACAATCTATTTGTTGAGTGTTTATCCTGATTTGTTTGCGGGGAGGTTAGATGATGTTGCATCAAAGCAAGTGTGATCCCACACTCTCCAGTGTGTTTCCCTGCCACTTTCCTTATTGCAAAAAGTCTGCTCTTTTGAGGAAGCATGTTTTACAAGAGCTCCAAATCAACTTTAACTGTGAATCTTCCTGAATTTGCCAGTATGTGATTAAATCCCATCTGAAAATAGTGACAGTCTAGAAGCAGTCCTCATCTCTTTTCTTTCCTCAGGACTTTGGTTGAAAGGCAAGGATGATCCACATCCTGACCACAAGAGCACTCTCCCTTCCTGCAGTTTCCAGCAGGAAACTCACATTCTTCCTTCTCTTGGTAAAAAGAGTCACTACTTGAAGCATTTTACGAGAGCTTGAAACATTCACTGGTTGTAATAAACCAGGCTAACAGATCATCACAAGCTAACTGTGTTTAGGTGCCTGTTTGAATAAAACATTTCAAATATTTTTATCAGAAGGGAAAGCACAATACATTTTTTGAAAGTGAACAGATTCCCCCTGCCTCCAGCAGAGACGGTCAGATTAAACCAGTAGCAGACCTGCTGTCCGTGTTAGAATTTTTACACTGACCTCAGCATTAAACTTGCCAGATTCTAGGTCTGACCATCATCTTTGATTGACGGACAATCACAGTGAGAAAAATAGGACAAACACTAACCTCTGCCAAGTCTATTCTGCAGATTCAATACAAATGTAGAAACGACATCCAGTTTATGGAAAGCCAGGGGACACTTCAGTGACATTTTAGTACAATCTGAAAGTTTGTTTACCTTGAGCCTTTTCTTTAGGATTCTTCATTTTGCAGGACTTCCGGGAAGGGTTGCTTTGCCTGTTCTGCCTCTGAGCCGAGCTCTTGTCTCAGAAGAAGCTTTTTCAGCTTTAAAATCAGTCACAACGCTCTTTTTGACCGATAAAGGTTTTCTCCCGGTCAGGGAGAAACGTAGAGATCAACCACAAAGCCTGTTTTTGTGGGGAGGACTGGATTTCATTTATTTATGAGAGAAGGTTCAAACTGCAATGCCGGACGGACTTTCATCAAGCTCTTGCTGATTATAGCGACACGTTTATCTTTTCTTTAAAGAAAAACGGACTTCAACAGGCAGATAAGCATCCTTCTTTCTATTTTCTTTTTTTACTTGGTTTAAATTGGTGTAGCAAAAAAGAGATTTGTCAATGAATCAGCTGTGAAGAACTTCTAGGTGAGTTTATGGCTTTTCTCTTTCACTAACGAAATTAAGGAGGAAAGAAATCGAAAAAGCTTATCTTTGTTTTTATCGCAAAAAGCTGTCCTGGAGGTGCATTCTAAAGATACCAACGGAAGAGGGATTTCTATTTCGAGGAGGGGGGAACAAAAACTTTTTTTTTGGTCTATTTCATTTTGACGAATCTGCTTATTCACGACGCCACTAATTGTTTTGATGTTGGGAACTAAGTTTGTTTTTGTATTCCTGAATACATAGAGATAAGGCAGGCTGTATTGTCTACACTGATATAAGCAAGCCTGGAACATTAACCCAATTGTGGCTGAAATAATTTTTGTTTCTGTGGTTTTAAGAAAGACAACCAGGAAAGTGATTGAGACCATGGAAGAAATTATGTTTCAGAAAATAATGGGTGAGATTGAGATAACGAAACAAACCCTGAGACAGGGTAGACAGGAGATGAAAATTGAATTTAACAAAATGACGCAGGAGCTTAAAGAAACAATGGATTTTCTGAGAGAGGAGTTTGATGGGATAGGGAAGCTACAAGCCCTGGAGATTGGAACAAATGTGAAATTGGAAAAAGATTTGGAGTTTATGGATGTTAGAAATAAAGTTTACTGTTTGGAATTCAACGTTGTCTCTGAAGAAATTAATGAAGAATTTGGTTGTAAAGTTATCAATGTCTTGGATAATTTTCTGGACTGGAATGATGTGATGAAGCTTGACATAGAAAAAATCTATGGAGTTGGCTACAGATATGTGACAGTGGAGAAACTCTTAAGAAATGAGCCAGTGCATTTTGTAAAAAAGAAGAACAGAGATATGACTTTGCAGCAATATTTCAGCAACATATTCAGAATTCTTGACTGGAATGATGTGATGGGGCTTGACATAGAAAAAAGTTATGGAATTAACTACAAATATGTGACAGAGCAGAGATGCACCCAGAGCAGAGATGTGACTTTGCAACAATATTTCAACAACATATTCAGAATTGATGGCAAGGACATATTTGTGATGGGGGAAATTCCCATCAGACTCTTGTTATATGACTATGGCTATGACAGCAAGATCATCATGGGATACTGATAATGGATGAATGGATACTGAAACCACTGGATTTAACAGGACTATTGAAGATGGAAGATGGAATTAATATTGATAATGGAAGAATGGTTATGGAAATTATTGGACTTAACAGATTTGACGAGATGGATTAATTGATATGTTTACTTGGACTATGGCTATGACAACAAGATTATTATGGGATACTGATAACGGAAGAATGGCTACTGAAATTACTGGACTTAACAGGATTATTGAAGATGGAAGATGGAATTAATATAGATAATGGAAGAATGGCTATTGAAATTATTAGGCCTAACAGATTTGAATTAGATGGATTAAGCGATATGTTTATTTGGAGAAAAATTGAAAGATATATCTCTCAAGGAATTGAAACCTCTCTTGGACTTTTTGTGGAAAGAATAAAATAATGTTTATGAGATTTGATGATTAATTAAGATAACTACTGGAGGAAAGTGATTTTATAACATAATTTTAGAGATAGGATTGTTATATATTGTAGACCTATAACTGATCTGCGACAAATCGGAAGTCAACATTTTATTTTATTGTTTGGTTGTTTTTGTTTTGTTTTGTTTCTTGTCTTTGAAAATTTAAATAAAAATTAATGATTAAAAAAAAAAAAAGGATTCTTCATTTTGCATTAGAACCAGCACTTTTTCATGTCATTTCAGATACGTGAGGTGTCCACAGTCACCCCACTGCATGTTTCATATTTAATTTATGACTACAGAAAACCCATCACTGTCAGCACACTCTGCAGTATTTACCAATCTTGCAGTTTACACACATATGGCACAAGACAGATGGACCCTTTCCTCCTGGGTTTCAGCAAAGGGGTTGTCTCATCAGAGATGTGATTAAAAGCAGCCTCAAGTCTGTAAAGAAGGCTTCACAGCACTTGTGGTAGACGAGTCAGCAATCCATAGTGGCCTGGATTATCTGAAAGAAATAGAGTGTGTTCAGAGTAGGCACGGGAGAAGGTGAGCTGTTATTTTAGACATATTCAGAAAGATACAAAAGAGAAGTATTAAGACTTAGCATTAGGAATAAAGATGTGGAACATAATTAAGTATTGGCCTTCATGAGCACCGAAGTATACTTTTATTTTGCTCCCCTGTGTTTTTAACAAAGGGGAAGTTTGTGTTCTCAAGTGGCATTTGCAACGGAGGTCTAATTTGTCATTTAGGTTGCTTCCAGACAACCTATTTATTGAGAATTCATGCTGACTTGTTTGCACAAAGTTTGTGCACAGGTTGCATGATGTCTGCTGTTTATTGAGCATTCATTCGGATTTTTTCATATGGTAGTTACATGACCACCAGTCAGTCTCACACTTTCTAGTGCATTTTCCCATCACTTTTCTTCCTGCAAAAGGTCTGATTTGGGGGGTGGGGAGAAAGTGCCAGACCTGTGGCCCTCCAGATGATGCTGGATAACAACTCCCATCATCCCTGACCATTGACCATGATTGCTGGGGATGATGGTAGTTCAGCCACATCTGGAGGGCCACAGTTTCTTCATCCCTGCTCTATAAAGTGCCGTGCACATTGTCACTATAGGATGGATGGATGGATGGATGGATGGATGGATGGATGCATGGATGCATGGATGGATGGATGGATGGATGGATGGATGGATGGATGGATGGATGGATGGATGGATGGATGGATGGATGGATGGATGGATGGATGGATGGATGGATGGATGATCAAGAATCGTGACACTTTATTTTGAACACAAGGCTTTCAATCGAATTGATTTTTTTCTACCTGACATTTGCTGATGTATCAAATTATCCTTATTAATCCTTTTCCTCTCTCTATAATTTATCCTGTCAACCAAAGTTGGTGTATTGATATTTTAATTTACATCCCTCAGCTCAACAATATGACATGACAGTAGCAAATTTTGGTTTTCAGCTCCTCTTCTTCAGCTTTTACATAAGCCATGTTGTTCTATAAGCGATGAAGCTTTAACTAGAATCCTTGCATGTTGTGAATAAACACACACTCTAATCCTGCTTAGAGGATTTAAAGTCTGATATTCTCCTAACAGGATTAGGTAGACAAGGAACTGAAAACATAGGATGTTTACCATTACTAGTACCTGGAAAGCAATGATGTAACACCCAACTGTTCTGTTCTGTCATAGAAGAATGTCATCTGTTAGTAACCATGCTCATTTGAGCTCATATTTCTGTATTGCAAAAATGGAATCTAGTGGTCAGGGTTTTGCTTTCAGACCAGAGACATCTGTGTTCACATTCCTGCGCAGTCATTAATGTTGTTGCTGGAGTCAGGACTGGTGGCTTGGCGACAAGCAGGTGGTCCTGTGGATGGCCCAGTAGAGATAACCAGTCAACAAGCAGCTCAGTCTATACCTGTCCTGATTTGCTTAGACTGAAGCAGCAAGGCAAAGTTCAGCAGCTTTAGGGTCAGGTGGGGCTCACTTTGTCACATGAGTCCCCAAGAGCTGGTAGCTGCAGTACCATCTTCTGGCCATCTATGATGGCGATGCTATATGGCATCAGAGATCAGACCATCTGCAAGTTGCCAGGATGGTGCAGGGACTAAGGCTCTTAGGATCTCCAGTTTGCGACACTATTGCCATACTGCTGGCCTCTGGCAAGTGTCATTTGCCAAGCATCTATTCCCTATATATAACATGTGATTAATAAATCACTGGGTACTTGTAAGAATAAATGACAACCAGTTCAGAGGTTATAATTAAAAGGAAAACAGAAACAAATTCTGGGTTGTATCCAGTTTTGTCTCTTTGCTGACATAAGGCTCTTTGATTCAGCCGTCTTCTGTGAGCCAAAATCAGACTGCTGGGCACCTACCATTCTGTTCCAAAGATCCCACACACTCTCTTAAGCAGAGTTTGGGGAGAATGAAGGGGGCTGCAGAGGGAGGGGGAATAAGCACTACTCTCCCTTTCCACCAACAGGAGCTTCCACTGGATCAAAGAGCCTTCCATCAATGGCTACCTACTAACCATGTTGACTATGTTCTACCTCCACTATCAGAGGCAGTATGATTCTGAATACCAGTTGCTGGAAACTGCAGGAAGGGAGAGTGCTCTTGTGGTCAGGTCTTGCTTGCGGGCTTATTACAGGCATCTGGTTCGCTGCTATGAGAACAGGATGCTGGCCTGATCCAGCTGGATCTTCTTATATTCTTATCAGCACAAGCCACAGTGATTTAGGGTGCAGTCCTATGCACACTTACCTAAGGGTAAGTCTCAATGAATTCAATGGACCTACTTTAGAATAAACATGCCCAGGATTGTGCTGCCTGGGCTTCTGTTTTCTCAAGTCATGCTGTAACATTTGGAAACAATGCTCCACCAATTACCTCTAGACTCATTTGTAGTACTTCCCTCACTTCACATAATATTGGAACTGGAAAGCACTCTGCATACTGCAAAGAAGAACTGGGTTCATTTTTGTCCCCAAAGTCTTTGCTCTTAGTGAAATGAGAAGGGATGCCAATATAGACAATGTGGGCACATATAACAATTTTGTGCACATATAGCATCAAAGTAAACACAATTGCAGGTTTCACCCATGTAAGTTAAAATAAGTTTGAGATGTTCAACTCTGGAAGGATAACACTCAGCTGGCATCAAGATACCAACACTGAACTCTCCTTCCCACCCCAACAAGAAAGGAAAGGCTGCAATCCTAAACCCACTAACCTAGGAGTAATCCCCATTGTACTATAAGGCAAGTTCTGATACACATCCCTTTGCTGAATGCAGATTTGGAGAAAAGTATACAAGGGACAAAACTTCAAATTGGAGAGAGGAAGGAAAGAGATGCTAGCTATTCTGCCTGGGAAGGCTTGTGCCTTTCCTCTACAGGCCCTTCTAGTGTACTAATAATAAAGTGTAATAATAAGCCACAGATAGTCATCTTTTTTTTAGTGGAACATGACTTTTTTTTATTGCTGATGCCTTGGACCATAGTTTCCAGAGGGATAGCCAGCCCTATTTGGGTGCTTCAATACAATTGCTATTTTTGGGTAGAAAGGATTCAGTCACATACCAGCAAATTCAGGTTGCGCAATTAAAGTTGATTTGGAGCTCTTGCGCAATAAACCCACTTCCCCAAAAGATCAGGCTTTTCATGATAAGCAAAGTAACAGAGAAATGCAATGGAAAGTGTCAGATAACACTTGCTTTTATTCAACATCATCTAGCCTGCCCACAAGAAAAGCAGAGTGAATGCTCATTAAATAGCCAGAGTCGTCTAAGGCGGTAAACACACTAGTCGCCAGATCAAAGAGTTTCCATTAGCCACACCTGGAGGGGCAACTGGCTGATCTGCCAATCAGTTGTGAAATCTCTTTGAAGTGGATTTTAAAAAAAACAACACTCCGCTGCTTCCACCAGGTTTTAAAGTAAAAAGGGGCAAGGTTTGACTAGCGTTGTGTGCCCTGTTTTCAGAAGAGGTGTAGACACACTAGAACCAGCAGAACGGTGAGTGTGTTTCTACCCTAATCTCCTTGTAAACAAATCAGTATGGATGCTCAATAAACAGACCACCTGGAAGTGACCTAGTCTATTGCAGCAAAGGTAGGAAGGAAAGAAGGAAGGAAGGAAGATTTCTGACGGAAAAGCAAATGAATACATTCTATATTATTTTACTAAGATATTGGTTTTGAGAATAATAAATAGGTTTATCTGTTACTTATGAAATTAATGGAAAGGCCGTGGTTCAGTGGTAGAACATAAGTTTTTTATGGAGAAGGCCCCAGGTTCAATCCTCGACATATCCAGGTGGGGCTGGGAAATATTCCTACATGAAACCCTGGAGAGCCACTGCCAATCAATCAGGACAATGCTGATGGACTAGTTCAGTCGGAAAAGATATAAGGTAGCTTCTGATGTTTATTAGGAGTATCCATAGCTCAGTGGTAGAGCACATGCTTTGGAACACAGGAACATAGGAAACTGCCTTATAGTGAGCCAGGCCATTGGTCTGTCTAGCTCAGTATTGTCTATACTGACTGAAAGGGGCTCTCCAGGGCTTGTCAAGGAATCTTTCCCAGCCCTACCTGCAGGGATCAAACCTGGGACTTTCTGCATGCTAAACAGATGCTCTGCCACTGAGCTACGACCAGGGCCAGCCCCAGACATGCTGGGGCCCTTGAGCACAAGCCTGCCCCAGGCCCCAGCACTCCCCTTCCGTGATTCATGGCAGGATCACTGCTGTGGATCGCATGGCGAGAGCTTCGGGGCTCAGCCATTCCCTTGCTTAACCTACCTTGTTCAGTTGCACACACAGCGGTGCCCTTAACAAAGATGGCAGCTGAGGTTTCCCTAGGGAGCTGAAGCCTCTGCCACCATCTTGGTTCATGGCAGGGATGCGCATGCACAGCCATGCAATCCCTCTCGCCATGCGATCTGTGGCAGCGATTCTGCCGTGAATTGTGGAAGGGAAGCAGAGGGGCCCTGGTAGCCCCAGGGGCCCTCGCGCCAGTGCCCCACCTGGCCACCCTTTGGAACCAGCCCTGGCTATGACCCTTCCCTGTTGCATGTAAAAGGTCACTGGTTCAGTTCCCGGCATCTCCAGGTAAGGCTGGGAATGTCCCCTGTCTGAAACAAATGTGCCTCTTCAACGGTTGGGAGCAGATACTTTTCAACATTTCCCTCCAAATTGTTCCTGACTTGCAACCTTATCAATAGCAGATTAATAAAACCAACTGAAATACTAGGAAACAGTGTGTCATCCAAGATTTACAGTATGTCATCTTATTTATTTATTTTTTATTTTTTTATTTTTTATTGCACTTGTATACCGCCCCATAGTCGAAGCTCTCTGGGCGGTTTACAGCAATGAAAAACATTTTAAAAAATATACAATTTAAAACACAATTTTAAAATTTAAAACAATATAAAAACAATTTAAAAATCTTCCCCCTCCCCATATCATATGTTTTCTTACATATGGCATACTGTGACCTGCCACAGCCTTTAGGATAAAATGAGACTGATCCCAAATCTGGCTCCTGACCAAATCACCAGTTGCTGGCTACCACACATTTTTCTCAGTCAGATCATAATTCAATAGGACCAGTGTGGGAGGGGAGGGACACCCACATGCACATGCAGTGTCTACAGCCAGCTCCTGCTGCCTGTGCAAATCACTCTGTAGTCAACAATGTGAAAGCCCCAGTTGAGGTCATCACTCACTGGATCAGAGCCACCATCTCATGTACTAGAAGAGCCATGCACAGCTGATTATCTAAGTACCTATACTGATTGAACAAATGCCTGTGGCCTCAAATGTTCACCCTCAATCTGGAAATGTTGGTGCTGTGGGGACAGAGGGAGAGAGGGATAACCTTTCCTTTTTATCCATAAGTATTTACAATTTTCAAGTGATACTTTCCCTCAATTGACAGACATTTTAGCTGAGCAGATGGCAGTGACACTGTAAAAGTTTGGACTGTTCTGCCTAGTCAGAGGAACACTGTACAAATTTGGACTGATCTCCCTAGTCAGAGAAAGAAAGAAAAATATTCCATACTGTCGAAAAGATCCACTCAGGGAAATCACCAGCTGATTAATGGAAAAAAGGAATGACTTGATACATACATGTTGACAACTACCTAGCAATCCAGCAGTTTGTAATCAATGGTATTGGTTGGTTTCAGAAGCAGTGCAACTTTTGGCAGCACAAAGCTTCTGATATAGATTACTGGCTACTCAATGAATTATTTTTGGAGAAGGGGAAATAACATGTGAAAGAAAACCCAATGTGACAACTCCTGGCTTTCTTGAAGTTCAATATCTTGCTGCAGACTCTGAAAACAAAGCTTATTGAAAGAAATGAGAACGCCTATGGCTGTATTACTATTACTATTATTATTGAAAAAAGGTTTAAAGGAATAATTTAGTATTTCAGCAATTTCAAACATATCACTTGGTCTCATTCATAAAAGAGTGACATTCCTCCCCCCTTTTTAAAGGTCAATAAGGCTGGAAGGTTTAAAGAAACTAATACAAATGTTCTTAGTACTATCAAAGGTCAAATATGTAGTAGAAAAGCAACACACAACACATTATTATTGTTAACATTATTGTGTGTGAGATAGATGTTCCTGTTCGTGTACAAAGTACTTTATAATCTTCATATTCTGTATCTTGTGGAACTATGGTTGAATGTTACTGATGAGCAAAGGAACCTCTAAACTATCCATTTTCTTTGTTCAACTTAACTGTCTGTCTGTTTCTGAGAGAGAGAGAGAGAGAGAGAGAGAGATTGAATTAAGTCTCCAGTTCAGGTTTCACATTGGGAAAGGCATTATTATCTCAGCCTCACTATTCATATGCAAGAAAGCAACATGGAGTAATGGTAAGAGTGTAAGACTAGGACTGGTGAATCTCAGATTCAGTGTCTGATTCAGCGATTAAGCTTCCTGGGTGACCTTGGGCCACTCACTATGTCTAAGCCTAATTTATCACACAGGGTTATCATGAGAATAAAAGAAGAGAAAGGACTATGTATGCCACCACAGACTTCTTGGAGAAAAGGAGAGAAAGAAATGAATAAAAAAACAATATTGGCCTATTTCACAGGGTTATTGTATGTGTAGCCATTTGAATTTTATTGCGTATGTCCCTCATTTTAGCTCTGCCCTAAATTTTAGAATCCAAAAGTTGGATTGATTAATTTGGATGACTTTTTACAGAGAATTTAAATGTTCTTATAATTAGAATTTCAGCATATATGAAAAATTGCTATTTGCATTTCTCTCAGGCTTATCTTAACAATGAAATCTCTTTCAACAGTGAGTTGTTATAACTTTTTTCTTCCTGTTACAATACTGTACTTCTAACTTTCAGCTCTTCCTTAACCCCCTGTTTACTTTTTGACCTCCTTTACTTCCTATATCATCAACATTGGTCCCGCAAGAGCCAGTGTGCCTACCAGTATTTCTGATGGCACCACTGAAAGTAAATATAACCTCACAAATCAACAATGCACAAGAGATTGTTTGTTTTTCTTGGTCACTTCCTGTTTTCACTGGTTCATCCTCTCCTACACTGAATATGTCCCTTTAAGCATGCCTACATTTTACTGGATGCCAGGACTGAAAACCCACCCTCCCATTCATTCAGAACAGAGGAGATGTGCAAAAGCTTCTCTCTGTGAGTGAATGCAGTGATGACCAATGTAGGGCACTTTTCCCCTTTAATGGGGTCGCTGATGGGAGCTCTTTTGGATGAGGGAACAGTTTTCTGTTGTGCCATATTCCTCCCCCCCCCCCATGGCAGCCATTTCGTGTTATGTCTTGCCTCCACAGTGGACATTTTCTGTTATGTCACACCCCAAGACAGCCATTTTGCTTTATGTCATACTCAGTTATTTTGCAATTTTGTGCCATGCCCCCATGGCAGCAATGTCGTGGCTGTTGCCCATGGCACTACCTTACAAAGACTGCTGGGTACTGTAGTACCACAGGAGTCTCTCTAAAGAGGCTACACTACAGTTGCCATGGGAGATTTGCATCTCTAGATGAGAATTGAGACTTTGAATGGATGCACACATTTCCACCATACCTATCAGCTAAAAATGCAATGAAATGTTGTTCAGCACCTACAATATGCCATAATCACAAAACATTAACACCTGTCCCGTCCAGAGCTGGAACCACAAGACAGAGATGCGGGTGCAATTAAATCTTGCTTTATTAGAGTAATGGATACATCTAGGACATTGCGCTTCATATAGAAACCTGCCTTACTCACTAGAAACCCCTAACTACACTCTAGACATGCTCTGCGGCGTGTGAAGGAAGTTGACTCAGCAACTCCCCTCTTTGAGAGGCCAGCTTATGTTCCCAGGAGGATCCCTCCGCCTGTGCAGCCTCTGAGACGGGCTCCTGTCTTGGATGAAACTTTTTCAGCCTTAAATCCAGTCAGAAGGGTCTTTTTTGACTGGGGATAATTTCTTCTGGATAAGGAAGAAACGTGAGATTTCCCACACAGCTTTGTTGTGATTGTTGGAGACTGGAATTCGTCAGAATTGTCTGTGAAAGAAGGTCTCCCAGCAGCTCGGACAGAGCGAGGATTTTTAGCTAGCTCAGCTGAAAAAGTGATCCGTTTTTTTTTCTTTAAAGAAACATGGACTAACAGGCAAGCATTCTCCTGTCTGTGCTTATCACTTTCTTATCTATACAGTTAAAGAGATTTGTCAAAGGAACAGCAATTAAGAAAACCTGGGTAAGCCAAAACTTTCCTTCTCTTTTACTCACGGAACTAAGGGGGAAGAATATAAAAATAGCCTATCTTTTTTTTATTGCAAAAAGCTGACATGGAAAATAGCATTATAGAGATTACAACGGATGGGGGGTTTCTGATTGGAAGAGAAAAGAGAAATCTTTTTGATTTATAAGACTGTGTAATATATGTCTGGGACTATTTTTTCTGATCTACTTTTTTTTGACGAATCTGCTCATTCTCTCTGCTACTAGTTATTTGGATGCTGTGAACTAAAGCTGTTTTTGCACTTCTGGGCATATAAGAGATAAGCGCTGTCTAGGGTGTGACACCAGTTGGTTTGAAAGATTAACTCCTTTGTAACTGGATAAAGAAATAAACCGCTCTTTGCTTGGGACATTGAAAATTGAAGGAGTTTTGTTCCTTTGGCTTTAAGAATGACAATTAAGAAGATCATGGATGTACAAGAAGGGACTTTATCTTTAGACATGTTTCAGAAAATAATGAATGGGATTAAGTCAATAAAACAAGAACTGAGAAATGATAGTCAAGCGTGGAGAATTGAACTTCTTAAAGTTCTTAACTTCTTTTTCTTAAAAACCGTCTTTAACCAGCGAGCTTACTTCTGTCTAAATCTTATCATTTGGCTTAAATTACTACAATAAAAGGGATTTGTTTACGAATCAGCAACTGAGAAATCTGGGTGAGTCATACTTTTTCTCTTTTAAATATAATTAAGGAAGAAAGAAAATGTAAACAACTTATATATATATATTTTTTACGACAAAAAGCTGGCCTGAATTTGGAGTTTTAAAGTTTAAAAACGGATGAGAGGTAATTATTATTTGATGGAAATATATTTTGGACTATTTTTCTCCTTGGACTATTTCTTTTTGGACGAATCTGCTGTTCGTATATGTTACTAATCGCTTGGTGTTGTGAACCAGAATTGTTTTGCATTCCTGGACGTAGATAAGAACTGTGCTGTGCTGGCCGGACTATAATAACAGGCCTGGAATATTAACTCTTTTGTTGGTGGAGGAAAAAAAAAGAAATAGACTGCCTCTAGATTTTGGAACAGTGGTTAATATCAGAAATTAAAGGCTTCTTTCGAGAATGACAACTAAAAAAGCAACTAAGGCCCAGGAGCGAAGAGGTTCAATTGACCCACAGGAAGGGGCTATACCCCCAGATATGTTTCAAAAAATAATGGAAGGGATTAATGATATAAAACAGGAAATGAAAACTGAATTGATAGATATAAAAGACTATATTAAAACACAAGTGGATGAGATTAAAGGGACAATTGGGCAAATAAAGGAGGATGCAAAAAATACTAAAGAAAAGGTACAAATCTTGGAGAATAGAACAGATATATTAAATCTGGAATTAGAAAAAAACTTGGACTATATGGCTGTGACTGAAATGAGAAATAAAGAACATTGTTTGAGATTCCGTGCAATCCCTGAGGAAACAGGTGAAGACATCAGAGATAAAATTGTTAATGCTTTAGTAAAATTTCTGGATTTGAATGAAGATCGGATGAAATTTGAAATAGACAAAGTTTATAGAATTAATTCCAGATATGCAACAATGAAAAAAATTCCAAGAGATGTGCTTGTTCACTTTATAAAGAAGACGACCAGAGATATGGTATTACAACAACACTTTAAAAATACCTTTAAAATTGATGGTAAGGAAATACTGGTGATGAAAGAAATTCCTATTAGACTTTTATGTAAGAAAAAAGAATATGCTTTCTTTACAGAAAAACTTAAGCAATGCAAAATTCAATTTAGATGGGATGTTCCAGAAGGAGTGATCTTTACATTCAGACAACAGAAATATAGATTGAATACTGTTCAAAAAGCAAGGGACTTCTTGAGAAAAGCTTCAAAAGACATGGAAGAAGATAAACTCAAAGATATGGATATAATTCCTGGGAAACAAAGTCAACAAGAACATGCAGAGGAGGGGAAGGAAGATGATGGATTAAAAGGAGCATCAGGCACATTTTAAAATACACGCTTAAAGATGGATTACAAATATCTAACTTGGAATATAAATGGAGCCAACACGGCGCAGAAGAGAAAGAAAGTGTTTCATTATTTGAAAAAATTAAAATTGGATATAATTTGTTTACAAGAAACTCATATTAAGAAGAAAGATTCCAAATATTTGATTTGTAAAAATTTGGGTGAAGAATTTATTTCGGCTGGACCAAAAAAAAAAAATGGAGTTGTTCTTTACATTAACCCACAATTGCTTCCTAAATTGGTATTACTGGATGATAGTGGTAGATTTGTGGGGGTTGAAATTACTTTACAGGGTACAAACATTTTGATAGTGGGTATTTATGCCCCCAATGAAGATAAAACAAGGTTTTACACAGGACTTATGGAAAAATTGTCAGAGTTTTCATATGATCATTGGTGCGTCATGGGTGATTGGAATGGGGTAATCTCACCAAAAATTGATAGACTTTCTGAAAAAAATATTAAAGAGACACAGGGTAAATTACCGAAGATTTGCTTTGAACTGATGGAACATTTAGAATTGGTGGATACCTGGAGATATATAAATGATAACGCAAAGGAATTTACTTATTTTTCAGAAAGACACAAAACATTCTCGAGGATTGATATGATTTGGATGTCTAAAATTCTAGCGAAGGATATTTTTAAAATGGATATATTACCAAAAACTTTTTCGGACCACAATCCTGTGATATTAACTTTAAAAAAAAAATCTTGGATTTAGATGGAAACTAAATGAATCTTTATTACAGAATGACAAAGTAGTACAAGAATGTAAGAAGAAATTAAAAGAGTTTTTTGAACATAATTTACATAAAGGAACAAATGAAAATATCGTTTGGGATACAAGTAAGGCATTTATGAGGGGATATTTTATTAAATGTAACTCTGAATTAAAAAAAAGAAACAACAGAAAATGCAATTAATTTTGGAAGAAATAAAACAAAAAGAGGAAGAATTGAAAAAGAATCCAACTAAAGTTTCTATTGTAAATCAAATTAAAATGTTACAGAAGCAAGTATCAATGCTGACAGTTAGAGAAATTGAAAGGAAACTAAATTTTGCTAAACAAAGGACTTTTGAATTTGCAAATAAACCAGGGAAATGGTTAGCATATAAGTTAAGAAAAGAACGTCAAAAAAATATTATTTTAAAGATACAAGAAGGAGATGAGACGCTGACAGATAATGTAAAAATCAAAAAGATTTTTCATCAATATTATTCAACATTGTACAAGTGTCAGGAAATTCCATCTGAAAAAATAGAAGAGTATATATCTAAACAGAATTTGCCTAAAATTACAGACTTTCAGAGACAAGCTATTAATGGCCCTATTACATCAAGAGAGATATCTGAAGCTATAAACAAAATTAAATTAGGAAAGGCGCCAGGACCAGATGGGTTATCTGCAATGTATTATAAATGTTTGGAGGAAGAACTCTTGCTACCTTTACAGTCTACAATGAATTTTATTCTGCAAGAGGGAAAGATACCGGATAGTTGGAAAAATGCTAACATAACATTAATACCTAAAGAGGAGCAAGATTTAACTAAAACAAAAAATTATCGGCCAATATCTCTATTGAATAATGACTATAAAATTTTTACAATGATCTTGGCAGAAAGATTGAAAATAATATTGCAACAATTTATCCAGGAAGATCAATCAGGGTTTTTACCTAAAAGACAATTACGTGACAACGTCAGGAATGTCTTGAATGTGTTGGAATATTTAGAACAACGAAATGATAAACAAGCAGCTTTGATTTTTTTAGATGCTGAAAAAGCATTTGATAATTTGAATTGGAAATTTATGTTTCAGGTTTTGGAGCAAATGGATTTTGGAGACAATTTTATAAAATGGATTAGATCGATTTATACATCTCAGAAGGCTCAGATAATTGTTAACGGAGATTTAACGGATTCATGTGAAATACAAAAGGGTACAAGACAGGGATGTCCATTATCTCCCCTTTTATTTATTTTGGTCTTAGAAGTGCTGCTTAGAGATATAAGGCAAGATAAAAGGATTTCGGGATTAAAGATAAAAAAAGAAGAATATAAATTGAGAGCATTTGCTGATGATTTGATAATTGTACTAGAAAACCCTTTGGAAGGAATTAATGTATTGATGGACAAATTAAAAGAATTTGGACCGTTAGCAGGATTTAAGATCAACAATCAAAAAACAAAGATGTTGGTGAAAAATTTAACTTTAAGGGAACAGAAAGAGTTAATGGACAAGACAGATTTTACAATAGAGAAAAAGTTGAAATATTTAGGTATCATTATGACAAATAAAAATTCAAAGTTGTTTCATAATAATTATGAAAAATTATGGACAGAGATTAAGAAAGATTTGCTAAGATGGGATAAACTACAATTGTCATTAATGGGTAGAATATCTGTGATAAAAATGAATGTATTACCGAGAATGATGTTTTTGTTTCAAACAATACCTGTAATATCCTCTGATTTACCTTTTAAACAATGGCAAAAAGATATCTCTAAATTTGTATAGCAAGGAAAAAAACCAAGAGTTAAATTTAAACTACTACAAGATGCCAAAGAAAGAGGAGGACTGGGATTACCAAATCTGAGACTGTATTTTGCTGCCTGCTGTCTAGTCTGGATAAAGGAATGGATTTTATTGAGGAATAAAAGACTATTGGATTTGGAGGGCCATAATTTGAAGTGGGGATGGCATGGATATCTATGGTATGACAAAGTAAAAGTAAATGTAGACTTTAACAATCATTTTATAAGACGTCCTCAGTTGAAAATATGGAATAGATATAAACCAAGGTTTTATTCGAAAATACCATTATGTGTCTCAAGTCAAGAAGCGTTTTACAGAAGAGAAATGGCTGGAAAAGAGAAATGGTTAACTTATCAAGAACTATTAGAAAATGTACATGGAGAATATATAATGAAAGAGAGAGAACAACTGACAAAGGAAGGATATAGTTTTCAATGGTTTGTCTATTTACAATTGTTAGAAAGATATAAAATGGACAAGAAAATGTATGGGTTTGAAATAAGTAAATCTGATTTTGAAATAGGATTGTGTACAAATGATGAAAATATAATTGCGAAAATGTATAAACTCTTACTGAAAATGGATATGGAGGAAGAACAAGTAAAAGAGTGTATGGTAAAGTGGGCAAAAAATTTTGGTTATAACATACAAATGGATCAATGGGAAAATATGTGGAAAAAAGGCTTGAGATTTACACTATGCTATAATCTTAAAGCAAATTTCTATAAAATGATGTACCGTTGGTACATGACTCCAGAAAAGTTGTCAAAAATGTATAGTAATGTTTCTAATGTTTGTTGGAAATGTAAACAACAAGAAGGATCATTTTATCATATGTGGTGGCTGTGTAAAAAGGCAAAATCATTTTGGGCACAGATAGGTAGGAAGATGCAAAAAATTCTAAAGATAAATATTCAGTCAAAACCAGAATTTTTTTTATTGGGTTTTATGGATAAACAAATAGAAAAGAAATATGGAAGAATAATATTATATATGATTACGGCAGCAAGATTATTATATGCACAAAAGTGGAAAATGGAATCAACACCAACAACGGAAGAATGGCTATTGAAATTAATGGACTTAGTAGAAATGGATAAATTGACATGTCTACTTAGAGAAAAATCGACAGATACATTTCTTAAGGAATGGAAGTCTCTCTTAGACTTTTTGTTGAAAGATCAAAATAAAATGATGATATTGGGATTTGACGATTAACTAAGACAGCCTATGGAGAAAAGTGATCCTGTATGAATACATTAAGGGACAGGTTTGATGTATATTATATACTTATAGCTGATCTGCGACAAATCGGAAGTCAACTATTTTATTTTGTTGTTGTTGTTGTATTGTTATGTTTTTTGACTTTGTTTTGTTTGTCTTTTGAAAAATTTGAATATAAATTATTAAAAAAAAAGAGAATTGAACTTGACGAAATGAGACAGGAGCTGAAAGAAATTCAGGATTCTATGAGAAAGGAGAATAAAGATAGATCTGGAAAACCAAAAAAGGATGAAAGAGAAATTAAAGGCAAGGTTCAAACTATGGAGATTGGATTAAATATGGACATGGAAAAAGATTTGGATTTCCTGGCTGTGATGGATCCTGGAGACAAATATTACGGTTTGGAACTCAGCGCTGTCCCTGAAGGAATTGAAGAGATTGGAGATAAAGATATTATCGGTTCAAAAAAATTCCTGGACTGGAAGGATTTGATGGAACTTGAAATGGAGAAAGTTAACAGAATAAATCCCTGTTTTGTGTCAATGGAAAAATCTTCAAGAGATGTGCTAGTATATCATGTAAAAAAGAGGAACAGAGATGCGGCTTTGCAACAATATTTCAGTGATACGTTCGGAATTGATGGCAAGAAAATATCTGTGATAAAGGAAATTCCTATCAGACTCTTATTATATGACTATGACAGCAAGATTATTAGGTGCGTAAAGACGGAAGATGGAAGATGGAACCAATATGGATAATGGAAGAAGAGCGATTTGAAATTACTGGACTTAGTAGACTTGATGAGTTGGATTAATTGACATGTTTATCTAGAAAAAAAATTGATGGACATATATCTCAAGGATTGGAAACTTCTCTTTGACTTTTTGTGGAAGAATAAAATGATATGATGCTAATGAGATTTGAAACCAACTAAGATAACCGCTGGAGGAAGGTGATTTTATAATCTATTTAGAGACAGGCTTGTTATATATTATAGATTTATAGCTGAACTACGACAAATCGGAAGTCAATATTTTTATTTTTATTTTTTTATTGTATTAGTTATTGATTTGTGTTTTTTCTTTTTGTATTGTTTTGGTTTTGAAAATTTGAATAAAAATTAATTGAAAAAAAAAGAGAGGCCAGCTTATGTAGGGAACGTTTTCAATGGTAATCTCTGACTCCTTCGTAAATCCTGTCTCTGCCCTGCCCGTTTCTCACGGCGGCGGGCACAAGGCAAGGGGAAGCATGTTTCCAATGGCTCATCGGAAGACACCTGCTCTTGGGCTGCAGGCTCGAGGTCAGGAGGTGGCATCATGCTGGAAGCGTCCTGGGAACTGCTTGGCAAGGGAGGAGTTGGTACAACCTCTGAGGCATCCCTTGACGGACCCTCGGGAATGACTGGGGGCAGCGCACCCTCCTCTATGGAGCTCGCGCCACCCATGGGAATTGGCTGGAGTTCAAGTTCACCCCCCCCGAAGGTCCTGAGCAGACTCAACAACTCCTTGGTCTTCCACACCTTCTGGCAGCTGAGGTGACTGAAACTCATGCCTCTCCTCTCCATGCTCCTTCAGGGAGAGCTGAGGCTCAACAACACCAGAGAACTTGGATTTCAGCCATGTTCTTCCCACTGACTGTAAAATGTTGTATTTTTCTAATTCCTTTACTCCAATTCCTTTAATTCATTCACTGCTCAGATCTTTTCAAGTTGCAGATATCTGATGCCTTGAACTCTGTCACTAGAAGAACATGCATCCGATTTCTCTTGCTATGCTCTCTGTTTCCTACAAGGCATGAAGTTATGGGAAGACAGTGGACTAGCCAAATGTAATAAAATTCAAACCCTGGCTTCTCAGGCTTCAACCTACAGCTGCTTACCTGGGAGCAAGCTCCACTGAATTCAGTGGGATTTCCTCCAGCATACACATGTACAGGATTGTGTTAAGAGTCTCACACCCTGACAGTGTGGAATTACACATTCTAAGAAATGTGGAGCCACCGATGAACACATAATGTGCAGTGCAGCTTATACAATGCCCTCATCCTCATGTCAGTATGAGTAACCGCCACCACCAAACAATAGTGCAGAAAGGGAACAAGGAAACATCATATCATGATATCAAGATACAAGCTAAGTTGTACAGCCCATTGCAAAGGGGGAAAGGAGAGCATGACTTGCGGTTGCTGCTTTTCATGTTTTTTTTAAATACTGTGTAAGAACCACACTCCCAACTCAGTGAAACTAAATGCTTGAAATACAAGTGCTTCAGGATGGCAAATTTGCTGATCCATGTGATAACCTGTAAAATGTGGAGTGTTTTCTAATAGCTTCAAGTACCTTTCCTAGCATTTCACTTGTCTTCTGTTATGAACATTAATATTTTCAACTATCAGGGCCCATTCTGACCTCCTCCAGCTGAGAGATAATGATGCTGAATTAATTAATTGGGTCAAAAATCTCATTCCAGGGTTTTTTTATTATTATTAGTATTAGTATTATCATCCTCCCAACATATAACAGAAACCAACTAACTGCTCACTATTTTATAGAAAGCCACTTTGCCTTATCTATTTAGTCCAACCAAAGCAGCTAGGTTGGCGGGCACTAGAGAGAAGGCCTTTTCAGTGGCAGCCCCCACCCTCTGGAACTCCCTCCCACAAGATCTTCGGCACATCTCTTCCCTGAATATGTTCCGCAAGGCCTTAAAGACCTGGCTTTTTCAGCAGGCTTTCGGGACTTCTGGGGAGGCTTAATATTCTTCTGTTTTAAATGCCTCCTATTATGTATTGTTTGCTCTTATAATTTATATATTTCACTGTATTTTTATATTGTATTCTGCCATATTTATTGTATGTACGTCGCCTAGAGTTGCCATTGGCCAGATAGGCGACACATAAATTAAATTTATTATTATTATTATTTATTCTTTACATTGTGGGGAGGGGGAAAGAAAAGGATCTGTTGCCTTAATTACATATCCAGGAGACAGACCTCACAGACAATGCCCCAGACACAGCCTCATGAGGGGAAAAATGTGTTTGCTCTTTAATCCCAGTTTTATGTGGTTTAGGTTAACACCATTTGCAAAACTGTTATGGCAGGACCAACTTTAGCAAGCACACTGTTAGGATGGGACCTAAGAGGATTTGTCTTTAATAGCTTTACCCAGAAGGCATCAGGTTCTTCAGTGGTAGGGAAAAAGCCTCCTAATGGTATCTGCGTACACAAGCATTTAAAATGATAAAAGAGGCCAGCAGGAACTGCACCAAGCTTTCCAGATTGTTTTTGTCAGCAATATTGCTGCTACTGCTGTTGCAGTTGCAGCAACTATTACTAACAGACATGCTAAAAACAGTTTAATTTCCACTTCTTTCACAGTGAGTAATACTTCTCACCACACAAAGAGTGCTAGACGGCTGTGCAGAAACAGGTAATAATGTTTCCTTTAAAACATCCTAACTAAATATCAGTTTCTAATGTTTGTTTTGCAGCTGAAAACCTGGAAGCTTAAAGATGCCCTCAGCATTCCTTAGATCAGTGGTTGCCAACCTATGGTCCTCCAGATGATGTTAGATTATGCAACCCTCATTAGTTCCAGTCATCATCCAGGCCAGCAGTCAGGGATGATAGGAGTCAAATTTCAGCAACCTCTGGAGGGCCACAGGTTTCCCACACCTACTCTAGATGTCCACACCCTTCTGAATGGCTTTGATCTTTCAGAATGGTTCAGACTGAACAAAGCTGTTATCTTCACTTTAAAGTGAAGGTGGAGAATAATTGGGTGGTGCAAGTGTCTAGAGTTTCAGTCTGGGTATGGGTAGGAGGGAATTTAAATTCAGATCAGCTTGGATATGAGCTGAGATTGCTCAATTTTGGGGGGGGATATGGCTTGGCCACCAATTCCAGGCAATACCAGCCCACCAATTCCAGGCAATACCTCCTACCACCAACAAACTTAGCATATATTGAGATCAGAGCTCAAAGATGCTGTCTGATGGGCAGAGCATGGAGGATTACTTTTTAAAAGGAATAAATTACAATTACTGTTACATGGCTCCAAAAAGGAAAAAATTACCATTACAATTGCAATTGTTTGAAAGGAATTGATTACTTTACCGTTACTCAAAAGTAATCACTACAATTACACTTAAGTTCCTTTAAAAAACCTAGAGTGTCTGCAAGGTGCTGGCCTGCAAGGTGAGTGCCTGCAAAGTGCCTACAAGGTGCTGGCCTTGGCTACTGCACACTAAATCACCTAAAACAACATTAAAAATAAGCACACACAGAGAGGTAGTCGAATAATACTTTTTATCCATAAGATAGCAGTGGTGGTCTCACCACTGGTAAGGGAGGAGGGGAGGGAGGCAGAGGCCACTACTTAGCTCTTTGCGCGTCAAACCAAGTGCACACACTCACACACACACACACACACTCAGCCAGCAAGCATAATCTCCCTCTTAACCACCTCCTGTACCTTGACCTGCCACCCACCAAGGGACACCACCCAAGCAAACATTTTCCCCTGAGATGCAAAAAAGTTAAAACACTGCAAATGTAGCAAAGTAGCCAGGGAGGGCGGCAGAGACCACTTTGTGTGCCAAGTGCAAAAACAGTATTCATTCACACACACACACACACACACACACACACACAATGTCGTCATCTTTCATCTCCACAGTTCTTTATCTCCATTTGCTCCACAAATCAGAGGAGCAGAAGACTTCCTCTGCTCCCCCCTCCCCCAAGTAATGCCCCAAAGTAATGCTGGAAACATTACAATTACTCCTCAAAAGTAATAAAATTACTCCTTGTTCTATTACAATCAAAATGTAAAGGAATTACTCACTCGTTCCTCAAAAAAGTAATGAATTACAAGTAATTTGTTTTTTTGTAACCAATTACTTTCAAGCTCTGCCAATGGAGACCTGTCTGGACAGTCAGTCTGGCATCAGCCGACCCTGCAGTGCTCCTACCTGTTACACCTGGCAGGGCACTCAAAGCAGGCAACGTGTGCTCTCAAAGCAATACCCATTTGAAAGAGCGTCATAAACTTTTGCAGAGGCCCACTCAGTTGGTGGTCCCCAGTTTTCCTATCGCAAACCTATGGAACTCATGCAAAGAGGGTGAAATACAGCAGCAACCTTCACGGAAAATTCTGAACAAATATATTATGGGCAGTCAGTAAACAATACACGCCATATCTTTTTTTCATGTTAAGGTTTTTTTAACTACTGTTTTTCGCTTTTTCGCTTATATGCTTACATGCACTGTTAGCTTATATGTCTTAATTCTAGCCTTTCCCAACCTTTGGGTCCCCAGATGTTGCTGGACTAAAGGTCCCATCAGCCCCAGCCAGCATGGTCAAAGGTCAGGAATGATGGGAACTGCAATCCAGCAATATCTGGGGACCCAAAGGTTGGAAAAGGCTGGAGTAAGACAGACATACATACTTACATTCATAGACAAATGTATATGATATATTTAACTATACAGTAGGGCCCCGCTTTTCTTTTCTTTTCTTTTTTTACAATAATTTTTATTCAAATTTTCATAAAACATACAAAACAAAATCATAAAACATTCAAAGACAAAAAACAAAACAAAACAAAAATGATTAAACAAAAAAATAAAATGTTGACTTCCCATTTGTCGCAGATCAAATCAGTTGTAGGTCTACAATATATAACAATCCTGTCTCTTAAATTATATTATAAAATCACTTTCCTCCAGTAGTTATCTTAATTAATCATCAAATCTCATAAACATTACTTTATTCTTTCCACAAAAAGTCAAAGAGAGGTTTCAATTCTTTAAGAAATATATCTATCAATTTTTCTCCAAATAAACATGTCGATTAATCCATCTCGTTAATAATAATAATAATCTTATTGTCATAACCATAGTCCAAATAAACATATCGATTAATCCATCTCATCAAAATCTGTTAGGTCCAATAATTTCAATAGCCATTATTCCATTATCCATATTAATTCCATCTTCCATCTTCAATAGTCCTGTTAAGTCCAGTAATTTCAGTGTCCAATTTTCCATTATCAGTATTCCATAATAATCTTGCTGTCATAACCATAGTCATATAATAAGAGTCTGATGGGAATTTCCTCTCTCCCAAATATTTTCTTGCCATCAATTCTGAATAAGTTGCTGAAATATTGTTGTAAAGTCATATCTGTGTTCTTCTTTTTTACAAAATGCACTGGCTCATCTCTTGAGAGTTTTTCCATTGTCACATGGCTGCAGTTAATTCCATAGATTTTCTCTATATCAAGCTCCATCACGTCATTCCAGTCCAGAAGATTATCCAAGCCATTGATAACTTTATCTCTAATATCTTCATTAATTTCTTCAGAGATAACATTAAATTCCAAACAGTAGATTTTATTTCTAATATCCATAAACTCCAGATCTTTTTCCAATTCCACATTTGTTCCAATCTCCAGGGCTTGTATCTTCCCTTTATTTTTTCTTTTCTCATCTCTGATCTCATTCTCCTCTCTCACAGGATCCCCTATTTCTTTAAGCTCCTGCGTCATTTTGCTCAGTTCAATTTTCAGCTCCTTACTGCCCTGTCGCAGGGTTTGTTTCGTTATCTCAATCTCATCCACCATTTTCTGAAACATAATTACTTCCAGATTCTCAGCCACTTTCTTGATTGCCATTTTTAAAACCACGAAAACAAAACAAAACAAAAATAAAGAAGAACCACTTCTTATTTCAGCAACAATTGGGTTAATATTCCAGGCTTGATGACATCACAGTATAAACAGAGCAGCCTGCCTTATCTCTCTATGTTCAAGAACACAAAACAAATTTAGTTCCCAGCATCAAAACAGTTAGTGGCGTCAAGAAGAAGCAGATTCGTCAAAATAAAATAGACCAAAAAGAGAATAGTCCCAGACAATATAATGTTCCTCGGAATAGAAATCCCTCTTCTGTTTATATCTTTAGAATGCACTTCCAGGACAGCTTTTTGCAATAGAAACAGAGATAAGCTGTTAATTTCGTGAATAACAGAGAAGAGTTATAGCTCACCCAGAAGTTCTTTAAAGCTGATTCATTTGACAAATCTCTTTTTGCTGCAACAATTTAAACCAAGTAAAAAAAATAATAGAAAGAAGGGTGCTTGCCTGTTAGTCCGTTTTCTCTTTGAAGAAAAGATAAACGTATCGCATTAATCAGATAGAGCTTGTTCGGAAGTCCGTCCGGCATTGCTGGCTCGACCTTTTCTCATAAATTAATGAAATCCAGTCCTCCCAACAAAAACAGGCTTTTGAGGTTGATCTCTACGTTTCTCCCTGCCCGGGAGAAATTTCATCAGTCAAACAAAAATGTTCTGACTGATTTATATCTGAATAAGCTTCTTTTGAGGCGGGAGAGTAGGGCCCCGCTTTTCGATGGCCCACTTTTCAGTGTTCCGCTAATACGGCAACTTTCAATTAGAGTAAGGCCCTACTCATATGGTGCTTGCTCCACTTTTAAGGCATTTTTTGGGCGTCGGGTGCCATTTTATTGATGGAGTTTTGCTTTTAAATGGGTTTCACTTTTAGGCGGGGGTCTGGAACGTAACCCGCCATATGAGTGGGGCCCTACTGTATCTGTGTCATAGCACAGCTCAAATCTTCACATTTGTATCTGCCCTTCATCCATCAATGTCATAAATTGACAGTCATAAACTGACAGTTATAAAATGTGGGAGGACTAGGGATGGTGTAGAATATTCGCAAAATTGGATTTGGCATCAAATTCTGGTATGATCCACACGTTCATTTCATTGTCGAACAGGCTCTGTTAGCAACACCATAATTTTGTTTTAAAAATCACCTGCAAGAATCAGGTAATTATTTACACAATTATTTTTGTAATCTGCTGCTGCTGTATACATTATATAAATATACAGCAGCATAAGGAATAATGGAGAAAATTACGTAATTTTTCAGAAAAAATAACAACAAAAGAGAGAACCAGGAATTGTGATAACTAGCGGAACACAATTTATAGCAAATGGGAACTGGCAGCCCATTTGATGAATAGAAAAATGAAATGGAATCAAATAGCAAACCACATCCCTAGGGAGGACTAATTATTCTCTACCTTGAGGACATGAAATGAAAGGCCTTATAGAGCTTTTCTGGAAGACTACTCTGATGTCATTAGCTGAACCACCTCCCTCCCCTGAGTTTTCCTGCCTCCAAGTTGGTTCCTGGATTTTACCGTGGTGGTGTCAGCACATATGTGATCTGACAACTTTTGGAAGGGAGGTGTTTATGTACCTTTTCATAATAGCCTTTTTACCTTCTAAAAAGCATTTGGTGGTATGCAACTAAATCCTACCCAGAGTAGATCTACTGAAATTAATGAACCTAAGTTATCTGTGTATATTAACTTCAACGAGTACAACTAGCACTGAATACTATCCGTTACTTTTTAACTTTTTTCATACTTTGTCGATATAATGTTGTTGCCTTTCTTTTTTAAAATAATGTCTGACAATCTCATGTTAATAACCACTATAAACCTGACAGACTATTTATTTAAACTCATGGATGCATATATGTGCAATCAAAATGTATTACTTCTTGTTTGCATCCTGGGTTCATTTGGCAGGAAGGGATATACATTCAATAAACAAATAAGTAAGAGCCAGTGTAGAGTCTGGGAGATTAACCTGGGAGGCCTGAATCAACTCACTCAGTTACAAAGCTCATTGGGTGACCTTGGGCCAATCACTACCTCTCTGATTAACCTACCTCGCTGGGTTATTATGAATAGAAAAAAGGGGACCATGTATGTATGCCCCATTCTTATAAGGAAGGGGCATTAAAATGAAATAAACAAAAGCTTGAGCTAATGGCTAGGATCATTCTTTTTACCTCCATTCTTGTTTTTCTGTATTGAAGAACACACACCTTGGAGGAAGAAGATTGCTAATGCACCTTCTGGCAGGGACATCCATGTTGGATTAACACTTCTAAGGTATGAAACTTGTATTTCAGAGGGGCAACAACCCCATTCAAAATGGCCCTGGGAGAGAAAGGGTTATACATCTTTGGAGCAGGGTGTTCCAGTGTCTTTGCATGCATATTGTGCACAGAAAGTGAAGAGACAGCCTCAGCCTTTCCAGAAATATATATAAATGTATACATGTTCACATAACAGGCACATGCTTATAAACAAAAGGGGGGGATCTGGTGCCTCAACCTTATATAAAGCTGAATGTGTGAAATCTCAGCAGAGCTGTAAGGGTAAAAAAAAATACTGGGAAGGATATGAGTGTCAAATGAAAAGTATGACACTTGGCGGAACAGCCTGCCAGGGCTCTAACCTGTGGTTCCACTGTGTCTAGAGTTCTGTCTAGGAAATCTAACCTGATGCTTAGAAGACTACGCCTTCCCCAGTTTAAAACCCACAGCCTTATTCCTATGGAATGTACTTTTAGATAAATGAAATAGCCAACCAAGTCAGGCAAGCATGTTAGCTGGGTTCTTCTCTTTAAAATGATCAGCTGTTAAATAGCTCTGTTGACATTTAGATTGCTGTAATTTGGCCATAGATTGGAGCGGGAAGCGAGGGGGTGTAGGGGGAGCCATCATTGGGATGAACAGGATGGCTCATATTATTTGGTGCTATTACTTCTGCTAGTACGCACAAACAATGAAAATGTAGGTCATTAGATTTGTGCAAAGTTATCTTCACAACCAGGAGGCAGGGACATTTTCTATCCATTTTGTTCCATGAAAGCTCATATTTATAAAATGCAAAATGAAGAGGGATTGGTATAGAAATGATTGATGCACGGTCAGACTTTTCATAAATAATAATTAATGAAAACCATTCCAGACAAAATGCAGCTTCAGAAAAAGACTAGCCCTCCCATCAACACCCACAAAACGTCCTTCTTGCAATTATTACCGAAGTATAATTTTTGCCCTTGACAATATGGACAATAGGATCTGAATTCCAACAGTCATCAAACTAAGTGTTATATGTAGGTGGTGGAGGAGTACTTAATGACTGAACTGTATGAGAGTTTACCGTGAGGTATACAATGAGGATATAATGTAATGGCTTGGATCCAGAGTTCCTGTGGGCAGAACTCTGCTCATGGGATGCTCCCACTAGAGGAAGAGGAGGGAGATGATGTTTGCCGATTCCTCCTTTTTACCCCACCTCCCTGAAAAGCTGCTCTGGAGAGTTAGGAGAGTGGAGGTGGCATAATGTGGGAGGTGGCACAGGGGGCTGCAGAGGGAACCCTCTTCTGTCAACAAGAGCCTCCCCCATCCAATCTCAGTCCCTTCCTTGAATGGAAAGAGTCTTTCTATTTGTAGAAGGGACACTCTGGGCCCAACTCAGCATTTCTAATGAGCAGCTCCATCATTCTCCAAAGGATGTTAATTATTACTGTTTTAAAACTGTATGGGTGATATTCAGCTAAGTCATAGTAGAGCAGAGCCACTGAAAACTATGAAGTCAGTATAATTTAAATGGGTCAATTCTGAGGCTGTGAGCACACTAGTCACCTACAGCACAGCATTTCCATTGGCCACAACTAGAGGGGGAACAGGCTGATCTGCCTATCAATTGCAAAATCTCTTTGAAGCATTTTTTTTTAAAAAAAATGCACTCAAGCTGATCCCACCAGGTCTTACAGTAAGAAGGGGCGGGGTTTGACTAGCATCGTGCGCCTCCATTTTCAGAAAAGAGAGGTGGAGATGCACTGGAACCAGCAGAACAGTGAGTGAGTCTCTACCTTCATTATGAGTAATACTGGATATCACTCTACATTAGTATTAAGTTTTAAGACCTTTATCCAGAGGCCTTGAGTGAAAGAAGACATACTTACTGATTGTAAAGTTCTGTGGGTGGGTGCACCATTTATCTTCATGACGTGTGACCACATTTCAACATGTGGAACAGATTCTCTGGATGCCAGTTGATTTTTTCCCTACATTATACACAGTTTTTGCATGAGCTGCAAGCATAAAGACAATAGCTGCTCTACAGTATATGCAGAAGAGGCTCTCTGGATCTGCAGTCAAAACCCAACATACTTAGCTGGTGAGGAAGGTCCATGGATATCGATTGGACTTATCATCCAAGTAAATGAGTTCACCATCAAGGCATTAAACTTCAAGTCACTAACCAGTGCTTCCCATTCATTTCAAAGAGGCTTTCCAAAGATTGCCTCCTATATCCCTAATCTGTTCTGAACTGAAAGGGTTTGGGGGAAATCCAAACTATATCAAATGAAGAACTGTCCTGAGCTTGATTGTCCTAAAGAGAACTTTTCTTCACTAATCCAAGAAGCAATCATTATCTTTAATAATATAGGACATGACTGAGGCTTTTAACAAAAGGATTGCTGCTACTTTGAAATGTTTTACTGCTAGTCATAATTTTACCCTAAGAAGAAAAAAATGGCATGTGAGTATAAAGGCATGTTTGAGGTCCAAGTCTGGAAAGAAACGAGAGTGATATAAACTTTCACTACACCTCTACTACTAATGGTGGGAAGGCCTCCCACCCATCATGGCTATGAAAGGAGGACACTTATGCTAGGTCAGTGTAGGAGAAAATCATAACCCTCACTGGTCAGCTTCTAAAAATGGTTATCAGTTTGTGTTTCCTATAAACAACTTGATATAGTAAGCTTGTACACAGAATTCACTATATTAGGGCACTGAAAATGCTGCTTTTAAAAATAAGCAGGATTTCACCAACATTAAACACTCTTGTCCTTTGATTTCAATGGAAGAGAGCTCCAGCACAATCCTATACATTTCTACTCATAAGTAAGTCCTACTGAATTGATTGGGACTTACTCCCAAGAAAGTGGGTGTAGGATTGCAGCCCTACACTTAAATATTTAAAACAGGTGTGGGGGATCCTTTGGCTCGCCAGAGGTTGCTGAACTACAACTCCCATCAGCACCAGCAGGCATGGCCTATGGCCAGGGATGACAGTAACTGTAGTTCAGCAATATCTGGAGGACCAAAGGTTCCCCACACCTGACAAAACATTATTTATTTTGGCTAGATTGTACCCAGTGTATTATCAGCCAGGGGATGCCAGTGTATCCTTGCCAGTTGTGCCCTTGATATCTTTCCCTGGAATCCTTGAAGCATCTGAGCACACACACACACATTCACTGCCCTCTTGATAATGAGGTGTTGAGTGTGGTTACCCTTTTCTTCCATGAAAAGTACAAAGAGCTGAAGGAGGTAGTTGGAAGTGTGGCCCTCTTTGCCACGTCCTTTTTCAGCTGTTGTGTGCTTTGTAAGGCTTAGATTAATTCTCCTGTATCCAACTTTCATCCACATCCCTTGTGTGTGTGTGTGTGTACTTTCCCTTTCTCAGGGTGTTGATCAAGGGGAGGGGGAAACAGAAGTGACCAGAGGAGGTGACACCCATGGCACTTACCTTTTTAGGCCCCTGGGCATATTTGACCTTTGAGCATGTGGACTCTCCTTGCCTTAAGAGCAGCCTTGCAGAGAAAAACAGCAAAATAAAGTAAGAACAGGAGAAAACTAGGTGATGTCAGTGCTTTCTTCACATGAGAAAAAACAGTAAAACAAAACAACAAAAAAGATAAATCTGTTTTTGCAGGAAGCTATGTCAATTGTGCAAGAACCTTTGCATTTAGGAAATAGATTCTTGTGTCCTATTATGCGATCCTTCCTCTTTCATCTTCCATAGGCTCCTGCCAGTGAGTTCAACAGTAAGCTGTGGTGAGATGTTTCCAGTTAGCAGGCTACATTTGCAACTGGAAATGTCAGGAGATAGCATGCTTCTACAAAGATAAAAAAACTCTTACACAGGTCAAAATAGATTTTTTCCCCCTTGACCCTAAACATACAGAAACGAATTAGCCAGACAGCTTTTAAAGCTGTTGGCAGAAGATAACTATGAGCTCAATTGTAGGGCAAGCTTGAAAAAGGAAGTTGCTTCCCTCATTACTGGAAAGTGCCTGATTGATTAATGGCGGTGCATGTCCCATTATGATAACTAGACAGCCCAGTCACTTCAGAGATTACAGTTTCTGATAATGTGGGTACTGATACAGAGAATAAACATACATGCACCAGCCGTGTTTCCTAAACAGGGCCTTGACATTTCCAAGCTTTCTTTTTCTTTCTTTCTTTCTTTCTTTCTTTCTTTCTTTCTTTCTTTCTTTCTTTCTTTCTTTCTTCCTTTCTTCCTTTCTTCCTTTCTTCCTTTCTTCCTTTCTTCCTTCCTTCCTTCCTTCCTTCCTTCCTTCCTTCCTTCCTTCAAAAGTACAAACTTTAAAAAAAGTCTTGTAAATATATCCTGCCTCCTCAGCACTCTTGCACTAATTCCTTCTACTCACCGAAAATACACACCAGCATAAAACACTGTCTGGTGCCTGCAGGAGGTGAGATTTTTTTCAGCTTCTCACTGCCAGACAGGTTGGCAGATTGTTTTAATTTTAATTTTAGGAGCTGGAAGGTGTGCGAATGCAGCAGCTAAATCCAGAGCAAGCAGAAAACCAAACAGAAAGATACACTGAACTAGTTAAGCAGTCAGATGTTGCTGAGGTCACCAAAGCCACGCCAGGTCACTGAGTGAAGCCCCCAAGTGCTCGTAATAGCACTCTTCCTATAAGTGTCACTTTGCATTACTTTCCAGAAATTGATAGAGGAAAGTAAAAGATCGAGAAGTAAAGTGAGCGGAAGCTTTAGATTTCAGTTTTTAGGTTGCATTACACTTTTGATACGTTTTGTTTTCAGTAAGATGTATCTGCTTTTTTCCTGTGGGTGTTAATTCCAAGTTTAATATTATATGTTCTTGTATAGTGGCGTGAGAAATAATTCCACTGGGATTTCACTGATATATAACTAGGATCTATAGTAGGGGTGGGAAACCTCAGGCCCAGAAGCTGAATGCAGCCCTCCAGGCATCTCTATCTGGCCCTTGGAAACAGGGCCGGTGCCAGAGGGTGGCCAGGTTGGGCCCTGGCCGAGGGCCCCTGGGGCCTGAAGGGTCCCTCCTTTAGCTGGGTGGGTAGTGCTCCCTTCCACGATCCGTGACAGTGTCAGCTCCTGGCCCTGCTGCAGATTGCAGAGAGGGAGCTCCCAGGCATTCCCCCTACTACTGTACAGGACCGCGACGCCTGCCTGCATGCCCCACCTACCTTTCCTTTGAAGTAAATGCTGGCTGCGCTGCAGGCGCATGCCTGCCATCAACCAAGATGGCAGCCAAGGCTCCCCTAAGGGGCTGATGCCCCTGCCACCATCTTGGTTGATGGCAGGCCTGTGCATGCATGGTAACAGAGAGAGGCCTTGTAAATGAAAAGTTAATGTATGGAGGAAAATACTATGCTAATCATTTTTTTCTCTGATTTGCAAGTTGTCGATGCACAAGGAGGAGGTTTTTGTTTATATGTGGGAGTGATTCAAATATGCAGTACAGTCTAGAAAGGTTTGCCATGTTTTTCTGAATATTTTGGATTGGTTGTCAATGCTAGAACAATCCGTGCATAGAGATAAACTTTGTTTGACACACATCTTTAGCAACCAATGAATTGAATTACATTTTAATATGTTTATGCGTGAACAGCTTCTGGCTTCTTACGAGTCAGGATACAGCATAGGTCAAACAGAGCCAAACTGTAATTAGATTAGAATCCGAAGTAGGACAATATTCTGAAAACATATATTCATAAGTAGGTCTTTATAAAATCAGTATAGTCATTAAGAATCTACTTAGATCTATCTCACTTTATTGTTAGGCTGATCTGGCAAGGCTTATACAGATATTTTGTTTTCTGTTCAGTTCATTCTTTTTTGAGGAAAAGCATTACTTTGTGATGAATGTAACATGAGAAGAAAAGTGACTTAGTTTTTATGGAGATACCTTGTGTGTATATAATTGCCTTATTTAAATAATTCACTGAGATGTGAGAAAGCCACTGTATGGAAATTAGCAAATTAGTAGCTTCACACTCCAATCCTAACTCCACTGAAGACTATAGTTAAATTTTGCTGATGTGCAGTGGGGTTAACATTACAACTTGGCACCAGTAACTCATCACTTAATCACTCATAAGGGGATTAGACAAATTCTTGTATGATATATCTGTGAAAGGCTGTTAATCATGATAGCTTGAACGAAGCATCCAGATTCAGGGGTGTCATGGTCCTGGCCTTGACCTTAGAGTAAGAGGAAAAGCCATCTGAGTCTGACTGTGAAGCCACAGGCAAGGTTTACTGGAATGGTCTCCTAACACTGAACCTGAGGTTGGTGGTTGGTGGCTCACTGAATCTGGAACTGGTGGGCAGGAGCCCATGAACTGGAGCCCTTCTCCTAGGCCTGAGGAGTCAAGTGCCTCCCACTATATTATATCTACCCAACAATACAAAGCGGCACATGATGAAGAAGGTCACACAGTGGAGAAGGGCCTGTTTGTGGACCAAGGAATTTGCCCTTTAAGAATTTCTACCTTTCAAGAAAGAAGGTGGAGCTTAAGGGACTAGAGGCGGAGGCTTATAAGGCCTCAGTCCACCTTCAGCTCTTATTGGAGCAAATGGCCACTAGGAGTTGGCCTTAGTGCTGCAATCATTGGCCTGCTACGCCTGCTTCACAGTTGTGTCTTCTGGTTACCACCTATGGGCTGATGCATATCTGAAAATACCAATTGCTATTGCACAAGTAGTGGGGGAGGGGGAGCTGTTGCCTTCATGCCCAGCTTGTAGACTTTCCAGAGGCTCCTGGATGGATACTTTTGGAAGCAGGATGCTGGATTAGATGGAGCCTTTTGATCAGTCTTATGTTCTTATATTCACCCAGTAAGTAAGAAGGGTATTTTCACACAGGTGAAAATCTATAGCTCAGATATCAGAATTCCTATATATATATGCAGCCCGTCTGGTTTATAGTTGTGTGTTGACTGTGTGCTAAACTACAGATGGGAATGAAATGCAATTTAGTTCACTTTTAAAGGTGAATCTATCAAATTTGCATTTTCCAAAACAATATTAGAGCTGAAAAATAGCCAATCTTCAAAATTCAGACTTTTCTGAATTTTTGTGATGGAATTCTCATAGAATCATAGAATAGTAGAGTTGGAGGGGGCCTACAAGGCCATCGAGTCCAACCCCGTGCTCAATGCAAATAAATAATAAATAAATAAATTTAATTTCTTCGTCGCCTATCTGGCCGATGGCCACTCTAGGCGACTTACAAAATTGTTAAAATACAATTGATAAAATACAATAATACAATATAAAAACAATACATCTGCAGCAACAATATTAAAACTGGGCAGGAGGCATTACAATTATAACAATTAACCCTCCCCGGATACCCCGAAGGCCTGCTGAAAGAGCCAGGTCTTTAAGGCTTTCCGAAACACATTTAGGGAAGAGGCGTGCCGGAGATCTTGTGGGAGGGAGTTCCAAAGAGTGGGGGCCGCCACTGAGAATGCCCTCTCTCTAGTAATGCAGGAATACAAATCAAAGCATTCCTGACAGATGGCTGTCCAGCTGCCTCTTGAATGCCTCCAGTGTCAGAGAGCCCACTACCTCTCTAGGTAATTGGTTCCATTGTCGTATGGGTCTAACAGTTAGGAAGTTTTTCCTGATGTTCAGTCGAAATCTGGCTTCCTGCAACTTGAGCCCATTATTCCATGTCCTGCACTCTGGGATGATCGAGAAGAGATCCCGGCCCTCCTCTGTGTGACAACCTTAGAAGAGATCCTGGTCTTCCTCTGTGTGACAACCTTTGTTCATTCAACCTCCATCCAACCAATGTTCAAAAAATACTTAGGGAAAATAGTACATAAAAATGAGTATCAGTGAAAATAACATACAAAGATGTATTATATTAGGGAAGATTGCTTACAAAATGTGTACATTAGTCAAAGCTGCATATAAAAATTTGTTTTTATGAGAAGTTTGCACTAAAGTGCTCAAGAATTTTCAAGAGGATTTTTTAAAAAAAATCACAAATTGATGTAGAAATGTGGAGAACTGAATTTAAGATTAGAAAAATGAGAAACTGAGAACCAGAATTGACAGATCTTTCTATCTGTAGTCATGATGACACAATTTCCTATACAATCACTGCTTTAAGCAGGAGTGAAAAGTTCAGATACAGCAGAAGGCCTGTTTCACTTCTGAATATTCCTTGTAAATGGACACCCATGAAGGGACAGCTGCCATTTACCATGTTCTGAAGTTTTGCCACATCCAATTGCCATTCAGGAGCCTCTGGATTGGCTGAACACTGGCCCATCTGGGAGCTGTGCACAGGGACCCAAATACCCCTACTGGGGAGTAAGCCCTCTGTGGCGTCCTTCCCCGGTTCTCCCTGTCAGGTTCCCACCTGCTTGTGGCTGCTGCCTTTCACTAGGCACCACCAATGACACCACCAGTCAGGACCGTCCTTTATATGGTTTCTCACTCCGCTCTAGCACAGATCTCACTAGATGCCACTGCTAGGCAGCACCACCAGTCACATCCTGTAACCAATACTCCCAGAGACCTTGCCTCAGTCTCTCTATAGCTTGTTACTTTGTGACTGTGTGCCTATGCTGTTCCCAACCCCCTTATATCTTTATATATAAAGCATACAACTCTGGGTTGCTCTGGATACTTGACTTGTTACAATATCTCCCTTCACCCCTTCCACCATTAGATACAGTTTCTGTTCAGCCTTGGTAATTACCTTGCCCTCCCTTCTGGTCTGTATATTCCCCCAGCCAAGGATCAGGCCTTTGGTAAACCAAATAAGTATTTACTTAATAACAACAGGAAATAACAAGATTACTTTAGAAATGTTTCATAAGCATATGGTTTCATATATGGTCACTCTTTATGTTTCTGTTCATATATATACTCTTTAAGTATCAGTCAAATACAATCCAAAGTTTCCTCAGAACTCTGCCAACCATCCCTCACCAAACGACCTCACTCCAACCAACTCAACAACTTCTCCCCCTCCCATCACTCACAAACCTCCATTTATACCTTCAGCCAGCCAGCCACTCAGCCAGTCATCATCCAGCATACTTCAGCTTCTCACCCGTGTACTCCCCTTTCTCTCTCAGTCAATTACCATACATCACCTAATAGACCCACACTTACCATATTTACAGATGCTTAACCTACAGGAACATCACACTCTCTCCATTGACTTCTATTGTATTTATTTTCTTAGACCAACCTTTTTCCCGGTGTAACTTTTGCCTGAATTGGGACCTGCAGGAGCACTCTGAACATGAGTTGGATGTGACCTATGTCACCTTCCCTTGGCCCCTCATCTGACATGACCCTGACATGCTCCCATAACACCACTTTTTCACTTACTCTGGTCTTGGCTAAACCATGGCTGAGCCAGGCTGAGAAATTTACACATACTCAGCTGGAGATCCACCGCATCTAACTCCCCTCAGCCCAGAGAAAATGCAAGTTGGATTACACCCTAAGTCCTTGGGTTGATCTGGTTTTTGGAGGAGTTTTGGACTAGTTCTAGCTGCTTACATTTTCCAAAGTCATGGATAGTGTTCTGATGATGCTTTGTATAAGAAGGCTGTGTGCTTTTTTAATCTATGAAGGGAAGCAAGATATATTAAAAATTAAGAGCCCTTGCTGTATACTCAGTTATTAGTTGCAAATCCATTTTCTCATATGGTATTCAAACTGTGATGAAGCAAAGATTTCAGCCTGCAGGTTTTTTCTTTAATTTTATTAGATACTCTGAAACAACCCATCATTTCTTCTAATAATAATTGTATGCAATCTTTTTTATTATTATTTTTAATCCTCCTAGATACATTATTTATTACAATATGCATTGGGAACTAATTGTATTATATTGGCTGAATTATATCTAACAATAGGGTTTTTTTTTCATTTTAATTAAGAATTCCCATGGAGTTAGTATTAATACCTTTGGGCTCTCTTAGCAGGAATACTAATCAGCTCTTTGCTGCCCCACATGACTCTCTGCAGGAGGCAGCAGGCAATCAGAAATATTATTTCATCCATCTAAGATTGCTGCCAAATAGCTAAATAGATGAATAAGAAAGACATGCAACAATTTGTGGTTTGTGTTGGTGTGGATAATTATTGGTTTTTGCAGTACAGGGCTTTTCTATATGAATAATATTTTCAGACATAATATACTCAAGAGTTTGATCTGAAATGTAAGTGCTTAATGTTTTGTGCTGTTATATGTAAAGTGCTCAACATTCTTATTGTGAAATTATTATTGTAAATTATTACCTCACCTCTGGCTCCAATCTTTGCATTTTCTAGTTCTTTGTTGCTTGCCCCCCTCTTTTGGGAGGCTGCATAATTTGCACCTTCACACTTTTTGTGTGATTGCTCTTATCTGTGGCAGAATAATACTGTCAACTGATTGACTTCATCCCATTATACAACCTTTAATTGTTTCATCTAGGCTCATTCTTTCTGGACATATTTTCACAGGTTTTAATTTTAAGGATTTTTTAAAGTTTTTAGTTCTATTCTTTGTCTAAAAATGTTTTGGGGCTTGCCTTTTTATAGGTTTTGAACAGCACTCTAGGGTTTTTTATAGTTTTGTTTTACAGTAATGCTTCAGTTAACAAATCCTCCAGGAACAAAGCTCCTTTTAATGAAGGCTTTTTTAAAGGTGAAACTGACTAGCTTTGCTTTTCTATGGATAAACTTTCAAGCCTCTGCCTTTGCTTTAAGGTGAAACTGACCAGCCTGTGTCTTTGCTTTGCTATCAATAAACTAACAAGCCTATGCCTATGATTTAAGGTGAAACTGACAAGACTGGATCTTTGCTTTACTATGGATAATCTTTCAAGCCTGTGCCTTTGCTTTAAGGTGAAACTGACAGGCTTGTGTGTTTGCTTTGCATTAAAGAGATTGCTTGCTGTCTCCAAGGGCTGGGGAGGGAAGAATGCAATACTATTCAGAGGAGGGGAAAGAGGGGGAGTGGATGGGTGGGTGCCAGATAGGCACCCTTTAAAGCCCCTGTTGAAGCTGGCCCCACCATCTATGAGTGAGTGTAAGAACCTACCCCTACTCTTTCCATGTTATTCCTACCTCTGGTACCAAAGTTTCTGTTAAAGTAGTAATGTCCAGGAACACATCAACTTTGTCAACTGAGATATTACTATAATGAGTTTCACTAATAACATTAAATTTGTACTGGAAGCCACTCTAATATTTTGCACTAAATAGCAGGATTTTGAATGGATGTAACAAAAATTAAATAAATCACTCAAGTATTCAAAGTGAGCTTTGGGGATCTCTACTGCATTTGGGACAGACTGAATGCATTCATCTGAGAGCAAATCACAAACAGACACCCATGTATAATGGCACAGCAAACTCACACAATAAATTGAGATCAATGAGTTTTGCATTATAGGCCTTATATAAGGCCAATTTAGGGCTAAGCTAGATGTTTTCTCAAACAATGACATGATCCCAACCCCCCATTTACTGAGATAATGGAGTATGCAAAGAGAGACCCATGCAGGGGTGGATCAGCAGCAAGGAAAAAGAGGTGCTTAACTCCCCCTGTGCCTTCTGATGTTCCCATGAGCCATGCAAAGCAATGTCCCAGCTGGGCTCACATCTGGTTTCAGAGCCCAATTCAGGGATGGGGGGAATTAAACCTGAAGAGCATTTGCAGAGAAGAATCTGCATGTATGGGGGGGGGGTCAGTCCTCTTCCTCTTGCCTGCTGATTCTCCTCTGCAAATACCTTTCACTTTACATTAATGCTGTTAATGTTAATGAGGCCAAGATTGGGACAAGGCTGGGAACCTTTTGTGTTTCTGTTCTGTTTGACCTTTAGGTTTCCTTTACACTTATCTCAACTGGCATTAGGGCTGCCAGGTTCCTGGCCTGAGACTGATCCTGTATCTTTAGCAGAAGAGAAAGTCAGCCAAGTGCAGGTGTTCTTGCAACCGTGCAATGGGAAAAACCACAAGGTGGAATTCTTCCTTCCCCCTGCACAACTTTTAAAGATACAGAAGATCTCTTGGAGGCTGGGCCTGGCAACCAAGAGGTCTTCTGTATCTTTAAAATGTGTGCAGGGGGAAGGGAGAATTTCACCTTGTGGTTTTTCTCATTACAGTGTTGCAAGAACACCTGCACTTGGCTGACTTTCTCTTCTCCTAAAGATACAGGATCAGTCTCAGGCCATGAACCTGGCAACCCTAACCAAGACCAACATGGGAGTGACTTCATAAGAAGTGACTTTAGCAGTTGGAGTACATAGGAGGTGCTTGGAGATACTTTGAAAACTCCTCAGGAAATATTTGCAGTCAGTTTTGGTCAGTTAGGCATATTAAAAATTGTGATAAAGGATATGGAGCCATAACTTAATCAGGAAACTGGGTAACTTGTGTTTGTATAAGCTAAATAAGGTGACTTCTGGCAAACTCTTGCAGATAGTCTAGAGAAAGATTAGGGCCAAAGTGCATGATACAACACATCAAGAGCATGTTTCAGACCTTTTTTCTAAAGACTGGGGAGCCTAATCTAGATTGGGGCTATGGCACATGGGGAGGGAGTCAACCTTTCTTCCCCATCCTGTTTCCCCATTTAAAAAATTCTTACATATACCCTGTCTGATATTGCTATTTGCCCCTGAAGATGCTATTTGCAGTAAATAGTAAACACCTCTCCCCATACGTCCCAGTCCCAGTATGAATCAGGTCTGCTAATGCTGCTTTTATTTTAAAAATATGTTCTGTGCTAATCATGCTACATCCATTATGATCTTTCATGAAATCCATCACAGCTTATTTGCTGGTATCAATATGCTGTGACAGGTTGTTTTGAAAAGCCTACTGTAATAAACCAAACACTCTATAGCTGTGCCACTTTAGGTCTGTTGGTTAACTGGGCTGTGAATCATAGCATAACAGATCTGTCCATTGGATTCAAGAGGAATAAACTGTCTTAAATCAAAGTACAGCTGCTTAACTCGGGTATTCATTCTCTGTCTCTAAGTGTGATGAGGGCCATGGGATCATTGATGACAAAAAACCCTACTTGTAGTATTTAGGGGGGAAAGTGTGCTACAGAAGATATAATTAGTGGCTAATTACAAAGGGGAATGCATACTATATACATATTAATGTTTAAAAAATCCTAGCAATAATCCTTTTGCAATTTGTTAGTAACAATAAGAACTAGACTTGTTATGTGCCTTCAAGTTGATCACGACTTATGGCGACCTTATGAATCAGCGACCTCCAATAGCATCTGTCATGAACCACCCTGTTCAGATCTTCTAAGTTCAGGTCTGTTGCTTCCTTTATGGAATCAATCCATCTCCTGTTTGGCCTTCCTCTTTTTCTACTCCCTTCTGTTTTTCTCAGCATTATGGTCTTTTCATAGAATCATAGAGTTGGAAGGGGCCTTGTAGGCCATCGAGTCCAACCCCCTGCTCACAGCAGGAAATTCACAGCTAGAGCATCTCCCGCAGATAGCTGTCCAGCCTCTGCTTGAAGACATCCAGCGAAGGGGATCCCACCACCTCCCTAGGCAGTCGGTTCCATTGCTGAACTGCCCTTACTGTCAAGAAATTCCTTCTAATGTCCAATCTGAATCTACGCTCCTGCAACTTAAAACCATTAGACCTATTCCTACCCTCTGGGGCAGCAGAGAACAAATCTGTACACTCCTCTATGTGACAGCCCTTCAGGTACTTAAAGAGTGCAATCATGTCACCCCTCAGCCTTCTCTTCACCAGACTGAACATGCCAAGTTCCTTCAACCTTTCCTCATAAGACTTGTTCTCCATACCGGCTATCATCCTCGTTGCCGTCTGCTGAACCCACTCCAAGTTGTCTATATCTTTCTTAAAATGAGGTGCCCAGAACTGAACGCAGTATTCCAGATGAGGCCTGACTAATGCAGAATATAGTGGGACTATTACTTCCCTCAACCTGGAAACTATAGCTCTGTTTATGCAGCCCAAAACCGCGTTTGCCTTTTTTGCCGCAGCATCATACTGCTGGGTCATGTTCAACTTGCGATCCGCTACAATTCCAAGGTCCTTCTCACACGCACTACTGCTAAGCCGGGTATTTCCCATCCTGTACCCGTGCATTTTGTTTTTGTGGCCTAAATGCAGAATCTTGCATTTGTCTTTATTGAATGTCATTTTATTAATTTCAGCCCAAGTTTCTAGTGAATCAGGTCTTCTCATGATGTGTCCAAAGTACAATAACCTCAGTTTCATCATTTTAGCTTCTAGTGATAGTTCTGGTTTAATTTGTTCTAACACCCAATTATTTGTCTTTTTCACAGTCCATGGTATCTGCAAAGCTCTCCTCCAACACATTTCAAATGAGTTTTTTCTCTTATCCACTTTTTTCCCTGTCCAACTTTAACAAAGATCCTATAAGGGAAAACTAGTTTTGATAAAGTTGCTGATGTTCTGTTAGATATGGATATGCTGTGTTGTAAATGCTTTTTCCATTTCTATGTCTCTTTGTTAATGGTGTGGCTTTGCAACATCTTACCAAGAAAATAAATTACATGAGGAAAGATGGAAATACATTCATTCATATTCTATTATTTCTGACAAGAACAGACATTAAAGTAGGTAAGGAACATTCCTCCTTTTTGCATTATAAATCTACAAGAGTTTTGCTCAGATCCTTGCTTCAGGCAAGAATAAGTTGAGGGATCAAACTTTCAGTCTTACAGAAGGTATAGGAGCATAGCAAACTGCCTTGTACCATATCAGACTAGCCCAGTATTGTCTATTCTGACTGATAGTAGCTCTAGGGTTTCAGGAATGGTCCTTCACATCACCTTCAACCTATCTTCTAACCTGAGATGCCAGGGACTGAACATGGGACTTTCTGCATGCAAAGCAGGAGATCTGCCACTGAGCTATAGTCTGTCCCCAAGCATATTAATTAAAAGGCCTATTCGTTTCAGTGAAAAGAATGCTCATGCAACCTAAGCAAAGTAAGACTGCAATTCTAAAAACAATTAAAAAGTAATTGCCATTACAATCAATGGGACATATTCCATTTCAATATGCTTCAGATCAGGATGTTACTTGGAAGTTCCTCTAAAACTGGTGCAAGTTACTTTCGTATGAGTTTTGTAACTTGTAGTTTTGTAAGATGTTATTGCAACACACACATTTCACAGATGTTAATCCTGTGAATTTATGTATAGCGTTGCAATGGTATTTCAAGAGAGGTTTTATGAGACATCAGGGCTATGTATGGACCCTACATTTAAAGCACGTTTCTTACCCTGCAAAGAATCCTGGGAACTGTAGTATACCCCTCACAGAGCTATACTTCCCAGTACCTTTAACAAAACTACAGTTCCTAGGATTATTTGGGGGAAGTCACGTGCTTGCAATGTATGATGTGCACACAGCCATAGACTGTACTGACCCCTCCACTGAACTAACAAAGGATGCCAAGAATGACTTTCTGGCTCCAGAGTGACTTAACCTTGAGAAATATGATGCGGTGCAGCATAGAAATAATGGAAGTGCCATTTTAAAAATTCACTTAGAACCAAAACTAACATGATGTGGGAGATCTATTATGAGATCTAACTATTATTTTTCTTTATGCAAAAAAAAAGTCATAGGGAGATTGCTAATCTGATCAGGGAGGGTGAGGGGATGTTATATCTTTCTCTCCCACATCATTTCCCCAGTCTAAATCCTTTCATCCAAAGCTGCCGTTGACTTCAGGCAGGAGCCCCACTGGGGCTGATCAAAGCTTTGAGGGTGATTTAGGTAGGGAAATGGCACAGCGAGGAGGGTTAAATACCCCTTTCTTCAAGGCTACTTCTCTGATCAAATTAGCAATCTCCTGCAGCTGCTTGGAAGTAAAGAAAAAACATCAGGAAATGCAGTTTCAAATCTCCCACACCACATCTGTTTTGGCTAGGGTGAAAGAGAGACGAGGGCACCAGCTGTGAATCATCCAACCTGGTGAGAAGCCCCCATCCCCTCTAAACTATATTTATTTGTCTGAAAACTTTTATTTCACACTGTACTTGTGCAGTAAGTCTACATTATTTCTTTGTGACATGGAATTTATGTTTATTTTTTTCATTTTATCCTATTTGAATTTTTTGATGTCTTGTCCTGCAGTGTTTTGTATTTTAACAACAAAATGGGCATTGGAGGCATTGTTTTACAGTGGTTCCAGTCCTATCATCAAGGTCAGCTTCAGATAATAGCACTGGGTGATTATCTCCTGGCTCCCTGGTAATTGTACTGTGGGGTGCCACAGGGCACATTCTTACCCTCAATGCTGTTTCATATCAATATGAAGGTCATTAGGAGATGTGGGGTGAGTTGGGAAGAATACGCTGATGATACCCAGCTCTGTTTCTGTGTAGCATCTGAATCAAGAGAGACCTGCAAGCCCTGGACCTGTGCTTGGACTCAGTGGTGGGCTGGATGAGGGCCAACAATCTGACCCTGAATTCTAGCAAGATGGAGGCACTGTGGGTGAGTGGTTTCTGAGTCTGGATAATTACTCAATTGCCTGCTTTGAATAGGATCATACTCCTCCTACAGGAGCAGGTTTGTAGTTTGGGGCTGCTCCTGGATCCACCTCTATCATTAGAGGCCCAGGTGACCTTAGTGACTAGGAGTGCCTTTTACCAGCTTTGGCTGATAAGGCAGCTATGGATGTTTCTTGACTGGGATAGATTGACTGCTGTTGTCCATGTGATTGTAACCTCCAGATTGCTTTACGACATCCTGTGTGGGACTGCCCTTGAGGTTGACCCAAAAGTTATAGCTAGCGCAAAATGTGATGGCTCATCTGCTCACTGGATTTCCTCTCCTTGTTTAAGTCATCACTCCTCTCATTCAAAGAAGATTGGCTGCTTGATGGCAATGTTTAAATATAGTATAGTATATACAGTATAGTATATACATTACATGTACTTACATAACCCCTTCACCTGGTCCAAGCTCATATTCACCATCTTGGTGTGAAAGACACTATACCATCTGTAATTTTTATTGAAAGGGAGATACCAGGCCATAAGAAGCAGTTAATGCTAAACTAGAGCAGCTGTGCTCTGTCTCCAAAAAGAATTATGGGGCATGTGTTGAATGTATAGTATTGCTTTGTAAGGATTTGCTGTGCTACTGTTTGGTGACAACAAAAAGTGCTGAGACTGTTAGCTGTCCAGCTTGCTGCTTTGAAGGATGGGATTTCTGCACACACAGGTCAACATTGTTTTTTCTCCCAAAGTTTTAAGACATGGTATCATTCCACAACATATGTCACCGGTTGCCACACAAGTAATTAACTTTGTTTACATAACAGGGAGGAAATTAATTCATTTACAAGGGTTAAAAAAAAAGTTCCTGAGGATTGTACTGAAACCCATGGTGGTCACATGACTATTTTCCAAGAATGTAGCATTAAAGATATGTTTCCCACAATAATCTAAAATGCAGTTTTAAAGGAACACCTACAAGTTATGGGTTGTCATCAGCTACGTCCTACTCAGAGTAGACATATTGAAATTAATGAACCTACTTTAGTTATGTCTATTAATGTCAATGTGTCTGCTCTGAGTAGGACTAACATTGAATACCACCCTATCTTTTTTACTTTGTGGGAAATATGCCTATTAAAGATAATGTAAAATAAGCACAAGTGTTTTCTTTACTGTAAATGCAATACATTTAACTTTTAAAATAAAATTTAAAATGATGTATGCAGTATTTCAAAGCACACCATGCACTTCATATTTGAACATTATTATGGCCAGGTGGATGGACACTTGGACTGATTCATTCATTGACACATGAGGAAATCAAAATGTTAGAGTGTTTCCCCACCAGCTTAAGAGGTAGTCCATGACTCTCTCATTATGGGAAACCACCACTCCACTACAAAGGAAAGCCTTGTGCAGTTGATGATGATGATTTGTTAAATTTTTCTTCCACCCTTCCTCCGAGAAGGAGCCCATCCAGATGATCATAAAAGCATGTACAAGAGTATGAAAAGGTGGGGTCAGGACAATGCCCAATGTCCACAGCCTTACTACACCTGACATCTCCATGTTCAAGGTCCTATCTGCAGTGATGCCAACATGATGTCCTGGCACACTGCAAGTAGATTGGGCCCCCAACATTCCCATCGGCCCCACCTCCTCACAATCTATTGGCAAGAAATGCTGCTTATATACATATATTACCAACATGGATAGTTATTTTGAATCCACAGTCTTGATTTAAGCTGTATTTAACAGATTTTTAACTTGCCCTCATAAGGCATTTTACAACAAATAATTTAAAAACCATAATCATATAATTATTAAATAACATTTAAACATTAAAATAACAATAAAAAGACAGGGGGCAGCTAAAAAACCTGTGCAGCTTGACTGAACCAACTGTCAGCCTAACCTATCTCATAGGGTTGTTCAAAAAACAAAAGGAGGGGGGAGGACCCAGCAAGAAAAGCAAGGTGCAAATACATCATGTCATATTCACAAGCCATGCAGTGGAGGAGGGGAAAAACACTCAAATGGCCGGGCCCCACATTGCTTTAACTGCAACAGTTCTGCTATTTGACAGCAAATTACCCCCCCAATCACAAAACTTGCCCACACTAGGGATGGAAAGATACGTCAATTTCAGTTCCCTCAGTTTCTCATTTTTCCAATCTTAAATGTAGTTCTTCACATTTCTGCAGCAGTTTGTGATTTTTTAACACAAAAATCCTCATGAAAATTCTCCAGCATTTTAAATGTCTCCTAATAAACACATTGTTGTAGGCAGTTCTGACTAATGTACACATTTTGCAAGCACTTTCTCATCATATAATGCATTTTTGTATATTATTTTCACTCATATATTCATTTTTATGCACACTTTCCTCTAACATTTGCATTTTTGAAAACATTGGTTGGTGAACTGTATAGAAAAATTCAAATAAGTGCAAATTTCAAAGGATGTCTGTGGTTTGGTTCTCATATTGTTTTAGAATCATAGAATAGTAGAGTTGGAAGGGGGCCTATAAGGCCATCAAGTCCAACTCCCTGCTCAATGCAGGAATCCAAATCAAAGCATTCCCGACAGGTGGCTGTCCAGCTGCCTCTTGAATGCCTCCAGTGTGGGAGAGCCCACTACCTCTCTAGGTAATCAGTTCCATTGTCGTATGGCTCTAACAGTTAGAAAGTTTTTCCTGATGTCCAATTGAAATCTGGCTTCCTGCAACTTGAGCCCATTATTCCGTGTCCTGCACTGTGGGATGATCAAGAAGAGATCCTGGCCCTACTCTGAGTGGCAAACTTTCATGTACTTGAAGAGTACTATCATATCTCCCCTCAGCCTTCTCCAGGCTAAACATGCCCAGTTCTTTAAGCCTCTCCTCATAGGGCTTTGTTTCCAGTCCCCTGATCATCCTTGCTGCCCTCCTCTTAACCTGTTCCAAAGTGCAAATTTGATAGATTCATCTTGGAATGCAAACTGAATCAATGCCTGGCTCATCCGTCACACACACACACATATTCTAAGCATGTCAGCTTGACTGAACCAACTCTCAGCTTAATCTACCTCACAGTTTTGTTGCAAAGATAAGAGTGGGGAGGACCCAGGAAGAAAAGTGAAGGGGAAAAAACATGCACAAAGGCAGCCCCCCCAATGCTTTAACTGCAACATTGCACAGTTCTGATACTTTAGAGCAAAATAACAAAAAGAAAACCCCACACATGAAAAACTTGTCAACACACACACACACACACACTTTAAGCATGTAAAAGTGGGCAGGTAGAGACACATGCTGCTGCTGAAAGCTATAAACTTACTTGAACCATGAGATGTGCAGACAAGCAGGAAAAGGCAGCTATTTTCAGGACTTGCAAGGGGTTCTAGTATTGTCTGGAGGTCAACAAATCCCTTGTCAATCACAACTCTGACTTCACATATTGGTTAAAATTCTGAAAGGGCAGGGATTGGAGTAGCTGGCTACTATATTGTTTAACAGAATTTGAGAGAGTGGCCCGACTGACATTTTGGTGTATGTCTCTTAATCCAGAGCAGTTAGGATTTTATTTTTTTAATGAAAGCAAAGATTCTGGTGGCCCTGGGCCTGGGAGAAACGGACCAGTGCTATCTGTTAGTGACCTTGCCTATCTGCACAGGTCTCTACATGTGTACACCCCAATGCATGTAGGCTCCAAATGTGTGAGCTGTAGTTTGGAGAAACAGTGTGTATGGATGTGGGTCAGCAGTAGCAGTGTGTGTGGCAGGGTAAAGCTTTGGAGTCACCCTCTCAACACCAGTATCACTACTGCCTATTGCAATGGGGTGGGAAAGCAATGAGGTCGGGGCTATGCAGTTGCACCAGTAAGAGTACCACTGCCAATCCAGCATTTCCACCGGTGCAACCCTGCAGGCCCAACCTCATCCCCACTCTGTCCAGGCAAGCAGATGTGATGCCGGTGCTGTCAGGAGGGCAGCTCCAAAACAGTGCCTCATCACATGTGCTACTACTGTTCTTAGTCCCCTTCCATGTATGTGATTTGTGACCACCTATATAAAGGCTGCAAGGGCTGTTCCTGCTTCAGTGTGATGTCTTGCATCTCAGAGAACAATGAATTCATTTAATGAGTACCTGGGACAGAGCTGTCAGTGTGGTGGCACCCACACCTTGGAATACATTCCCCCTGGAAATTAGGATGGTGCCAATTTGTTCTTTCAGGTGCTTCCTTAAGATTTTTATTATTATTATTTAATCAGTCTTTTTCAGAGTAGCATTGTTGGATATTGTTCATGTTGGTTTTACAGATGGATTTAATGTATTTTTATTGTTTTTCTTTCTTTTTTTTAAAGGGGCAATCCACCACGATGTTTTCAAATGGTGCATGGCTTTCAATTCTTTAAATAAATAAATAAAAGAATGGATAGATGTTATGCCATAATGGTATTCTTATGGCTTGTACATGTTAATGACCTCAGCCTTTGACTTGATAGATTCATTAAAAGATTTTGGGAAAGCAATACTCTTCCTTTAAACAAAAACTCAAGTTAGGAAGTATCATTTATTTCAGATTATTGCTGCGTATTGTTCTGTTAATTGCTTCTTAATTATTAGAAAAGTAAGAAGACAGGCCTTAATGATTTCAATCAAATTGTCATCCAAGAGATGCAGAATCCATCTGCATTTATTTCCAAATGTCTTCATATGTACAAATTAGCTGGATTGGCATTATATCCCCCTATAGTATGGATAGAGATCTGGTACCTAATATTAAAAATGTGTATTGCAACATTCAATAAGCTACAGGAAAGCCTTTGTTGATTTTTTTTAAACCAGTTTGTATTTAATCTGGAAAAATGTTGTGTATATCCAGGAGAGGCATTTTTCCCCACCCTTGTATATACAATTCCTAAACATCTCTTATATTTAGAGGAAACAAAATTGTTTTATTAATTTTTTGATAGGCATTCATGGTTGATAATGTATTAATACCAATTGTGTACAAAAACATTTCAGAATAATCCTATTCTAATTTGGTAGTGACAGATAGTAGTCTAATAATATTCCAGTGCAAAAATACTCAACTTCAGACACAAACACACACACTTGTTCTTTTCCCGCTATATTATACAGCCGCAAGAGTGGCTATATAATATAGCCAGCACGGATTTTTCACATCCCACCATGTTCAATTGAAAATACCCCCATGCCATTCTGCTGCTTCCCATAAACTCATTTCAAAACAAAATCTTACAGAACTTATAGTCCTAAACTCAGAAATGCTTGCTTAACAACCCTGTATGTTTTCATGAGATACACAAAACACTCAGAGAGAATCCAGAGTTCAAAATATAAAACAAGAGAAAACATATCCAGACCCCTGTTGGACTTTTTTTTGTCAGTGGTCTCACAATTTGTTGAAATTAATTAATAATCAGCCATGTTCACAAAGTACCTGTAGTCCTATTATTGACCTTGCCCCATGCTATGACCTTCATCTTCAGCAGTTTAAAGGTTTTTAAAATGCATGGCTGATCTTTAATTAATTTAACCAATTTAACATTTTTTCTAGCAATTTCTCTTCATCTAATGCCTTTTTGTTTGTTACTTTCACTCATGTATTCATTTTTATGCATACTTTCCTCTTACACATGCATTTTTGTTTTGCATGCAGAAGATCCCAGGTTCAATCACTAGCATCTCCAATTAAAAGATGAGCAAAAGACCACTGTCTGAGACCTGAGTGCCACTGCCAGTTAGAGTAGACAACTGGGCTATATGGACAAATAGTCATACCAGGCATAAGGCAGCTTCCTATGACTTTTAGTCCAGCCAGCCGCATGAACCTGGCCACAAAGTTTCAAATCAAATTGATATATGAAACGCGTGGTAAACATATTTTTCCAGGTCTGACACTTTTGTAAAAATTTAAGATTATAAAACACACAGTCTGATATATTACAGTCAACAAAGGCCCAGTGTTTGCTAACAAAGATTGCATTCATTAATGCCCTGAAATAATGGAGATACTATTTCCAGCCACTTAAAAATAACTCATAGAGCAGTCTTTTCTCGTTCCTGTTGGGGGTTGTGTACAAATATAGATTCCCAAAGGAAAGTTTGTCATCAGAGCAGTATGCTATATTATTTTTAAAATTCATGACAAATCTGCTGTCCAGGTCATCTGAAGGAAACTTTAGCTGGTTAAGAAAATGACCACACACAAAATTAATCTATTTCCATTCATGCAACATAAGAACACACCAGACGTCCAAGGAATACCTTGATCAAGAGAATGCTTGCAATAACTATGAATGGTGAATAATTAACAAATACAGAGTTACTTATCAAAGTGGACAACTGAAAACACAGTATTAAACATACAAACCACAGAACTTTTAAATAGCCTTATTGAAGGAGCAAGAACTTCATAGTCTACACTTTTTTCAATTGCATGCAATATGTTTGGGTAAATGTTTTCTGCAGCTTCCATTAAAAAGTCAGTTTCCTTTTGGGCAAGAGCCTAACACTGGCAGTTAAATATGGGATGCAGACACTTGAAATATATTGAAATATCTCGTGTTAAAAAATTATCATATATATATTCCCTTGCAGAGCAGGTGGCCTTTCACAGCTTTCCTATACAATTTGTTGGTTCAAAGTCACATGATAAAGCAACCATAGTTTTCTTTGTGTTTGTACACATTCAGCATTTTACATTAAAACTGTTATCAGATATATATCGGTGTTAGTCCACAGTCTGTGACCCCTCCTAATAATGAGCTATCAAATTTCTTTTTAATGATAATGATGCTCAGCTGATCTGCTGTCACTCTTTCACTCCATCTGGGGGTTGGTTGGTTGTGCTTATGAAATAAATAGCATACTGTGGACACCTCCCCTAAATTACACAGTTTAAAATTTCCTCTTAGGTTAAAGGATTCAAACTAGGACACCGGCAAAATGCAGTAAACAACTGGTCACATGGTTATACACTGTAAGCTAAGAGGTCATTCCTGTGAGGACAGTGCACACTTTAAAAAGATCTTGGAAGATATGGGAAACTGAACCAATAACCCAAACGCTGCTATGATCTCATGCTTCACTTTGAGACACGTACTGTAGTAGAGGAAAAGGGAGCATGAGGACTATTTTCGCTGCAGCTATGCTCACATGATTGGCTCACTGTCTAGAAAGGAATGCTCTTCTTTTATAAATGGCCATCTCTGCTGTTGAAGTGAGAGCATATCACATAGAGCAAGTGACAAGGCCTATCCAGGTCCCACGTGTCAGGTTTCTGACATTGCACTCCATACCGTATCTGGAACACATGGCAAATATTTATACACAGGAGGTTTATTCTAGAGGAGTGGCCAATCTTTTCCTCCTTGTTGCTTAGTGTGCAGCTGATTGCAGAACACCTTTATCTTTCACATTTTCTACTGGGTGCAGAACATGCTGCTGCTGAGGGATGGAGGCAGAATTAATATGACTTGCATGATGATGATGCTCATGATCATTGATCAACAAGTAGTTTTTTTTTGTCTGTCCTAAATCTTCCAACATTCAGCTTCACTGGATGTCCATGAATTCTTGCATTAGAGAGAGGGAGAAAAGCCTTTCTCTATCCATCTTCTCCATGCCATGCATAATTTTATACACTTCTATCGTGTCACCTCTTACTCTCCTTTACTCTAAATTAAAAAGGGCCATATTTTGCAACCTTTCATCTTAGGGGAGTCTCTCCATCCCCTTGATAATTTTGGTTGCCCTTTTCTGAAATTTTTCCAACTCTACAATATCCTTTTCCAGGTGAGGCAACCAGAACTGTATAGAGTATTCTAAATGCAGCCACACCATAGATTTGTATAATGGCATTATGGTATTTTTGTCTATTAAACCTAACAGACATGGGTGGTGCCACCCCAATTTCAGTGATCATGGGTAGAGGCGGTATAGCCATGGCGAGGTGGTGAGCTACCATAGAAGACAAGGGCAAGGCTATCTACCCCTTGTTCCTCGCTCCCACTCCTCTCATGCATGGGTTCCTCATTTGCTGTGCCCACTGGCCTTTGTGTGCTGTTGTTTAATGGCAGATTGGTACACAATAAGACCACACTCATCCATGATTTGATCGTGAATGAAGGCGCCGAGTTGGTGTGCATTATTGAAACCAGGGTGGGTGAGCTAGGAAGAGTTGATCTGACCCAGCTTTGCCCACCTGAATACTTGATGCAACACCAGCACAGGCTGCAGGGATGGGGGGAGGGGTTGCTGTGGTCTACAGAACTTCCATCTCTGTGACCAGGAAACCACTCTCCCTTTGAGCTGACTGTGAAGGCCTGCACCTGGTGTAGGGTTGCTGGTGGTGTGCCATTCACCCTGCTGCCCAGCAGCTTCTCTGACCTAGCTGGTGGAGGCCATCTCAGCTGTGGTATTGGAGGAGCCCAGAACGATAGTCCTGCGTGATTTCAATGTCCATGTTGAGGCTGCCTCTATTGTTCCAGGTCGGGACTTCATGGCCTCCATGACAACCGTGGGGCTGTCTCAAGTTATCACCAACCCGACACATAGGGCAGGGCACACCCTTGACTTAGCTTTTGCTCCAGATGGAGGAAGAGGTTGTCTGGAGATGGGGGTGGTAGAGGATGTCACCCCAATGTCATGATCAGATCACTTTCTGGTGAAGTTTAGACTTATGGCTCCAATCCTCCCCTGCAAGGGTGGTGGACAGATTAGGATGGTCCACCTCCAAAAACTAATGGAATCCACTGGATTTCTGAATGCCCTGGGAGAGTTCCCAGTAGATAGAGCAGGTGACCCTGTTGAAGCCCTTGTCACACTGTGGAACAGCAAGGCACGTCGGGCTCTTAACATGGTTGCCCCTGAGCACCCTCTCTGGCATTGTGGAGCCCGGTTTGTATCTTGGTACACCAGTGAGCTAAGGGCAATGAAACAACCTTGATGATGGCTAGAGGGCAAGTGGCAAAAGACGTGCTGTGAGGCTGATCGGGCACAACTAAAACATCATAACCATAGCTACTGTGTGGCAGAGAGGGCAGCGAAGAAAGCCCACTTCTCTGCTACCATCATATCTTCCAGTAGCTGTCAAGTGGAGCTTTTCCATATTGTCAGGGGTCTCTTGACATCAACTCCAGGAAATGGAGATTTAGACCCTTTGGAGGCCCACTGTGAATTGTTTTTCAAGCCACTTTGAGGGTAAGGTTGCTCACCTCCATAGCAATCTTAATGCCCCATCCACATCTACTGTAGTCCCCAGTGAGGTGTCCAGTGCAGCTTCTGCTGCAATCTCTTGGGATCGGTTTCAGTTGATGTGGCCTGATGTTGTTGACAAGGTGCTAGCAACAATGCCGCCAGCAATTGTCCTCTCGACCCTTGCCCTTCTTGGCTTATTAAAGCTTGCTGAAGATGTTTGACCAAGCTGATCCAGGGTGTGATCAATGCGTTGTTGTGAGAGGGAGTGGTTCCAGCCTCCCTGAAAGAGGTAGAGATCCAACCGCTTCTGAAAAAGCTCACACTGGACTAATTGGTTTGTGACAACTACCACCCGGTCGCAAATGCCCCATTTTTAAGGAAAGTAATTGAGAGGATTATGGTGCAGCAATTGCAAGTACTCTTGGATGAAACAGATTATCTTAACCCATTCCAATCTGGGTTCAGGCCTAGTTATGGGACTGAATTGGCCTCGGTTACCCTGATGGATGACCTTTATCAGGAGGACAGGGGGAATGCAACCTTGTTATTCTTACTTGATCTCTCAGTGGCTTTTGATACCATTGACCTTCTGAGCCAACTTGGTGAGATGGGTATTGGAGGCACTGTTTTACAGTGGTTCTGATCCTATCTCTAGGATTGTTTTTAGAGATTAGCATTGGGCAATTGTCTTTCGGCCTCCTGGCAGTTGTGCTGTGGGGTGCTGCAGGGTACCATCTTGTCCCCCATGCTGTTTAACATCTATATGAAGCCGTTGAGAGAGGTCATCAGGAGATTTGGGGTTAGGTGTCAGCAGTACGCTTATGATACCCAGCTCTATTTCTCTGTAAATTCTCAGAATTGGGAGAGTCTGTGCAAGCCCTGGATCGATGCCTGGACTTGGTGGTGGGCTGGATGAGGGCCAATAAACTGAGTCTGAATCCTGCCAAGATGGAGACGCTGTGGGTTGGTGGTTCCTGAGTTTGGATAATTGGTCAGTTACCTGCTTTGGATGGGGTCGTACACTCTCTCAAAGAGCAGGTCCATAGTCTGAGGGTGTTCCTGGATCCATCTTTGTCACTAGAGGCCCAGATGACCTCAGTGGCTAGGAGTGCCTTTTACCAGCTTCGGCTGGTAAGACAGCTGCGGCCATTTCTGGACTGGGATAGCCTGACCACTGTTGTCCATGCACTGGTAACCTCCAGGCTGGATTACTGTACAGCTGTCTATGTGGGGCTGCCCTTGAGGTTGGTCTGGAAGCTGCAGCTGGTGCAAAATGTGGTGGCACGACTGCTCACTGGGGCAGGGTATTGCAACATGTCACCTCACTGCTGAAAGAATTGCACTGGCTGTCCATTAGCTACTGGGCTAAGTTCACAGTTCTGGTTTTGGTGTACAAAGCCCTATACAGCTTGTGACCAGGATACCTGAAATATCATCTTACCCTTTCTATACCCAGTTGATCACTACGTTCTGCAGGTGAGGGCCTCCTGCAGATACCATCTTATCAGGAGGTCCGTTCTGCACAACATAGGAAACCTACCCTTTGGAATTCCCTCCCCTTAAATCTTAGACAGGCCCCATCTCTATTATCTTTTTGGTGCCTACTTTCAACAAGCCTTTTAATTAAAGACCTTATCCCAGTCTGCATCTGTGCTGGATTTGCTTTTTAAGATGTTTTAAAGCTTTTTTAAAAAAGATTTTTAAAGATTTTTTCTTTAATATGTTTTTAAAGATGTTTTGTTTTAATATATTTTAAAGTCTGTTTTTATGATAGTTTAGAGTATTTTTAGCAGTTTTTTTGCCACCCTGGGCTCCTACTGGGGGAAGGGTGGGATATAAATTAAATCAATCAATCAATAAACTTCGTATGTCATCACCACTATTTGCCATCTTTTTCATATTGTTATGTGCCTTCAAGTCGATTACGACTTATGGCGACCCTATGACTCAGCGACCTCCAAGAGCATCTGTCATGAACCACACTGTTCAAATCTTGTAAATTCAGGTCTGTGGCTTCCTTTATGGAATCAATCCATCTCTTGTTTGGTCTTCCTCTTTTTCTACTCCCTTTTCCCCCCAGTATTAAAGTATTTTCTAGTGAATCATGTCTTCTCATGATGTGTCCAAAGTATGATAACCTCAGTTTCATCATTTTAGCTTCTAGTGACAGTTTTGGTTTAATTTGTTCTAACACCCAATTATTTGTCTTTTTCACAGTCCATGGTATGCACAAAACTCTACTCCAACATCACATTTCAAATGAGTTGATTTTTCTCTTATCTGCTTTTTTCACTATGCAACTTTCACATCCATACATAGAGATTGGGAATACCATGGTCTGAATGATCCTGACTTTGGTGTTCAGTGATACATCTTTGCATTTGAGGACCTTTTCTAGTTCTCTCACAGCTGCCCACCCCAGTCCTAGCCTTCTTCTGATGTCTTGACTCTGGTCTCCATTTTGGTTAATGACTGTGCTGAGGTATTGATAATCCTTGACAAGTTCAATGTCCTCATTGTCAACTTTAAAGTTACATAAATCTTTTGTTGTCATTGCTTTAGTCTTTTTGACATTCAGCTGTAGTCCTGCTTTTGTGCTTTCCTCTTTAACTTTCATCAGAATTCGTTTCAAATCATTACTGGTTTCTGCTAGTAGTATGGTATCGTCTGCATATCTTAAATTATTGATATTTCTCCCTCCAATTTTCACACCTCCATCTTGGTCCAATCCTGCTTTCTGTATGGTATGTTCTACATATAGATTAACAAATAAGGTGATAAAATACACCCCTGTCTCACACTCTTTCCTATGGGGAACCAATCAGTTTCTCCATATTCTGTCCTTACAATACCCTCTTGTCCAGAGTATAGGATAATCAGATGCTGTGGTACCCCCATTTCTTTTAAAGCATTCCATAGTTTTTCATGATCTACACAGTCAAAGGCTTTGCTGTAATCTATAAAGCACAGGGTGATTTCCTTCTGAAATTCCTTGCTCTGTTCCATTATCCAACGTATGTTTGCGATATGATCTCTGGTGCCTCTTCCCCTTCTAAATCCAGCTTGGACGTCTGGCATTTCTTGCTCCATATATGGTAAGAGCCTTTGTTGTAGAATCTTGAGCATTCCTTTACTTGCATGGGATATTAAGGCAATAGTTCGATAATTACTGCATTCCCTGGAATCCCCTTTCTTTGGAATTGGGATGTATATTGAACACTTCCAGTCTGTGCGCCATTGTTTAGTTTTTCATATTTCTTGATAAATTTTTGTCAGAATTTGGACAGATTCAGTCTCAGTAGCTTGTAGCAACTGTATTGGTATGCCATCTGTTCCTGGTGATTTGTTTCTTCCAAGTATTTTAAGGGCAGCTTTCACTTCACATTTGAAAAGTTCTGGTTCTTCATCATACGGTCCCTCCAGGAATGAATCTGTCGTCCTGGCCTCTTTTTAAAGGGTTCTTCAGTGTATTGTTTCCATCTTCGTTTTATTTCATCTCGGTCAGTCAGTGTGTTCCTCAGTTGAATATTCAACATCCCTACTCTTGGTTGAAATGTCCCTTTAATGTCTCTACTCTTTTGGAATAGGGCTCTTGTTCTTCCCTTTTTGCTGTCCTATTTCTATACAATAACTATTGTAATTGTTCTCTTTGTCCCTATGTACTAGTCGCTGTATTGTTGCATTTAGGGTTCTGACTGTGTTTCTATCTCCTTTTGCTTTAGCTTTCCTTTTGTCTTTAACCATTTTAAGAGTTTCTTCAGTCATCCATTGAGGTCTTTCTCTCTTTTTAACTAGAAGTAGAGCTTGGAAAAGTTACTTTTTTGAACTACAACTCCCATCAGCCCCAGCCAGTATGGCCACTGGATTGGGCTGATGGGAGTTGTAGTTCAAAAAAGTAACTTTTCCAAGCTCTGGTCTTTTCTCATTCTTCCCTGATAATCTCTCTGACCTCACTCCATAGTTCTTCTGGTTCTCTGTCAACTAAGTTTAAAGCCTCAACTCTGTTCCTTATTTCATCTTTATATTCTTCTGAGATGTTATTTAAATAGTATTTTGGCATTATGAGTGCTTTGTTGTTCTTTAGCTTTACTCTGCTTTTTGATACGACCAGCTCATGATCTGTACCGCAGTCTGCTCCTGGTCTTGTTTTCAGAGAAGGTATGGAACTTCTCCATCTTCTGCTACCAATTGTGTAATCAGTTTGATTCCTATATTGACCATTTGGTGATATCCATGTGTACAGTCATCTTTTCGGTTGCTCAAAAAATGTGTTAGCAAGAAACAAATTACTGGCTTCACAGAATTCAAAAAGTCTTTCTCCTGCTTCATTTCTGTCTCCTAAGCCCCATTTCCCCACAATTCCTAGTTCTTCTCTGTTTCCTACTTTTGCATTCCAGTCCCCCATGATTATCAGCACATTTTGTTTTGGTGTGTGATCAATTTCTTCCTGTACTTCTACGTAAAATCTCTCCAAGTCCTCTTCTTCTTTGTTTGCCATTGGAGCATAGACTTGGATGACGGTTATATTAATAGGTTTCCCATTTAATCTCACTGATATTACTCATTTAGACCTTGTGTTGTAGCTCCTAATTGCTTTTGCTACATCACTTCTCACTTTTAAAGCATATATACATACACACACACAAATGTGTACTATATACACATTTCAGGAACATAAGGACATGACTTCTGATTTATGCACATCTGAATCTGATTCTACTGTGGAGCAGCTAATCCACAAATTGTCATTAATATGCCACTGAAGAAGACCATACAGTTAAAATTTGTCTGGCAGCTGAAATCATTGCTCATCATGTATATTGGTTATTAGATTTATTATTCTCTGTTTCACAGTAAGGGTATCATTCTGTAAAGTGCTGAAATTGTTATATTTTTAAAAGTTTTTTAAAATTCTGCACAATGATCTACTATGTCATAATATAATTGCTCCTGACTTTTATATTGTTTCCTTCTTTTTTTCTTGGAACAAAAGGGAAGAATGTAGAAAAAGGTGGTATATGGTGGGTGCAGTAACACAAGGTTCTGCAAGAGGGTTCTGGTTACATTGAATCCTAGGATTAGAGTGCAATCCTATACACACTTCCATTGAACTCAATAAGACTGACTTCTGAACAGGCATTGATACTGCAGTGTAAGAGAGCAAACAATGATGGCTCCTTATAGTGCTTCTTTACCTACATTAGTACTCTGTCCAAGACTGAAATACCATTAACATTCAGCCTTCTCTGTTCATTAGAGGATTGCTGGGAGGGAAAAGATGGTTCATTTGGTGTTTGTTTTTTCAGAAGTTGTAGGGAGAGGGGGACTGCATACGTATTTGAGGATGCTTTTGATTGATTACTTCATCCATCTATGCCAAAACTTGAGAGAGCATTAAATCACAAAGATTAAGCAGAAAATCAAAGCAATGTAAAGCTGCATCCCAATTGGAGGTGCTTCTTGGGAAGGGGGGATCAATTCCAAAATTAGTATCTTTTAAACATTTGCTTATTTTATTTATTTGTTTAAAACCATTTATTATTAGTATTGTATTATTAGTATTATTATATCCCACCTTTTCCCCAAAACTGGGACTCAAGGTGACAAACAAACATAAAACAAATATAAATAATACAATATATACCGCTTAATCATTTGCATTTCTAAGCAGTGTACATAAAAATAAATCAAACATAAAATAAACAATTCTTTGCTTTCAGAGTGCACTTGTCCTCTGAGAAATCAGGTGTTAGCTGATGCTCTATTAAAAAGACCGTGGGGGGGGATCTTTGCAAACTCACCAGTAGAACATAGACCAATGGAAATCATACAATCACATTGCTGGACTTTATGGACACAGCAAGGTCTAAGGGTTACTTTAAAAAATACTTCACTGTAGTATGTTACACTACCAGTACTAATTTAAGAAGAATTTGCCCTTATGAGAAGTCATGTTCAGAACATGACGTCATGAATTGACATAAATCATAAATAAACTTTAGAGCTATACAAGTGCATTTATATCTATGAAATCTATAATAACAGATCACTGCTTGCTGAAGTTTAGACTTACAGCGGCTTTTCCCCTCTGCAAGGGTGGGGGACCTATTAAGTTGATCCGCCCCCAGAGACTAATGGATCCAGATGGTTTCCAAAGGGCTCTGGGGAGTTTTCCGGCTGATAGTGCTGGCGCTCCTGTCAAAACCCTGGTTGAACTGTGGAATACAGAAATGACCCGGGCGGTTGACATGATTGCTCCTGAGCGCCCTCTCCTGTGTAGAGCTTGTATGGCTCCATGGTATACCCCAGAGCTGAGAGCGATGAAACAATATAGGAGATGGCTTGAGTGCAGATAGAGACGAACTCCTAGTGGATGCAATTACACACTGGTAAGTGCCTATGGTAAGTTGCATTTAGGGGCAGTGAGGGCAGCAAAAAAAAATATTTTGCTGCCACTATCAAATCATCAATCTGCCGCCCAGCGTAGCTCTTCAGAATTGTCCGGGGGCTATTACACTCTGGCCCCAGGGACATGGTAGAACCATCTGAGGCCCGCTGTAATGAATTTGCTAGGCACTTCCACGATAAAATCTTTAGCATCCGCCAGAATTTAAACTGAATTTAAGCAGGTGAATCAAGCGAGGTATCCAGAGCACAGCCTTGTTCCAATTTCTTGGATGAGTTTCAGCTGGTACAGCTTGAGAACGTTGACAAGGTGCTTGGACAGGTTCGTGCAACCACTTCTGTGCTGGATCCTTGCCCTTCTTGGCTAATAAAAGCTAGCAGAGATGGAACAGCCAGCTGGGCCAGGGAAGCGATTAATGCCTCTCTGCAAGAGGGGGTGGTCCCTGGCTGCCTGAAAGAGGCAGTAGTGAGACCACTCCTGAAGAGACCCTCCCTGGACCCAGAAAATCTTAATAACTATAGGCCGGTAGCAAATGTTTCATTACTGGGCAAGGTCCTTGAACGAGTGGTGGCAGGCCAGCTCCAGACACTCTTGGATGAGACCGATTATCTGGATCCATTTCAGTCAGGTTTCACGCCTGGTTTTGGCACAGAAACAGCCTTGGTCGCCCTGTATGATGACCTTTGTCAGGAGAGAGACAGGGGAAGTGTTACTCTGTTGATTCTCCTTGATCTCTCAGAGGCTTTCGATACCATTGACCATGGTATCCTTCTGGGGAGACTAGCTGAGTTGGGAGTGGGAGGTACTGCATTGCGGTGGTTCCACTCCTACTTGGTGGGTCGGCTCCAAAAGGTGGTGCTTGGGGAACATTGCTCGGCATCCTGGATTCTCCAGTATGGAGTTCCGCAGGGGTCAGTTCTGTCCCCCATGCTGTTCAACATCTACATGAAACCATTGGGTGCGGTCATCCGGAGCTTTGGAGTGCATTACCATCAGTATGCTGATGACACACAGCTCTATTTCTCCTTTTCATCTTCTTCAGGTGAGGCTGTCAATGTGCTGAACGTTTGCCTGGCCGCAATAATGGACTGGATGAGGGCTAATAAACTGAGGCTCAATCCAGACAAGACTGAGATGCTGCTAGTGGGTGGTTCTTCTGACCAGATGGTTGATGTCCAACCTGTTCGGGATGGGGTTGCACTCCTCCTGAAGGAGCAGGTTCATAGCTTGGGGGTTCTCCTAGAACCATCTCTGTCACTTGAGGCTGAGGTAGCCTCAGTGGCACGGAGTGCCTTCTACCAACTTCGGTTGATGGCCCAACTACATCCCTAACTGGACAGGGATAACCTGGCTTCAGTTGTCCATGCTCTGGTAACCTCCAAATTAGATTACTGCAATGCACTCTATGTGGGGCTGCCTTTGAAGATGGTTCAGAAACTGCAGCTTGTGCAAAATGCAGCGGCCAGATTGGTAACAGGGACCAGACGGTTCGAACATATAAAACCAATTCTTGTCCGCTTACATTGCCTGCCTGTATGTTTCCGAGCTCAATTCAAGGTGCTGATTTTGACCTATAAAGCCTTACATGGCTTGGGACCACAATACCTGATGGAACGCCTCTCCCAATACAAACCCACCCGTACACTATGGTCAAGATCAAAGGCCCTCCTCCGGGTGCCTACTCTAAGGGAAGCCCGGAGGGTGGCAACAAGGGAGAGGGCCTTCTCAGTGGTGGCCCCCAAATTATGGAATGATCTGTACGACGAGGCGCGCCTGGCGCCAACACTGTTATCTTTTCGGCGCCAGGTCAAGACTTTCCTCTTCTCCCAGGCATTTTAGCATGTGTTTTAAATGGTTTTTATATTGTTTTAAATTTTAAAATTGTGTTTTAAATTGTATATTTGTTTTAATGTTTTTGATTGCTGTAAACCTCCCAGAGAGCTTTGGTTATGGGGTGGTATACAAGTGCAATAAATAAATAATTAATGGAAACATACTAGTGCCACAGTCAAAAGTGCTTCATGGGAAGCTTCTGCATGTCCAGTGGATGGGAAAGGGATCCATTGGCCGATGCCGGTTCAAAAGCATTCTGTTGACCTAACAGGCCGGTATCAATTCAAGTTCATTCGTTGCCCACTAGCTTCTGCTTTTACTGATCCATTTTTAATATTGATATTAATATCAATATTTTAATGGAAATATTGATAAATGAAAGGAAATATTGATAAAATTATTGGCGTTAATGTCAATATTTTAGAGGTGGTTGTTTTTTTAAAAAAATAAAATAAAATAGATGTGGAAAATTGCTACATAAAAATCCAATCCACAATGATAGACAATAAGCAAATTAATGGAAAATTTGGTACCAAATCCAAATTGGAATTCCAGCACATCCCTAATAGTGGAGCTTTAGAAGCCTTCTTTTCATTATTATTCCCTGGGCCACTACTGAACCATTCCTGAAACTTCAGGGACCTTAACAACATGATTCAGAGAGAGGAGCAATGATTGAGACAGGAAATCAAAGAAGCCTAAGGGCATGCACACAAACCTTTAGATCCTGACCTGTGCAAATAACTGGAAAAGGTGGCAAACCATTACTTATTTGGGGACTGTGAGACAACACTCAGGACTCTATTTTGGGAAGAATGAGAAAAGGAATTCCAGCTCTCGGACAGAAAGGAGGAAAGGCTAGTTAGCAGGGTGAGTGTGATTTTGTGTGCTTTGGAAGACGGTGATCAGGCATTCGAACAACATGGCCGGTCCAGCAAAGTTGATGTTGGAGGATCGTTGTTTCAACACTGGTGGTCTTTGCTTCTTCCAATACGCTAACATTAGTCCACCTATACCATTCCCAAGTAATTTGCAGAGTTTTCCAGAGGCAGCTTTGGTGGAATCTTTCAAGAAGCTGGAAGTGGCATTTATAGATGGTCCATGTTTCACAGGCATACAGTAAGGTCGGTAGTACAATGGCTTTGTAAATAAGCATTTTGGTCTCCTTGCGAATATCCCGATCCTCAAACACTCTACACTTCATTTGGGCAGCGGCGTCACTAGCAGGAGTGAAGGGGGGTGCAGACGCCTGCACGCACACGTGCTCACCATGTGCTCCAGGCTGGCGGTGGAAGGCCCGTCTCGGCTTCACCGCCAGTGAGCGGGTGCCTGCTTTCGGTCTCACCTGCCCGCCTCCGAGGAGGAGTTGGCTGCGCCGACCCAGAGCGCTTCTCAGCTCCTTTGCCGGGCAACGGTGCAGGGCGACTCTAGGTGTCACCCCCCTCAGGGTGTCACCCGGGTGTGGTCCGCACCCTCCGCACCCCGGTAGTGATGCCCCTGCATTTGGGAGAATATGGCACTCGCAGAGCTCAGACGATGCTGAATTTCAGCGTCGATGTCAGCTTTTACAGAGAGATGGCTGCCAAGATAAGGAAAGTGATCGGCATTCTCCAGAGTTGCACCATTAAACTGGATTGATGGTGCTACAGAGGAATTGGTTCGCACTTGCTGATGAAGCACTTTGGTTTTTTTGATGTTAAGTGAGAGGCCAAGCTTTTCATATGCTTCTGCAAAGACATTTAGGATAGTTTGAAGATCTTCCTCTGAATGTGCGGAGACTACATTATAATCGGCATATTGAAGTTCTATGACAGAGGTTGTAATTACCTTACTTTTTGCTTTCATCCTACTGAGATTAAAAAGCTTTCCATCTGTTCGATATGTGATTTCCACGCCAGTGGGAAGTTTCCCCTCAACAAGGTGTAGAATCATGGCAATGAAAGTAGCAAATAAGGTCGGAGCAATGACACATCCCTGTTTGATGCCTGATCCCACTTCGAATGGATCACTTTGGGAGCCATTGTTATCCAAAATTGTTGCCGTCATGTTGTCATGGAGGAGTCGCAAAACATTCACAAATTTATCAGGGCATCCAATTTTCAGAAGGATGGTCCAGAGAGCAGTTGGATTTACAGTATCAAAGTCCTTAGTCAGATCAATAAATGCCATATACAGAGGTCGGTTTTGCTCCCTGCATTTTTCTTGAAGCTGTCATGCAGTGAAGATCATGTCCACTGATCTCCTGGAAGGGCAGAAACCATTTTGGGATTCAGGGAGGATGTCTTCTGAGATAGGTAGGAGGCGATTTGCGAGGATCCTTGCAAGGATTTTACCTGCGGTAGCTAGAAGAGAGATGCCTCGGTAGTTCCCGCAATCTGTTCTATCACCCTTCTTAAAAAGGATGATAATTATGGCATCCCTAAAGTCTTCTGGGATCTCCTCCCTCATCCAGATTTTTTCGATGGCCTTATGACGTTGTTGTGTAAGTTCAGGCCCACCTTCTTTAAAGACTTCAGCAGGAATCCCATCAGGTCCACTAGCTTTGTTATTCTTCATTTGATTAATGGCTTTACTGACTTCATCCAAATTAGGGGATACTGCAAGCTCATCTCTAATTTGTTGTTGTGGGATTTGCAAGAAGACCTCATCAGCCACAATAGAGTTACAATTAAGGAGGTCTTGGTAATGCTGTTTCCAATGCAGTGCAATAGACTCTTTGTCCTTTAGAAGTTTGGTACCATCTATTGAACGTAAGGGATTTGTACCATAATTTGTTGGTCCGTAGATGGCCTTTGTGGCATTAAAAAAGCCCCGTGCATCATGAGCATTTGCAAAATGCTGGATTTTTTGAGCTTTCTTTATCCACCAGGCGTTCTTAAATTCTCTAGTTCTTTGGACATCAGCCTTTGCACTGGCATAGATGTTTTTCTTAGCAGCACAGTTAATGTCTTTTTGCCATATCTGGAAGGCTTTCCTTTCCTTGTCAATGATATGTTCAATCTCACTATCATTCTCATCAAACCAGTCCTGATGTTTCTTAGTTTGGCATCCAATAGTTTGTTCACATGCTTCAATAATGGAAGTCTTCAGTTTAATCCAGTGTTCCTCAACGTTTTCAGAGAGTTCCGTAGGTAGATTTTTCTTGAGAGTTGTTTGAAAGCAAGCTTGCTTAATAGAATCTTGAAGGGTGTGGATGTTCATTTTACGCCTTGGTTTTCTTCCTTGGAGCCTATGTTGAGGAACATTATTAATGGCCATAGTGGATCGAATTAATTGGTGATCTGTCCAGCAGTCATCAGCACTCATGGCCCTGGTGAGGAGTACATCGCGACGTTCTCTGGCACGGACAATTACATAATCCAGGAGATGCCAGGTGATTTCCCCACAGTGCATTCAGTGCTATTTACTACACTTTTCATGGGGGCATTTGTCTCTGTGCAGAGACTAATACAAAAATTTAGAGCAGGGGTTTCACAACTACTTGTGGAGACTGTTTCACATGAACCCTTTTGAATGAGCCACTTTCACCTGCAAGGAGCCACACATTTTTATTCCATGATTTCATTCAAATTTGGAGGGCATCTCACTAACAGGGCTGTAGAGATGGTCAAATGCTGAATAAGACTGAAAAAAGTAGAAAAGAAGAGAGCTGAGGTATGGTTGTAGATTATTTAGGAGGCAGAAGATAGGATCCCGAAGATGAGAAGAGAAATGAGGAGCAATAGCCAAAGGAACATAAGATGGAGTGAAGCATGCTAGAAGGAAAGTTGGACTTGACTCTCTGTGGTCACATTCCTATATATATTCCCGCCATCAGGTGGGCATTCATTACACGTTAACACATTTAAATAATGGCAACATTAGTCATCATTGACTGAAACCAATAAGAATGTTATCAGTAAGAACTTCATTAAGAAGTTCAATGCCATCATTTGTGGGTTAAATTGCGACAAAGGATTTTTTGTCATGCCACGTGTTCATTAGCTTACCAATGCCACAATATCTGTGCTATCTGTTATTCTTTCTTGTGATTGATTCCCTGCCCCGCTACAGGTGTTAATAAAATCATCTCAGCAATGCTGAATAAATTAGCACCTATCTGCTACTGTAAAAGATGTGCTTATTTAACATATGATTAAGCTCTAATTAACACTGACTGTTAGTTTTACATCTCATTACCATTCAACTCCCGCCTTATACTTTTCTCCTTTATAGAGCTACTGACTAAGATTTCACTTCATCTGTCTGCCACTGAGTCCCTGAAAGCTTATGCCATAACAAATTTGTTAGTTTTTTAGGTTGTGATTGTTTGCTGCATCATGCTTTATAATGAATCAGTTTAGTAAAGTGTGGGTATTAGAATTTTAAGATCAGGAATAATTTTGCCATTTCACATTGGTAAGATCTCATTAAGGTAACTGTTCAGCCTTGCTCCTCAGCATCAAGACATAAAACCCTGTTACCACACTGGCACAATAATGTACCACTATATGGAAATGCATGGAACTCAAACCACTGTATGGAGTACTGATACTCTCCTCCCAGGACCACAGGTGAATTAACATCCTTCGTTATCACTGTTTCTGTTCACCACAGTGGACCTGCCAGATTTCCAGCACACCATGCTTCTCTTTCTGTGTCAAGCTGTTCATACTATTGTAAACATATAAACAGCTGCCATCCTCCTAAAGTTTACTGTGCATCAATGATAAGTAATAACAGGCAGAGTGACCCCCAATGCTAATCAAAATCAAGCCTGATTCAGGGGCCCAGCTGAATGAAACCTCTTTTGTTATTTGACCTTTTGCATCATAGTTGAATTTTAGTGAGGTAATCTAATAACTCATCTGCTGACATAAGGGAGATGTAACTGTTTAATCAATCAAGCCTTCTTTCTTCATATACAAAATCTCAATTTTCCCAAGAGGTTTTTTTTCTTCCTCACAGACAATGTTTTAATTTAAATTTCTCTGAGTTAAGTTAGGGTTTGATATATTGTTGTCCCAGCGCACTCCCTGCCTGTCACCTCCTTGTGACTAAATAATTCAATAACTTTTATTCAGTAGCTTCTAGCTGATCACAAAATAAAACCCTTTTATTTCAGATCCCACTGCTACTGCCACCACTTGTGATGCTTCTGTGTCTCTGGGATTACCACCTCCTGGTACCCAAATGCTTAATTCAGGAAACTCCCAGGAAGTTCACCTCAGCCTGGGTCAGATATGCCCTCTGAGCCACAAGCTTCAGCCCTACCACCTTTTCCTCAAAAGGTGACCATTGGTGTAACCTATCTGCAAAATTGGGATAAGTATAGGTACAGAATAGGACCTTAATATGGTAACGCTCTTGACCAAGCTGAAACATGGGATTTTGAATCAAACAAACTGTATTATATATAAGATGTTAAATGTGATAGTAATTCATTAAATTGTCCCTATCCTACCTACCTATACTACCCCACTAATTCCAACGGAATCGTCCCCCAAAACAACAGCCCTTCTAACTAGATGTTCCGTTCTGGATCCCTAATCCTATCTCTCGAACAGTCACACCGCAATGGCTTTTTTTCTTCAAAGTTCCCCTCAGAATTTATCTATTTATTTATTTATTATTTGATTTATATCCCGCCCTTCCTCCCAGCAGGAGCCCAGGGCGGCAAACAAAAGCGCTAAAAATACATCAAAACATAATAAAAACAGACCTTAAAATACATTAAAACAAAACAACTTTAAAAACATTTTTTTAAAAAAGCTTTAAGAACATCTTTTAAAAAGGGTTAAAAAACATATTGTTTAAAATAAAATAAAAACATATTAAAAGCAATTCCAACACAGATGCAGCCTGGGATAGGTCTCAACTTAAAAGGCTTGTAGAAAGAGGAAAGTCTTCAAAAGGCACCAAAAAGATAACAGAGATGGCGCCTGTCTGATATTTAAGGGGAGGGAATTCCACAGGGTAGGTGCCACTACACTAAAGGTCCATTTCCTATGTTGTGCAGAACGGACCTCCTGATAGGATGGTATCTGCAGGAGGTTCTCACCTGCAGAGCACAGTGATCAACTGGGTATACAAGGGGAAGACGGTCTTTCAGGTATCCTGATCCTAAGCTGTATAGGGCTTTCTGCACCAAAACTAGAACCTTGTACTTGGCCTGGTAGCAAATGGGCAGCCAGTGCAATTCTTTCAGCAGCAGGGTGACATGTTGGCAGTACCCTGCCCCAGTGAGCAGTCTCGCAGCTGCATTTTACACCAGCTGCAACTTCTGGAGCAACCTCAAGGGCAGCCCCACATAGAGCTCATTACAGTAATCCATCCTAGAGGTTACCAGTGTGTGGACAACAGTGGTCAGGCTACCCTGGTCCAGAAACGGCCACAGCTGTCTTACCAGCCGAAGCTGGTAAAAGGCACTCCTAGCCACTGAGGTTACCTGGGCCTCTAGCAACAAGGATGGATCCAGGAGCACCCCCAGACTACGGACCTGCTCTTTCAGAGGGAGTATGACCTCATCCAAAGCAGGCAACTGACCAATTATCCAAACTCGGGAACCACCAATCCACAGCGCCTCCGTCATGCTAGGATTCAGACTCAGTTTATTGGCCCTCTTATTCTCATTCACACACCCTCTCCCATCTGTCAGTCATACCTCATCTGCACCTACTAACATTCTATTTACACCTTCTTACCTGAGCACAATTTCAAAACAGTTTTAAACATATAAATAATTCTGATTTTGTTACAAGTAACTAAAAGATAAAAGTAAACAACTATTTCAGCACAACACCAAGATAGCAGAATACTAATATATAATATCACTTACAATATCATTTTCTTCCAACATTGAAATTGGCTATGTGAATGAAAACATCTCCTCTGACCAAAAAAGACAAAGCAGGACTGTCAAGTATTTGGCTACACAGCCCTGCCTGCTAACATCCGTTGGTTTTGTTATTTTTGGCAATGGAAGCATAAGAGACTGGTTTAAGTGGCTATTTCACTAGAGTTGCCCTGCTGGTGAGCTCAATCAAAACAAGCCTACCTAAGCCTAAAGTAATGACTTTATATTATTATAATTGTATATATATTATATTACCCTGCTATGAAGTGCAGGAATGTTGATGACATTATGAGCCACCACACAATACTTTTGCCATAAACTAGGGTAGAACTGCTGAACTGGACCCAAGCCAGAGCCCAATATTTCAGTTGCACTGTCATGTACAAGGTCAGATTTGCACGTTCACAACTCTGTTAATAAAAGGAGCCCTGCTCAGAAATGTGTTTTGTTTGTCAAGTTTGTGTGTCTGTGTGTTTAGAAGCAAAAATTAAAAAAGGGAATGCATTATGCTTGATATAACAGGAAAAATACACTATGGGAGAAAAAAAAAGTTTTTGTTATCAATTATAAAGTATGGTTGGCTAACATAAGGGATTTCTCAGATCACATGCTTGAAAAGCAGAGTGATAAAACACAAAAATAATTCCTGTGGCACTAAAAGGTTTGCGAGACCAGCTGATCAGCCTCACCTGCCTTGGGCCTGAAATTCTGAAAGTAGTTGCTGCTAGAAGATAGCAGCCTATGGGTGACACTTGAGCATAAGTGAGGGGTGATGAAATGGGTGGTGCCCCCCCAGAGCTGTGTTTCATCGCCCCCAGGATTTTTGGGGGGAAATTCTCTTCTTTTTAATTTGTGACATGACATACAGTGACAACCTCCATTCAAAGAATGATAGCTTCTCTTAAGAACAGGAGCTATTTTATTTATTTATTTATTTATTTATTTAAACAATTTATACCCCACCCTAGTTCATAGAATTCAGGGCGGCGAACAAATAAAACAGGTCCAATACAATCCGATATAAAATTAATAAAGATAAGACAGTTCAAATATTAACTTTAAAAGCTTGGCGAAACAAAAATGTTTTTAACTGACGGCGAAAATACGTGAGTGAGGGAGAGCGTCGGATCTCTGGTGGCAAGTTATTCCATAAGATGGGAGCTATGGTCGAGAAGGCTTTGTTCCTAGTATTGGAATGGCGAATTAAAAAGGTAGAAGGAATAATAAGAGAGTGTTCGAAGAATACTCTTGTCGGTCGCTGAGATTTATACTCCAGAATACGGTTTGATAAATATGTTGGAGCTAATCCATGTAAGGCCTTGAAAGTTAATACCAAGATTTTAAACTATTTAAGAATAGGACCCTCTGGAAAATTCAGTGAATGAGGCAAGGCAAGTGAACAACAAAAGAATTCCCAAAAGTCTGTTCAATCAAGAATTTCCCTGAATGAGGGTGGATTTTTCATGGCCACAATCACCCTATAATTACTTAAGCGATCCAGAAAAAAACTGGCTTATACAGTAACATGACCCTTGAAGAGTTAAATATTAGAAATCTGTATTATGGGCTGGAGTTAGACTCTACCCCTTGGACTTTCCTTTGCTCAGCTTTTCAGTTTCCATTTCAGTTGTGCTCTCTACCCAACCAGCAATAAAGAAGCATGTTCGTTTGCCTTCAGTAAGAAGAGTGTTCCGCAGTTATTATAATGAGTAGAACAGGTTTGGGTGCTTATTGCTAAAGGATGAAATAAAGACATAACTTAAAGTGATCTGAAAAAAATGGCTACCGTAAGTTGCCCTTTATTCTTTTAAAGGACTCGCTATACTCACAATCATAGTGGCTATTTTCTTCTTCTTTTTCTTCAGTACTTGATGGCAAAGGATGAAAACAGCTCTAAAGGAATATAAATATTGTTGTGTACACTACAGTTAGCTGGCTGGCTGGCTGGCTACCAAGGCTGTAACAGGCCAAATTTTTGATTTTCCCAATATGTGCAGCTCAGCATGAGGCCTTTTCAGGGTTTCTGGACAGAAAAATCAACCCAGCAACTAGTAAAAAATATTCCAATTGCTTTCCACTATTAGTTTCCAATTGCTTAGTTAGTCTTTCAAATAGCAGCCAGTTAAAAAGCTTTCCCTTAATTGTCCAACAGGAAAGAAAATCTAAAGGTCAGGAACAAGATTAGAGTGAGGGTCTCTTAACAAGGAGTTAACAAACACACCCTTCCCTAAACTTGTAGTATGGACAAGTTTGTTTTTTGAGTGGAATGTAAAACTGAGATACCTAATGCAGCATCAAAGCCAAGCTCAGGAGCTCACTGCCATTACAAAAGTAGTTCAGTTAATGAAGAACCAGAACACAGGGAGAGGCCACAGGTGAAAGAGGACTGCAGCTATAGGCAAAGTCAAGCTTTTGAGTCTGGTATTCCTGGGGATCTCAAAAAAGGGTGAGACAATTCAACAAATTAAACTTCATTGATGTAAGTTAACACACTCTCTAGATGGAAGAGGAGTGAGGGGGAAGATCACTGCCTTTCCTTTCCCTTGGCCTGGCCCTCATGTCCTCTCCACCAGTGGGGAGAGGATTGGCTGATGCTATGCGCTATGCCCCACCTAGAAATATGGCTGCCTATCTAACAAGGAAGGCTAGCTACAGTGCTGCTTTCTGACCAGGTGAGGAAGCCCCTTCCTAGAGGGATTATGTCAGCTGGTGCTAGGCTGGTACTCAACAGCCATTTCTGATAAACTCATTTGAAGTTTGTGTTGAACTTAGGGTTGCCAGGTCACAAGCATCCCAAACCATGACATTTTGGGTGTGGGCCCAAGTGATGTCATAGGAACATGCTTGAGTGATGTCATGGGGCGGGCCCAAGTGGTATCATGGGGGTGGGTCTGAGTGATGGCATAGGGATGGGCCCGAGTGATCCCATTAAGAATGACACATTAAGCATCAACCACAGTTGTTTGGTGCATATCATTCAAATCAAAACATTTCTCTGATTGGAAATTAAGATAGAAATCTTAGTTAAAAGATGGAGCCTGGGTAGGGAACATTTAATCTATCCTACTTGCTTCTGGCAAGAAGGGTTTCACTGCCTTCAGGCCAGGCTAGGCCACTCACCAGAAGGCCACTGTATGAAGAAAGGAGCCTAGTGTTGTGGAGATGTTAAATGGGAGCACTCAGGAGTAAAGATGGATGCCCCCGAAGGGCTGCAATTCTAAACACACTAAGAGACTAAGCCCCATAGACCTCAATAGGACTTATTTCTCAGTAGATATGGTTTGGATTGTGTTGTTGGTAAAGCTTGACTAGGGATCCTCTGCAAAGATATCCATATCCAAGCAGAGTTGGTAGCCCCCTGCCTGGAATGCCCTTCCCCTGCCTTTTAACATCCAAATTTCTTTACAGAATTGACCCTTCAGTTCAGAAAGAGGTCTGAGAAATTAGCAAGAGTAAGAAGATTCTCTACCCTTTTCTGTCTCCCCTGTGGGCTGCTATAAACTCACTTCATCAGCTAATCCAATTCCAGTGAATATAATTGACAGAGAGAACACATACATGATTTGGTCTACCTTCATAGGCAGCAGCTTGGGAACAACAACAATTGCAGCCACGCTGCCCAGTATGAGAATTCTCTTTTACTACTATTGGGCAAGAAAAAAACAACAAGATGCATCATCAATGGGTTTAAGAGGGTTGAGCAGAGCGCATGGGACCACTGTTGTTGCTTCTATGGATGAAAGGGAGTGAGGATAAAGGTAAATGAAATGGAAACAGAAAAGGAAAAAGAGAGTGATGATTTCCTAAACACAATACCATACCAACCACAACAAGATTCCTATGAGTAAGGCACAAAATTCAGCATCCCACAACCAGTCAGAATTCCTAACCAAAAGCCAAAACTAAAAAAATCCTGGCAGCCAGTTAGCCAAGGTCACAGAAATCCCTATGCAGCACAACCTGACCCGGGAGCTGCAGTTAGTGAAGACTGCTGTGGCACAATTGCTGACATGAGTGAGAACCTATCAGCACCTAATACCTCTCCTCTGAAATCTGCACTGGTTGATGATTTCCTACCAGGACAAGTTCAAGGTGTGCTTTCCACAGTACGTTACGCATGCCAGATAGTACTTGTTCTGTTCTTGTAAGAAATCAGTCCTTTAATGTGGCAGCACCTATGCTTTGGAACTCCCTGCCTATTGACATTAGCAAGTGCCTTCCCGTACTCCTTCCAGCACCTGCTAAAAACATTTTTGTTTAGACAAGCCTACCCAGGCATATAGAAGCTATTATGTTTTTATCTATTGTTAACTCATTGTTGGTTTTATTATTTTGAATGTTTTAAATACCTGTCTTTAACTGTTTTTGCCAATAATTTTTTGTTTTAATTCTTTCTGTAAACTGCTTTGATATTTTTTTACAGTAAAGTGGTATATAAATGTTGTAATTAAAATACATAAATAAATTATAGAGTCACTGTGGCCCTTGGGTCTCTTTCCATGTTTGGGAACAAAGGAATCTGCCTTATGCCACTCAGGCCATTTGGTGCCATCTAGCTGAGTACTGCTGACATGGACTAGCATTGGCTCTCCAAGATTCCATGCAATAGTCTTTCCTAGAAATTTTGGACCTTTGCATGCAAAGCATGTGCCCTACCCCAAGATTTGAACAACTTTCACCCAATCTCAAACTTACCATTCTTGGGCATGGCGGTTTAGTGGGTGGTGGTGAAGCAGTTGCAAGCACAATTGGAGGAAGCGGATTATCTGGATCCATTTCAGTCGGGTTTCAGGCCTGGACATGGTTCTGAAACAGCCTTGGTCACCTTGGTGGATGATATGAGGAGAGCGTTGGATAGGGGTGAGTGCACCTTCCTCGTCCTCCTAGACCTCTCAGCAGCTTTTGATACCATTGACAATGATATCCTTCTGGATCGCCTGGAGGGGTTAGGCATAGGGGGCACTGTATTACAGTGATTCCATTGCCTCCTTTCTGATAGGCACCAAAGAGTAGCATTGGGGAATGAGGTTTCGGACCCTTGGCCTCTCACTTGTGGGGTGCCGCAGGGCTCCATCCTCTCCCTGATGCTATTTAACATCTATATAAAGCTGCTGGAGACTATCATCAGGAGATTTGGGCTGCAGTGTTACCAATATGCGGATGACACGCAGCTCTATCTCTCATTTAAATCTTCACCGAGGTTGGCTGTAGAAACCCTATCCAAGTGCCTGGAATCGGTGAGTGGCTGGATGGGAAGAAATAAGCTGAAACTCAACCCTGACAAAACCGAGGTACTGTTCGTGGGAGACAAGGGAAGGTTAGGGGATTTGGACCTGGTGCTCAATGGGGTACAATTGCCCCTGAAAAACCAAGTCCGTAGCCTGGGGGTCATTCTTGACTCCCAACTATCCATGGAAGCTCAGGTTTCGGCTGTGAGCCGGGCAGCACTATATCAACTCCATCTGATACGGAGGCTACACCCCTACCTTCCCAATCATCTGCTCCCATCGGTGGTACATGCCCTGGTCTCCTCTCGCCTAGACTACTGTAATGTGCTGTACATGGGGCTACCCTTGAAAACGGTCCAGAAGCTGCAACTGGTGCAGAATGCGGCGGTGCGCCTGATTAAAGGCAGCCGCCAGCGAGATCATATCACTCCAGTGCTAAAAGAGTTGCACTGGTTACCAGTTGCTTACCGGGCCCAATTCAAGGTGTTGGTTTTGACCTTTAAATCCCTATACGGTTTCGGCCCAGTCTATCTAAAGGAGCGCCTCCAGCATCATCAGCTATGCCACCAACAAGATCAGCCTCAAAAGACCTTCTCTCCATTCCATCAGTCAAAACAGCCAAACTGGTGAGGACTAGAGAGAGAGCTTTTTCAGTTGCGGCCCCCACCCTGTGGAACTCCCTCCCAAATGATCTCCACCATGACCCTTCCATGATGAGTTTCCGCCAGGCCTTGAAGACCTGGCTCTTCAGGCTGGCTTTTGGGGTGGGCTAGATTTTATCTTCATTGTTTTTAGATTTTTAATGTCTAGGTATTGTATGCCTATTTTGTACGTCGTCCAGAGTGGCTGGACAGCCAGCCAGATGGGCAACTAATAAATTCAATAAATAAATAAATAAATATTCCACTGAGCTACAACCCTTCCCATTTAAAAATAAAATTCTGTTAAAATTCTCTAATGAATGCACACCATACCTAGTATAGATCCACACCATTCATTTAAAGCACATTCAAAACATTTTTGAAGCACATGAATCACACCACAGAATCATGGGAACTGTAGTTTGTTAAGGGCAGTAGGAACTATAACTGTGAGGGGGAAACTACACTGCCCAGGATTCTTTAGGGGAAGTCATGTGCTTTAAATGCAAGTTGGGTGTGCTTTAAACATATTGTGTGGATCTACTTAATAAACTTTGCCTGCATGTAAATCATTTTAATTAATGTTTAAAAATGGAAATCAGCTATAAAGTTTACTGGGTGATCATGGGCTACTCACCATCTCTCAGCCTAATCTGCCCCTCAGGATGAAAACAACAGGGGAACCATGAACACTCCAAGGAAGAAGGGCACACTGAAAATGTAGAGGAAGTAATACTGTACAACCATAATGTGAAATCAGATACTTATCGAGACATAGTAAAGAAATATTTATGTAAGCATGACTATCAAATATGTTTATTATTTACACAACCTGTAAAGATATTTATAGTGCAATCCTATGTTTATTTACTCAGAAGCAAGTCCCAATGTATTGTGGTGCTTACTCAAACAGGGACAGAACTGCAATCTCAGGCAAGAAGGAACTTCATTCACACAACCCAAAAATTCAGAATCATGCCACTTTAAGCTGTTTTGCAACTGTTTATACTTGTTTTATGGTTATTGGGTTTTAAAGGGATTTATTTCTTATTGTGTGCTGCCTTGGTTTCCAGTCTGCAACCCTACCTCACAGGGTTGTTGGAAAGACTCCATATATATATATATACACACACAATGCAGATGTAAAAATACATACACCCCAAATAATAGTTTATTGTCAAACCAGATGGTCATTGCAGAACATTTTTTAAAAATCAGTATTAGTTTCCTACATAATAAAAGCAGAGATACCTAAGTAAGCCCTGCCTTACTGCTTTAAAAATAAAATTGGAGGGGGAGAGAAAGATTTACAACACAAACACAATTCTTTGCTATGTTCACTCAAAAGTCCCATCAATTTACAGCTCAATTCTAACCATGTCTACTCAAAAGTAAGTCCTATTGAATTCATTGGGGTTTACTCTGGGTGTGTGGGATTAGTATTGCAGCTTTACTCCCAGAAAAGCAAGTACTGGATTAAAGCTTCATGTTGGGAAGGTTTTCAAAATAGTGCCCTCTTCAACAGCCCAGGAAAATTTAAACTCCTTTGACTCCTGCACATAAGAGAGAAAAAGACTGAAAGCTATATACTTAAAGTACTCAATTTATGAGATTTTCAGAAAAGCAGGAAAAACCAAGTTTTTTTACTTGTGAAGAGCTCTAGTTACTGCCTTGTCAATCACATCCTTGACTTCACTTATTGGCTACAAACCTGAAAGTGCGGGATTAGAGCAGCTAGCTACGAGCTCATTTAACTGAAGTTGCGGGGGACGGCTGACGTTTTGGTGTATATCTCGGGAACCAGACCACCTAGAATTTTTTTTAAAAAAAATGAAAGCTGAGAGTCTGGAGATAAAGATGACTCACCCAGAGACCACCCCAAAAATCTAGTATCTCCAGGCAAAAACCAAACACCCTAGTTGAACTGCATTAATTGTGTATTGAACATCTCTGTTGTTCCTTTTCTGCTATGTTACTGTGCTTTCTGATATAATCATATTGATGAAATTGTTATTTATATACTGTACTGAACTTTATTGTGGGAACAGTGGCATATAAATATCCAATTAATCAAATTCTCACTTAAGCTATAATCCTAAACACATTTACGAAGGAGTAGTTTCCATTGAACACAGTAGAACCTACTTCAAAGTAAACATGTGTTGGATTACACTGCATGTCTGTATATTTTGCAGTCTCATAAAACCAACTAATTAAAGGCCTAAGTCCTGTTCTTTTATTATTAAAAGAGTACGTTATGATTTGGATACAATGCAATGGTCTTTGGATAAGGTGCCATTCCACTTGAGAGAGAACTTCTATGATGGAACAGAATTCTGTTATTGAAATGCTGTGGCTTAAAAAGATAGTTGATACTTGCACAAAAGTAGCAACCTTCTCTCAATGTAATTACAGGGGTAATTAATGTGGCATTCTCCAGATGTCATTGGACTACAACTCCCATCATCCCTTACCATTGGCCATGAAAAAGTGCCACCACCTGATATGTCAAGGATAAATGCCTTAGGGACAGCACCATTTAAGGGGAAGGGCTGTGGCTCAGTGGTAGAGCATCTGCCTTGTATGCAGATGGCCCCAGGTTCAGTTCTCATCTTCAGGTAAGACTGGGAGAGACTCCGGCCTGAAACCCAGGAAAGTTGCTGCCAGTCAGCTTAGACCAGCCTTTCCCAACCAGTGTGCCTCCAGATGTTGTTGGACCACAACTCCCATCAGCCTCAGCCAGCATTGCCAATGGTCAGGAAAGATGGGAATTGTGGTCCAACAACATCTGGAGGCACACTGGTTGGGAAAGGCTGGTTTAGACAATACTAAGCTAGATGGACCAATGGTCTGACTCAGTATAAGGCAGCTTCCTAGGTACCCAACATTTCATTATTCAAAAGTTGAAAGCCAGTGTGGTGTAGTGGTTAGAATGTTGGATTAGGACCTAGGAGACCAGAGTTCAAATCCCTATTAAGTTGTGAAGCTCACTGAGTGATCTTGGGCTAGACATTGGCTGTCAGCCTAATCCACCTCACAAATGGGAGGAGAATAATCTATACCATTCTTGGAGGAAAAGTGGAATATAAATGCAATAAATAAATGTATCTCCCACCTGTAGTCTGATAAAGTACTATTTATCCTACCACCTCACAATGATACTACATAAATGTGTAGGGCTAGCCTCTATCTGAGAAAGAAAAATAAAGCTTACTCAGGAGAAATACCAGAATCCAGCCATAATGGATCATCTCAATTTCAAAATGCAATTACAAGGTCCCATTTGCACCACCTACTCTTAAAGAGTTGCTACCACTCATTTTCAATGGGACACTTTGTGCTGAAAAGCATGAAGATAGCTTCCAGATGACCTTTTTACTGAGCATTCATTCTGATTTGTTTGCAGGGAGGTTGTAGTATGAGCACTTCCAGACTGTTACTATTTTGGGGTGGGATTCAATTACATACCAGCAAATTCATGTTATGTGATTATAGCTGATGGGGGGGAGGTCTTGCACAACAAAATCACTTCCCTAAAAGGTTGGACTTTTTGCAATAAGTGCAGGAAAATGAATTAGAAAGTGAGGGATAACACTTGCTTTAATACAACGTCATCTAACCTCCCAACAAACAAATCAGAATGAATGCTCATTAAATAGCCAATGTCATCTAATCTCCCTAGAAACAAATATGGATAAATGCCCATTAACAGGTCATCTGGAAGCACCCTATGTCCTGTCAAGCAATAGTCATCACACACTTTCCAGCGTTTTCCTCCATCACTTTCCTGACTGCAAAAGTCAGGGTTCTTTTTTAAGTGGATTTGTCGCACAAGAGCATCAAATCCACTTTAATTGCATATCTTGAATTTGGCAGTATGCAACTGAGTTCCACCCAGCAAACTTTCCCCCCCCTGCTAGAGGGTTTCAAGGAATATTTTGCACTAGGTATATACATAGTGAAAGAATCAAGGAATTCTCCCTTCAGTAATTGATACAACCAAACACCTCCCCAAGGGGAGAATCTACTGGTGTGCAGTGCAATCCTAGGAATATTTATTTAGAGAAGTAAAACCCACTGGGTTGTATTCAACTAAGACCACTGAAACCTACATTAGTTATGTTTATCAACTTTAATGGCTCTACTCTGAGTAGAACTAGCATTAAATACCACCCACTGCATTCAATAAGCTTGTTCCCTAGCTTTTAGGATTATAGCTCAAATCTGATTGAATTGACTTTACAGGTCCACACTATACGTTTAAAGCACATCCAATGCACATGTAAAGCACATGACTTTTCCCAAAGAATTCTGGGAACTGTAGTTTGTTAAGGGTGCTGGGAATTTGTAGCTCTATGAGAGGAAAACCACAGTTCTCAGGATTCTTTGGGGAAAGCCATGGGCTTTAAATGTGCATTGGATGTGCTTTAAATGCATGATGTGGAGCATGGCATGCTCAACAACAGTTGCAGGGAAAGTTGCTTTAAAGGGACTAGTAACGACAGTGGCTATCACCTGTAAGCCTTAAGAGCATAAAACAAGACCAGGCAACATGGAAAATTTAAGTGCTTTTAGTTAGATGTAATAAGTTAAAAAGCGGAAGATCATTTAATATGAAACTCCTACTCTGTTTTATTCTCTGAGAGGAAAGAGAGTAGGTGGGCAATGAAATTTGCAGTTCTGCCAGGTATTCCAGTGCAAACAAACCATCAAACCAATCTGATGAAGATAATGGTGTGATGTGCAGAGAGGAAGCGGAGGCTGAGCAGAATCCCTAATTTGAATAAATACATTTAAAATACCCTTCCCTGGGGAGAAGGAGGGAGCGGATACAAATAGAAGCTCAGGGAGAAAAGTTTGCCTTTGGTGAAGGGAAGATAGATGTACTTTCCCATGCATGCCACTGCCAAGCAGCGTGAAGAGACAAAACACCTTTTGTGTGGGTTCATTTACTATAGATCAACAGGGCATTAGCAGTGCAGCAAGCTGTTTATGTAGAAAAAGCAGCATGCTGTCAGATGGTGAGTACAGCGCACACATAGTAATAGCTATTCAGAGAAGTCACTTGGGGGGGGAAATCTGTGCAATAACATGGGAGAGGGAAATATTAAATGCAGAATACCGAAGGTGAAAAGGAATGGAAGCAGAGCAAGAAGAAGGGGTGTGTGTGTGTGTGTGAGAGAGAGAGAGAGAGAGAGAGAGAGACAGACAGAGAGAGAGACTCAATTCTGCTTCAGTGTTTGGGGGCCATTCTTCTTCTGTAAGCATCAAAAATTGTACATCAGGGGTTCTCAAACTGTGGTCCATGAGATTCATTCACATGGTCCATGGCATGTCTGTGGATTTGTGGTTGAAGATGGGAGATGGCATTAAATATCCATATTGCTCTTAACTATATTTTTATTGCTTCCTTTATTTCTTGCATTTCGTTGTATTGCACGGTGAATGTTATGCAGTTCAAATTATAATATGATAAAATACAATATATCAGAAATCCAATAAACAACAAAAACGCAAATAAATTCAAATTCATATAGAATCTAGCACAGCATGTAACAAGTGCTAGTACAGGCAGAAAAATCATTAAATGGACCACCAAGACCCTCAGCAATGTTCAAGAGGTCCGTGGGGGAAAAAAAATGGGAACCACTGTTATATATTGCACATCCACACACACATCCAGATTTAAAGTTAGCTTGCAACTCAGTCCTCTCAAGCTACAAACACAGATGAAGATAAAATTGAAAGGCTGCTTACATAATCAAGGGGGGAATTAGATTTCATGAAACCTAACAATGGGCTTTTAAAAATATTTTTGCAAGTATCTTAATAGGCAGAGGTAAAACACGAGGAGACGCAAATCCATTTAAAATCCTATGCTTTTATTATGGCTATGGACCAGGGAGATATTTTGCCAGCACAGCTAGAGTTGTCTTGTTCACTGCTAGATACAGAAAAACAGTTTGCGCTTACATTCTTTGCTTTTTTCTCACAATGAGACATAGCCACATGCATACTGCTTTTGATTATAATGTGCATGTATGTCTTTGCTGCATCATTTCATATCAAACTTTTAAAATATTATACTGCATTCAGAACAAGAGCTATATTCACATTCAGTATTCTTAGCAATCATCTCACACAGTTTTTTTCAGAAAACAAAATTAAAAATAATCTGCATAGAACACATGTCCCAATTATACTGGAATCTTAAATGATCATGTAACCTTAGCACCAAAAATTAGTTTGCCTGACAACTCATCGAAACAAGTTGCTTAGATATTGGCAGTCATTTCTTGCATGGATATGAAATGTACAGAAGAGGAAGTTCTCAGACAAACCTCAGTTATGGGAATGTCTCTAAACTATGGGCTTCCATTATTGCCTCTTCACAAAAGGCCCTTGGGTCATAAAACCTTCAGAGAGAATGGCTACCAAATGTCTCTAGTAACAAATGGCTAAGCTGACTAGAGTGCTAGAACTGCAAAAAAGATTTAAGATACAGATACTCAAGTTGCACTGTTAGTAATTTTTTTCCTTTTCTTTTTCTTTCTTCAGAGACCTCTCTTACCTCTTTATTCCCTCTATTGCACTCAAATGTCTTTTAGTGCAACAGAGAATTGTTACAATTCATGCCTATGGAGAAAAACAAAGTGATGCTCTTGGGAATAACACTGCAGTGGTGCAAAACGTCTGTAATGAACCTGCCCCTGACTATTTTTGCTATTCAGGTATTGGTTTTGTATTTTCGCCCTGCTATTCTAATTTGGTTTTAATAATTGGATTTTATTGATTCCATTGTATTATGTTTTATACGTAAACCACTTTGATAATTTGTCATAGAAGTGAAAAGCAGTATATAAATTATGTAAAATAAATAGATAAATCAGTAAGTCAATAAACAAGTTACATCTTCCATCTAACCAATCTAGTTCCTGAATGCTTGTCTGCAAGAAACACAACTCACACTCTGACCAATTACGATGAGTAATCAGGCCTGTAAAAAGGAAGGACAAGTTTGCACATTAGATGTTTTAAACTTACCAGCATGGTCAACCATATTTTTAAAATGTCTTTAATTTCTTAATTCAGAGGACTTTAAAAGCCCAACATTGAATACAGTGGCATCTAGAAGCTGATGTAACTATAATTCCCTATTATAGCTAAACAGCAGAAATTTAAAATCATTCTATTGTTACCAATGGCATATATGGAATTTAGTGCCTACTACAGCACATAGAAAACAAAATCTTCACTATTATCTCAAAAGTGTTGGAGTCAACCAAACAGCTTATGAGGAAAATATGCTACTATTTTTAGTATGTATGCTCAGTCTACTAACTGAAGTTCTTGAGGTAGCTTACAACAGTGATTCCCAACCTGGGGGCTGTGACCCCCAGGGTATGTGTGAAGTAATCCAGGGGGGGCGCGAACAGTAAAGAAATCAATTATTTTTTCAAAAAAGTCTTCATTTCCTGGATGCTGTCTGTTCCCTACTGCTGCTGTAGACTATACCTCCCCCTTGCTCCAAATTAGAGGTGAGGACTTTTGCTGAAGTGGCAGAGCATCTTTCAGGCATGCCGAGGGCAGGCACCTGCCTATAAAACATGTGGCAGACGCAAAAGGAGGCTGAGGGTGAAGCTACCAGGCAGAAGAGGGGATTACTATCACTGACTCCCCTCTCCTTGTTCTCCCGTCTCCTCACTGACGACCCCTTGCTCAGAATGAGAGAAGAGGGCTTTTCATGAAGAGAAAGAAGCAAGACTGCAAGGAAAGGTTGCTTTCCCCCTTCCTTCCTGGCAGCCAACCTGCCTGCCTTTCTTGGCTCCTGCTTTGCTGCCACCTCCTTTTAAAAATTATTCTTATTTGCGAGGCCACCCAGATCTCACCTTTGGCTGAAATGAAGCCAAGGAGCAGAGAGGATGCTCAGGACTTGCTCACCTCCCATCTCTGAGGCTAAATGTGTGTGCCATTGTCCCCCCCCCCCGTTCTTCCACCTACACTCTACTCTCCCAATCTCTCTCTCCAAGAGGCTGCAGCAGTTGAGGGCTTCCCCCCTCCCATGTGCCTGAATGCATGCATGCTTGCAGGAGAGGCAATCTGTGTGTGTGCGCTGATCTGTCTTCTGCTCTGCTCTCATTCCCCAAGTGCATGCTAACCAAGTCATCAGTTCTGATGATCATCCCAAGGCCTAAAAGTACTAACCCCCCACCTCAATTTATCCACCCTTTTGTCTTCACAGTGTAGCATCCCCACCACGACCACATTGCTCCTTCTTGGTGGTGATGATAATGATGAAAAAGCTCAGCAGGTTGGCTGAGGCGGAGGTCCACATACTGCAGCTGAGATGTATTTATTTATTTATTTATTATTGCATTTATATCCCACCTTTCCTCCAAGTTGCTCAAGGTGGTGCACATGATCCCCCCCCTTCCATTTTATCCTTACATCAACCCTATGAGAGAGGTCAGGTTAAGAGACTGTGTCTGGTCCAAGGTCACCCAGTGGGCTTCATGGCAGGGTGGGGATTTGAACCTTAATCTTAATCCAACACTATAACCCACTAGTGTACGGAGACAGAACTGTACATCTTCAGACTGTGTGTGGGGGAGGGGTATACCAATTTGATTGGACCTTTATATTAAGAAAGGGAAGCAACACATCCCTGTCTGCAGAGAGCTTTTAATGGAAAGGGATATTTGGAGATGTGATTTTGCCATGCATCATTTTTTTCAATTAACAGAGATTAAAATTACAATTAGCATGGAGGGGTCACAAAAAATTTTGAGCTTACAAAAGGGGTCCCATACTCATAAAGGTTGAGAAGCACTGGCTTACAACACATTTAAAACATATAGTAATAAACAAGAGTTAATGGGGGGAGATGATGGTGTATATAAGTTACTACCACCACCACCCAACCTCAGGTATCCCAACTGCCACTGTCCTTCTGAGTCTCTGGGACACAGCAGGAGCCACATCTGCAGTGCACATGTAAAGCAATATCATACCACTTTAAACAATCATGGCTTTCCCCAAAGAATCCTGGGAACTGTAGTTTGCTAAGGGTGTTGAGTGTTGTTAAGAGGTCACTATACCCTTCACACAGCCGTTTAACAATCAGTTCTGCTTCCAAGGGAACTCTTAGAACTGTAACTCTTTGAGGGGAATAAGAGGCTCCTAACAACTCTCAGCACCTGTAACAAACTACAAGTCCCAGGATTATTTGGTGGGGGGAGGGACACCATGACTGTTAAAATGTTAAAATAGTGCTTAAAATGTATGGTACAGATGTGGCCCAGACCTCAAGGGGGGGAAAGTGTTTTAGTGTTTTGTTTGCCGCCCTGGGCTCCTGCTGGGATGAAGGGCGGGATACAAATTAAATAAATAAATAAAAAACCTGGCCAGGAAATGGCTGCCAAAACAGACAGATGCTGGTCCAATTGGGGAAGAGCTTATTTACCCAGGCTGAGGCTGGGGTTGCTCTCCCTTGCAGTTTTAACTCATGATGGCAGATGCAAGAGGCACTAGGACCAAAAGTCTTGTTTAGTCCTCAGGCATTCTGTGTGTGTGAATTTGAGGAAAATTAATTGAGTGTCATATTATAGTTGACATTTACTCATATTAAGTAGTTTCTCACATGAGAAGATGCCTGGAAGCAAGTGGAACCTCCTCAGGGAGTTGTAATTTGCCAGCCTGTGACTGAAATCCTATGCTAACCTTTGCATTTTAACAAAAGCAGGCTCAGTATTCTCTATGGATAATCTGGAAGCACAAAAGACTCAAGATAAGACATGTTAATTATTTAATAATATCATTAATTTCACCCACCAGATTTTGAATTTAAAAGAGCAACTGAGTCCGATTTAACTCTCGCTCATAGTGTGTCAGTGAAAGGGTGGATTGTTTTCATCACTATTTTCCTCCCTTGGATACCTTCCCTAAATTTGTAAAGGCATTTTTAGTTGGGATAATAAAAACCATAATGTTTAAATTCTTGAGTTTTAGCAAAAAGGGCTTGGAGAAGCAAAGGACTGAGGTGTGGAGGATGAGAGATATAGCTCTGGCATAAGTGTGCTAGGTTTAATAGTTGCAAGGTTTTATGCAGAGTAATTCAAAGATAAGTCAGAGCAAGGCATAACAAGGTAGCAAGTTAACGTGTGAGATAAAGTAAGGCAAGAACAACAGGCTAGTAAGAGTTGGTTGCTCATGTCAGAGAAATCACTCTGACTGACCCAGAATTCTAAACAGCAAAGATAAGCTAAATCAGGATGGAGATTTCAGTGGACTGCTTAGAATCAGCCCTGGAATAGCTGCAGGGGCTGTTTAGGCTACTATTTTATTTGTCAGACAGCATGAGTCTTTGCTGGCAAAAAAAAAATCTCAGTTTTGATCTGCTACCCCATAGGTCCTATGTCCAAGGCCTTCTTGCATCACAAATCCTAGCTAGTAAAGTCTGATGATTATATACTGGCAACATTTTGCCACTCCAATCCTATGTTTTAGTTCACATGTGAATATTATTTAGGAGCATCTATTTCTGAGTTACAAAAGAAAAAAAGTGGGGTAGTCAATCCTATGTTTTAGTTCACATGTGAATATTATTTAGGAGTATCTATTTCTGAGTTACAAAAGAAAAAAAGTGGGGTAGTAAGTAACCATAACTTTTCTTAAAATACACTTGTTTTTGCAATTTGCAATTTGTATTGCGCTATACTGTGGATCTTGATCCTCTCACAAACATACACTGAAGCCACTAAAGAGGCTTCCCTGTGGGGGTAGATTGGATAGGTTAGAAAAATCTCCAAAGATGTGGAATATCATGTGCTTCTTGAAGGAGAATGACTATACTCAGAGCCCCATCAAAGTTATTTATTTTTGGATTATATCCCAATTCTGTAATATTAATTCCAGTGACAGTTTTGGACCATATATTTAGACAAACACCTGACAGTATTCTGCACAGTTTTAATTCTGAATTATTAGATGGATTCTGCTAAGCTATTGTATTTGTTAGCATCACCAGTACCGGACAGCAAAAGATAGATCTGGAAAGGGACTGCATCATCTTCTATGGCAGTGATGGTGAACCTGTGGCCCTCCAGATATTGAATCACATCTCCCACCATCCCTGAATCTGACCATTGGACTTGCTGGGTGGAGCAGATGGGAGTTGTAGTCCAGCGACATCTGGACAGTCACAGGTTCCTCATTCCTACTTAGAGCTATATTTTAAAATACAATCTCAAATACAGAATTCAAAATTCAGAGGTTGAATATGAATCAAGAGTCAAATCTTGCTATCCTGTTTACTTAAAGAATTTGAGGGTCTGTGTGGGATGTCTTCCATTTTCTCTTCCTGACTATGGAGAGCTTCAAAAATGGATGGGGGGGGGAACTATTTCTTACAGCAAACACATAAAATGTGGGTGACACACATGCATCTTTTTCTTTATTTATTTTTTACTTAATTTTTTTTATAGAATCAAGGAAGAAGTCAACATATAAAAACAGAACAACAACACCAGGCTTGTCTTTACATCACAAAAAGGTTTTAACTTTTATCTTAACTGCAGTCAGGCTAATCATTGCAAATTTTTGGAAAACTGTATCTCCCCAAATGTTTGAATACTGATATCAACAGATCTGATCCCTAGCTTTGATGGACAAACTGTCAACACAATGCAGTGTACAGTTACAAAATACAAATTTAATGGGATTTGGTAGAGCTTTATTACATATACAGTTAAAAAGGAACACAATTATGAGCCTCTCTCCACGCATGGTTCTCTGTGAAGGAACACTCTAGGACAGCCTTTTTCAACCAGTGTGCCTCCAGATGTTGTTGGACCACAACTCCCATCTTTCCTGACCAGTGGCAATGCTGGCTGAGGCTGATGGGAGTTGTGGTCCAACAACATCTGGAGGCACACTGGTTGAAAAAGGCTGCTCTAGGATGATTGAAGAATCTGAATAACTTTTATGGCAAGTGAGGTAAAAGAATGGGAAAAGTGACTGGGTATTACACTCTAACTAGGTTGACATATTGTTGTGTAAACACATGCATGTTCACATGTCTTTAAAACATTTAATGTGCCATGTCTTGCAAACTTTGTTCAGTCACAGTCCGTAGACTTGTGTATGTGTGCGCACAAAGATGCATGTATATTGTCTACACTTTACTTCAGGGGTGGCTAACCTATTGCCCTCCAGATGAATTTCAATACCCATCAGCCCAGCAAGCAAAACCAAGTGAAAACAGGATGCTGGACTAGATGGGCCACTGGCCTGATCCAGCAGGCTCTTCTTATGTTCTTATGTTCTTATATTCTTAATGCCATAGGTGATAAGAGTTGTAGTTGAGCAACATCTGGAAAACAACGGCTAGCCATCCCTGATTTACATGTTTGCTGTGGGAAAACAATACCATCAGTGTACACATAAGAACTGTTTTTAAATGCTACCGAAACTGCAGAACTACCAGATAGATGGTAAGTCAACCACTCTGCAACACATGACAGGATCAAGTGTCCAGAATTAGTAAACAGTCTCTTACCTTGCCAGAAGTTGTTGACTATTGAACTCAAGGATGAGTTCAAAAGGGGAACCTGTGGCCTTCCAGATGTTGTTGGATTCCAACTCTCATCAGCCCCAGCCAGTATGGCCTATGGTCAGAGATTATGGGAGTTGTACTCCAAAATAACTGGAGGAGCACAAATCTCCATCCCTGCATTAGCAGCATAGTGCTATGCATCAGAGGTAAGTCCCAGAGAGTTTGATGGGGCTTACTCACTACAGATAAGTGTGCACAGGATTGAAACCTACAACTCACTTCAGTCTGTATTTCTTGACTGGACATTAATTATATTAAATGAATAAATAAAAGATTGAATGGACTTCACAAGTATTTATTCCTGGACAACTGACTGTAAACAGGTTATAACTATGTCTTAATTTGTGTTTAAAGGACCCATACTTTTCTGTCTCTTTAAGCTTATTTGCACATTTCTTATCTCATGTTCTCTGCTGGAGATCTATAAGTCCACTCTCTTCATAGTTAAAAGAACATAATGAGATTAGACTGAAAGCCAGCAAATCAACAGTTTCTCAATGGATTTTCTGCATTCTAATTAGAATAATGTCATTGTTGGTAGGCTTCCATTTTCCTAATAAGCCAGGAATGTGATTATTTTTCTTTCTACATCAGCAAGATAATTAACTTCTTTTAGCATATATTTCTCAATGGCAACAATTAAAATTATAATCACTAAAGGGCTGTAGAAACATGTTAACACAAAGTTTTCCAGATTATCATACAACTATACCAGCAAGTCCAAAAACTAGTCATTAAGAAAAGATAGCAATAAATAACAAGTAACCAAAAGGAAATTAATTATATCTGATGTCTAGCTGAAAATGATTTACTGGTGGATTTTACAGGCTCGTAATAAGTGTTTCTTTGTTGCCTTGTTGTCATTTAGTACACAGATGATAAGCAAAGATTAAGTTACATTAGTACAAATGTGGGTGAATTATCATAGCAGGGCAAAATATAGGGGGAAAACAGACACAGACTTTCAGTCTGCTCACTTAAAACAACAGCCCAAAAACCACTTAGAGTTTTCTCACAATCAACGGTATATATATTTTGTTAAATAAATGCATACATAAAAAGGTGTTCTGTAACAGTCAGGGTTTAATGGGCAACTTTCCAACACCTGGATTGCTGTATCACAGTCCCCCTGATCCACAAATTTGCATATAAGCACATTTGAACTCAATGGAAATGGACTAGAATAAAAGATTGGAAAACTGCGATTTCACATAACCAAACACTAAGGGCAAATAGCAGATTTAATGTGTGCTAGTAAATAAGAAAACAGTGAATTTAAATAAATGGAGGCTGAGGTTTGTTTCTGACGTTTAACAAAGCCAGGAGTTTACCCAACGGGTTTGACTAATACTGTATTAAATATTATTCTTTTAAAAATGTGTTATTGCTACTGGCAACAGTATAATGACTACTCTGAAATATGTCTGAGATCAATAGGATTTACAGTTAAGTAAGTTTGTATAGGATTGCGACCTAAATCAGTGGAGGCAATAGTCAGGATCCAAAGAGTCCCTTCTGCATGTTCAATGGTGCAATCCTAAGCATGTCTCCTCAGGCTTTATTATACAGAAGACTCCCCCCAAAATCCTAATTTTATATCCCACAAAATAAAGTTGCAAATAAATGGGCATTATTGTGTATATAATTCATATGTAGCATTAATATACCTGATCCTAAATACTTTGTGTAAACCCAGCTCTGTTTTGGCAAAATGCCCCTCAAATATTTATGTTAAACACTGTTAACCTGCTTTTCAGCCAAAGAAGCTCCTAGAAGCAGCTTATAGGACAATTAAACAAAGACAATCCCTGCAACCAAGCTTACAATCTAAACATGTAACACATAAGGAAAAGGGGAAGGAGAAGAAAAAAGTCAACTTTTTCTTTGCCCAGGCATTTTAAATTTAATTTTCATTTATTTTAATTTTAATCTTTTGTCTTAATTTTGTTTTTAAAAATGTTTTCTATTGTATTGTACTCATATCCACATGTATTTTAATCTGTTTTTACCCTGTTGTACACCGCCCTGAGAGCTTGTTGCTATAGGGCGGTCTAAAAATGTAATAAAATAATAATAAATAACTCGTAGACCAGTTATTAAAATTACAAAGTCCTTATAAGGACCACCTGGAATGGAAACAATTGAAGAAGAGGAGCCAAAAAGAGGAGTTGCTCTCTCACTAGAGCCTCTGGAGTGGTCCTGCTTCTCATTTCTTCCATCTTTCTGATGGAATGGCTGCTGCTAGGTGACAATTGACAGAGAAAGACTAAGATGCCTCTCCAGATAACCAGGGGACCATCTAATACTCAGCATCTAGGAAGGTGAACTAAGGGTTAATCAGGCAAAGAAAAGGCTGAAGGACCCAGTATAACTTGGACAAACAGTTCAGTGAGAGGTTCACCCACAACTGACTTCCAAAGCAGTTAGTCAGCAATACTTGCAGTGACAGTAATTACAATCCTCATTCTACTAATACTTATCTGATGTGAAAGTGTCATTCTCTTAAATCAGGGGTGGGGAACCTGTGGTCTTCCAGATGTTGCTGGATTCCAACTCCCATAATCTTTGACCACTGGCTATGTTGACTGAAGTATATGGGAGTTGTAGTCTAGTAACATCTGGAGGACCACAGGCTGTCTTAAATAACACCACACTGTGCAGCCCAGCATGCATTTCTTAACATTTGAGGGTCCTTCTTCCGTATCTTATGGCATCATTCATAGGAAGGACCATAGCTCAGTAGGAGATCATACACTTTTCATGCAGAAGACCTCAGGTTCAATTTCTGGCATGTTCACTTAGGGCTGGGAAAGACATCTCGGTCAGCCTGCCAGTCACTGTAGACAATACTGTGCTAGATGAACCAATGCCCTGACTCAGTATACAGCAGTTTCCTACATTCTTGTCATTTCCTGAGTGGATTGGTGGCTGGTAGCTCTGTGTCAGTGGGGTAGTGGAATCTGCTCTAGGTTTTAGCATGAACTTTCAAGGAGCTGTCCAGTGTGCTTCAGCACTGCCACTGTCTGAGTTTGTTGCAGGAGTGGGTTCCGTGATTGGCTCAAGTGGAGATGGAAGTTTTGGCATTAGGGAAGATGATTATCCTGAGAGGGGTCCTTCATCTATAAAGGTTTCCACTTACCTTGAAGTCAGGTCTTCCTGCAATGATGATTCTAGTCCATTGGGGAAGCATGATGGATAGGAAGAGGCTATTATGACTGACTATAGGGTCAAAGGCCCCACTATTAGTGAGTAAGGTCCCTTTGTCTTTCAAGGCGAGAGAGAAAGTAGTCTGGGATTCTGTCTTGGATCCATTAAACTAGGGAGAGCCAATATAGTTTCCTCCATATGTTTTGGACTTCATCAACTCCAGCCAGCATAGCCTATGGTCCTGGATGATCAGAGGTGTAGGGCAGCAACATCTGAAGGGCACTATGTTGGCTACCCTGCATTACACATTTGCAATTCAACAATCTCCCTGTTATGTCAGATAGTCTTATGCAATATCAATTATAGCTCTGAGCTAAGTTTATTCTGTCTCCACCTATTCAGAAGGACCTGCCATGCCATACCATTTTTAAAAAGACTTGTTCCTTTAGAAGACACTGTTGCTGAACTTCAAAGGGGGGGGTTGAAAATGAAGTTTAATGACCAGAAGGGCAATAGAGAATATATTATTTTTCACTCATTTTTACTACAAGAATGTGATTTTTACCTCTATAATTGGTACTTACACTTTAACGCTCTCACACTCTTTAATGCTCTCACAAGTAGGTAAAGTTCTTTCTATGAGGAAAATATGATTGATTGTTACAGTGACAGTAATTGCATTTTAACAAAAGTAACAATTATAGTAATTTTCTCCAGAAAAGAGACATCTAACTAACTTAAAAAGCTTGTTGCTTCTTAACACATTAACTTTGGCAAATTTAACACAAAAGATTGTTTAAAACATATTCATAGATGTAACAGCAGCAATCAGTCCAGTTCTAAGGGATTTTTATACTGGGTGTCTAATGATACTCCATACTATTAAATGCTAAGGAACACAACAGAATCTCAGATTTTCCCCAGCTCCACTTTCTCCTAGCTCCCCTTTTTCATCTCTATGCCCACCCTATATTTCCTTACGTCCCAATATCAGCTAGTGAAGTAATACAATGGGAAGGAATTGGTTGCCACCACTGAGTGATTCCCCAAGGGGAGAGGACCCATGTGACCTTACCAACAGGAGATGAGAGATTGTGCTGGAGACATGAGGCTGCTGGAATCAGCACCAAGCAAGTGCAAAGCTGCTGAAGTGCCCAGCATGGACAGCATCTAGACCTATACAAGGTGTTCTACCCATAGATAGTGTCTGGACCTATACAGGATGTTCTGGCCAGACACCGTTCTTCAGATTCAAGGATGTTTCCTCTATCTGGCCCATGTTTCCTCCACTGTCAGTTCCATTACCTCTCTGACTGGTGAGGGCACGGGACTTCCTTTTTCCTTGGTGAATGCTCAATGAAGGCAACTTGACCCTACTTGCCATCTGCCTGAGGTGTCTGTCATGCCCCATAGACTCCTGAATATGATCAAGACCAGATGCTGAGGCTGAAATTTGAAGAATACTGTTGACAATTTCTTCATCCCCTTTTGCAGTGTTCTCCTGATGGAAAAATCATTCTCCCTACCTGCTTTCATCCCTGCTGATATGAGTGGGCCCAGTTGAGTGTGCAGTGTCAGGGGCAAAGCCAAGGCACATGGTTCTACTCCTCCTTTAGCCATATACTATTACTATTATTAAATTTATTACCTGCCCTTCATGACTTGGTCCCAGGGTGGGTCACAACAATATAAAATACATTCTTAAAAACAGTTTAAAACAAATTTCAAATTAAAACATGTGGAGGACATTTTCTGGAGAGGGCTATTATTGGTTTTATACATTCATTAAGACAATCCATAATGAGAAGGCTATGAATTTGTTAATGCCTGGTACTAATGTATGACAAATGTTATTGTTGCTTTTATTATTTGTTTGTTTATTTATTAAATTTCTATCCCGCCCTTCCTGCCAGCAGGGATCATTTTGTGCATTTTTGTGAGAAAGAATTATACAGTTTTTTAAAAAGTAAATAAATGAATTATGCAACAGTATTGAAAAATGGAAATCAGCAATGGACATTTAAAAAAAAATAAAACACCGGTTTTATACATAATAGGAGGATGTAGAAGGGTGACACACTACATACAATCAATAATCTGCTCCATGCAAAATTAAATGAAAGAAAAGGAGAAAGAAGAGAAAAAATTGCAGACATTTCTGTACATGTGAGGAAAATGGAATATCTGTTTAATATAGTACTTCATTCCCCTTTCCCTTTTTAATGACCTTCAACCTTACTCTGAAGCAAGAGCATATGGGAAAGTTAACAATATAGAGAAAAGTATATAATCATAAGGCACAGATACAGCAACTTGTCATATAGGGACAGTCATTCTAGTGATGGACTACATGATAAATCATAATAATGTTCATAAGATAGCAATAAAGGTGCATTAGTATTTAATTTCATGTATTGCTTCTGGGCATCACCTGAATACTAATTAGTAACTAATCCATTGGAAAGGATGTGACACTACACATCTTGAAGGAATCTTTCCTCACTGCCTTCTGGAAACATCAATAATACAATTTGCAATGCAAGAGTATTTAATGTACTTTTAAAGTGGAGTGGAATCAGCAATGGTGTTGATGGATAGGTAGGCTGTTCTTTGTTTCAGACAAAGTGTCATGAAAATTAAAAAAAAATTATTTATTTATTTGTTTGTTTCATTTGTATACCACCCCATAGCCAAATTTAAAAACACATTTTTAAAAAGCAATCTAAAAACACATGCAAAAATGCCTCGGAGAAGAGGAAAATCTTGACCTGACGCTGAAAAGATAACAGTGTTGGCGCCAGGTGCACCTCATCAGCGAGATCATTCCATAATTTGGGGGCTACCACTGAGAAGGCCCTCTCCCTTGTTGCCAGACTCCCAGCTTCCCTTGGAGTAGGCACCCAGAGGAAGGCCTTTGATCTTGACTGTAGTGTATGGGTGGGTTCATATCGGGAGAGGCGTTCCATCAGGTATTGTGGTCCTAAGCCGTGTAAGGCTTTATAGGTTAAAACCAGCACCTTGAATCGAGCTCAGAAACATACAGGCAGCCAATGCAAGCAGGTCAGAATCGGTTTTATATGTTTGAACTGTCTGGTCCCTGTTACCAATCTGGCCGCTGCATTTTGCACAAGCTGCAGCTTCTGAACCATCTTTAAAGGCAGTCCCACATAGAGCACATTGCAGTAATCTAACTTGGAGGTTACCAGAGCATGGACAACTGAAGCCAGGTTATCCCTGTCCAGATAGGGGTGTAGTTGGGCCACCAACCAAAGTGGGTAGAAGGCACTCTGTGCCACTGAGGCTACCTCACCCTCAAGTGACAGAGATGGTTCTAGGAGAACCCCAAGCTATGAACCTGCTCCTTCAGGGAGTGTGCAACCCCATCCAGGACAGGTTGGACATCCACCATCCGGTCAGAAGAACCACCCACTAGCAGCATCTCAGTCTTGTCTAGACTGAGCCTCAGTTTATTAGCCCTCATCCAGTCCATTGTTGTAGCCAGGCACTGGTTCAGCACATTGACAGCTTCACCTGATGAAGATGAAAAGGAGAAATAGAGCTGCATGTCATCAGCATACTGATGGCAACACACTCCACAGCTCTGGATGACTGCACCCAATGGTTTCATGTAGATGTTGAACAGCATGGGGGACAGAACTGACCCCTGCAGAACCCCATAATGGAGAGTCCAGGGTGCCGAGCAATGTTCCCCAAGCACCACCTTCTGGAGCCGACCCGCCAAGTAGGAGCGGAACCACTACCATGCAGTCCCTCCCACTCCCAACTCAGCTAGTCTCCCCAGGATACCATGGTTGATGGTATTGAAAGCCACTGAGAGATCAAGGAGAATCAACAGAGTCACACTCCCCCTGTCTCTCTCCTGACAAAGGTCATCATACAGGGTGACCAAGGCTGTTTCCATGCCAAAACCAGGCCTGAAACCTGACTGAAATGGATCCAGATAATTGGTCTCATCCAAGAGTGTCTGGAGCTGGCCTGCAACCACTCATTCAAGGACCTTGCCCAGGAATGGAACATTTGCTACCAGCCTATAGTTATTAAGATTTTCTGGGTCCAGGGAGGGTTTCTTCAGGAGAGGTTTCACTACTGCCTCTTTCAGGCAGCCAGGGACCACCCCCTCTCACAGAGAGGCATTAATCACTTCCCCGGTCCAGCCAGCTGTTCCATCCCTGCTAGCTTTTATTAGCCAAGAAGGGCAAGGATCCAGCACAGAAGTGGTTGCACGAACCTGTCCAAGCATGTTGTCAACGTCCTCAAGCTGCACCAACTGAAACTCATCCAAGAAATCGGGACAAGGCTGTGCTCTGGATACCTCGCTTGATATAACACTGGAGTCTAAGTCCTGGTGGATGCTAAAGATTTTATCGTGGAAGTGCCTAGCAAATTCATTACAGTGGGCCTCAGATGGTTCTACCATGACCTTGGGGGCAGTGTGTAATAGCCCCCGGACAATTCTGAAGAACCCCTCTGGACGGCAGATTGATGATTTGATAGTGGCAGTAAAATATTGTCTTTGTGCTGTCCTCACTGCCCCTAAATGCAGCTTACCATAGGCACTTACCAGTGTATAATTGCATCCACTAGGAGTTCGTCTCTATCTGCACTCAAGCCATCTCCTATATTGTTTCATCACTCTCAGCTCTTGGGTATACCATGGAGCCGTACGAGCTCTACGCAGGAGAGGGTGCTGAGGAGCAATTATGTCAACTGCCTGGGTCATTTCTGTATTCCACAGTTCAACCAGGGTTTTGACAGGAGCACCAGCCTTATCAGCCAGAAAACTCCCCAGAGCCCTTTGGAAACCATCCAGATCCATTAGTCTCTGGGGGCAGACCAACTTAATAGGTCCCCCACCCCTGCAGAGGGGAAAAGCCGCTGTAAGTCTAAACTTCAGCAAGCAGTGATCTGTCCATGACAGAGGGACTGATGTAAGGCCCCCACATTGATATCACCATCTCCATGTCCAGTTGCAAAAACCAAGTCTAGAGTATGCCCTGCTACATGTGTTGGGCCAATGGCATATTGGGACAGTCCCATGGTTGTCATGGAGACCATGAAATCCTGAGCCGCCCTGGATAAGGTGGCCTCAACATGGATGTTGACATCCCCCAGAACCAACAGTCTGGGAGATCTCAACAGTACACCCAAGACCACCTCCATCAGATCAGCTAAGAGTCTGTTGGGCAGCGGGGTGGGCGGTACACCAACAGAATCCCCAGTCTGTCCTGCTGACCCAGCACAAGGTACAAACACTCCAGACCAGTAGTCATATGGACAGGGTGCTTTCAGAGGGAGATGGAGCTCCTATAGACCTCAGCAACCCCCCTCTCCGACCCTCAGGTCTACCCTGATGCTGAACCAGTACCCTGGTGGACATAGCTGGGAGAGACTGACTCCTCCCTGCTCATTCACCCAGGTCTTGGTTATACATGGCAGATTGGCTGCCTCATCCACAATTAAATCATGAATGAGGGAGATTTTATTATGCACTGATCTGGCGTTTAGGAGCAGCATCTGGAGGCAACTAACAAACCTGTGGGTGTGGGGAGGACCGGAACAAGGCATAGTAGTTAACTGCCTGGGCAGTGTTCCCGTTATCTGGCAAGTCCTCCTCACAATGCCATATCTCCCTCTACCTGTCACTACACTAATTGGAGCCCCTTCAAGTCTCCTCACTTGGCTCAGAGTCCTCTCTCCCAGGCACATGGCTCAAGATCCGCAAAAAGCCAGGCAATCTGCAAAGCAGGAGCCATCTCAGCCAGCTGGCTTATGTATCCCATCCAGAAAAGGGACAGGTGGATGATATCACCAACAGCAACCTGGGCGCCTGGTGCTGCAAGGCATGACAACCTGCAGATCAGAAGTCCAACAGGGAAATGGCGGTGGTGATAGCAGAGTAGCAGCAGCAAGCAAGCAAGCAGGGAGGCAGACAGCAGCAGCAAACAGCTCTCCTTCTTCCCTGGGCGATGGTGGTCCCCTTCCTCCTGCAGGCACTGGGTCTCTCCCAATAAAATAACAACAGAACGTTTTCAATTTTAAAAATTTCATGGAGAGGAGGCAAACTTTAGCAAAAGCAGGGTAGAAGAGTCTTCCATTCCTAATTCTTCATGTGAGCACCAAATTCTGATGTTTCAGTGAGCAAGCCTTAATAAAATCAGCTGTCTGCTCCATCGCACTAAAACAAAATGGAAATATTTGCTTTTGGAAGTGTGAGAGCTTATGTTTGATACCAGTATATTTTTCTTTCCCCACTTTGCAGGGCACCTACAGGAACAGTTAAATGTACAACTATACTTTCCAAAAACTTACAAGTGCTTTTGGCACCTCAGATGATGGCAGATGATGGTGGCAATAGTATATAGAGAGACTATCTCCCTAACTAGGATCCCCCTTTCATCTCCTCCTGGATTCGAAGTCCTTAGTCTAAAATCTGGCAACCAGGATAATTTGGTAATTTTATTGACCTACCGTTCTCCATGCTGCCCCATGTCCACATTGCAGGATCTATCGAATTCGATCCTGGAATTAATGTTGATGTCCCCCAAACTGTTAGTATTGGGTGACTTCAACATTCATGCTAATTCTTCTTTATATGGTGCGGCTCGAGAGTTTATGATGACTATGTCGACCTTGGGACTTCTTCAACTAATTAAGGAACCTACACATAGAGCTGGAAACACTCTTGATCTTGTTTTTTACACAGGATCAGATGAAGAGATCTTAGCAGTCTCTGACTTATCTATTCGTCCATTACCATGGATGGATCATTATTTAATTAAATTTAAAATTCCACCACTATTTACCCCTTCTACAGGAAAGAATCCCATTAAAATGATTCGTCCAAAAAGATTATTAAATTCAACAACTTTTTTATCTACTGCTGAAAAACTCCTAGTTCCTCGACCTAACGAGTCTATTGTTGATCTAGTAGATTTCTGGAACAATACAATGTCCAGAACTATAGATATTATTGCTCCGTTACGCCCTCTCACACACTCTCGATCTAAAGTTGCCCCATGGTTCTCTAAGGAGTTGGCTGATATGAAACGGACCTATAGGGGCTTAGAACGCCGTTGGCTGAAGACACGGAGCCCCTGCGACCATCTTCAGGCAAAAAAATTTCTGAAACACTATATGTCATCTAGAATTACGGCTCAAAGAACCTTTTTCTCGGCCACCATTGCATCTGCTGATGGCCGACCAAAAGAACTCTTCCGGGTGGTTAAGAATTTACTTAACCAAGACCAGCATAAGCCGAATCCTGATCATTCTGCTTCTCGTTGCCAAGAACTAGCCACGTACTTTAGTACTAAAATTGCTCAGATCCGTTCCGACCTTGACACTAAGAATATTATAATTTCCAACCCCCTCCCTGCCACTCATGTCTGCGTTGCCACCTTAGACTCTTTTCAGATCGTACATCCAGCAGATATAAATAACCTTTTGGAAGGGATGAGACCTACCACTTGTCTACTTGACCCTTGCCCTTCCTGGATTATAAAACAGTCCAGAAAGGGACTCGCAATTTGGATCAGTGAGTTGATTAATGCCTCCCTCCAGCAAGGTCACCTTCCAGGAAGCTTAAAAGATCAATTGTTATCCCATTATTAAAAAAGCCTTCCTTGAACCCTTCCTGTTTAGACAGTTTTCGTCCTGTTTCTAACTTACCTTTTTTAAGTAAAATCATTGAGAGAGTTGTAGCCACGCAACTCCAGAGTTTTCTGGAGCTGACGGATTACTTTGACTCATCTCACTCTGGTTTTAGGCCAGGTCATGGAACTGAGACTGTATTGGTGGCCTTAGTAGACGATCTTCAGAGAGAGTTAGACAAGGGGAATGTGTCCTTACTAGTTCTCCTCGATCTTTCTGCAGCTTTCGACACGATCGACCACAACATCGTCCTAGACCGCCTCTTCGAGATGGGCTTGCGAGGCACTGTTTTTCAGTGGCTCCGCTCGTTCTTGGAGGGCAGATCACAGAGAGTATTGCTTGGGAATTTTAGTTCTGATCCCTGGCCGTTATCATGTGGAGTTCCACAAGGCTCGGTGCTTTCACCGATGCTATTCAACATTTACATGAAACCGCTAGGAGAGATCATCCGGAGGTTTGGAATTCGATTTCACCAATATGCTGATGATACCCAGCTTTATTTTTCCTTTCCTCCGGATACGAAAGATGCCATCCTCCCATTAAACAATTGTCTAACAGCAGTAAAGACCGGGATGACGCAGAATAAACTTAAACTAAACCCAGATAAAACAGAGGTGCTGGTGGTTGGACATCGAACTAAGTTGGAAACAGGGAATGTTCCGAAATTAGACGGAGTTGTACTCCCTTTAAAGACTCAAGTCCGTAGTCTCGGTGTTCTCCTAGACTCGGCCTTGACTCTAGAGGCTCATGTTCTTGCAATCTCTAGAAGTGCTTTCGCCCGCCTGAAGCTAGTTTGCCAATTGCGTCCTTTTTTGGAGCTTTCTGACTTGACCATGGTTACCCATGCCTTGGTCACGTCTAAACTAGATTATTGTAACTCACTTTATTTAGGTCTTCCCCTTAGAATACTCCGCCAATTGAAATTGGTTCAGAGAGCAGCTGTTAGGATGCTAACTGGGGCGGACGTCCGAGCTCACACTACTCCGCTTTTAAAACAACTACACTGGCTTCCAATCTCCTATCGAGTTCAGTTTAAAATCCTGGTTTTAATGTTTAAAGCTCTATCGGGCTCAGGTCCCAGTTATCTATCAAATCGTTTGTCATTTTATGAACCGGCCCGTCCTTTAAGATCTTCTTTAGATCCTGGTCTTAATATTCCCTCCTTTTCCCAAATTCACCAGACGGGCATTAGGAATAAATTGTTCTCAGTGGGGGCACCAACTCTTTGGAATGCTCTTCCGCAGGAAATTCGTTCTTCCCCTTCTCTGTTTAGCTTCCGTTGCCAAGTTAAGACCTTTTTATTTCGGTTAGCTTTTAATTGTAATGTGTGATATACTGTATATTTCTTATAATGTTTTATAACTTGTTTGGTATGTTATACTGTACTATGTTGTTTTATTATGCTATTGTTTGCCGCTTAGAATTCCTTGGAACTGAAGCGGGATATAAACTTTTAAAATAAATAAATAAATAAATCTGATTCAGTTCTGTGGTTGGCCTCAGAGGGTTTCACATGAAGCACATTCAGTGGGGAGATAACTCACACAACATGTATAGAATAAACATCTGGAAAGCACTTCACATTTTAACTTGGGAGACTTATGATCTGTCTGAACTATCAGAGAGAAGAAACCCATATCCCTTCCAAAATATACAAAAATGCTTAAGGCTGTTAAGAAAAGCTGTTTTATTAGTTCTGCATAGTTCCCATTGTGTAAGCTGAAACAACAGCAGTCTCTGTTTATTTCCACATATAATTTCCTGAATAAATTATTGTTTTTATATGGCAATGCCTGTTTGTAAATTTATTAGGTGAGTAAAGGTAAAGGTGTCCCCGCACTTATAGTGCAAGTTGTTTCTGACTCTTAGGGTGACGTCTTGTGACGTTTACAAGGCAGACCGTATATATGGGGTGGGATTGCCAGTTCCTTCTCCGGCCTTTCTTTCTTTATCCCCCAGCATATGCCAGGTACTCATTTTACCGACCACGGATGGATGGAAGGCTGAGTGGACCTTGACCCCTTTTACCGGAGATTCGACTTCCTCTTTCCGTTGGAATTGAACTCCGGCCGTGAGCAGAGCTTTGGCTGCGTTACCGCCACTTACCACTCTGCGCCACAGAGGATCATATTAGGTGAGTAGACCATGTAAAAGTCAGTTTTCTAAAGTATGATTCTCACTTGTTTCTTTTTGGAAGTATCAGAGAACCCTTTAAATTACAGTCAGACAAAACTGCCATGCCATGTCATAAGTCTAAGACAGAATGTAAGAAATATAGTTTTACAGAATAAATCTGATTCATTACACAACTGAAATCTGATATTTCTCAAATGAGGATCATGGAACATGAGCCAGAGAGGGAAGAAGGCATGAAATATATGTTTGTGAAAGATTTCAATAGTTATCTAAGTTTATTGGCTAAATCTGTGAAAGCGTCTCTGGTGGTTCTTCACTGAACTCAGGAATCACTTTTAAAAGTAATATTTAATTTTCTTTTTTGTAACTATATTTTTAATAAATATTGTTAATTTTACACACTGAAAAGGCAAAACAGCTACGCACAAAACCAAAATAGGTGGGAGAGTTTTCGGGATCAATGACGAAATATAGACAGAATACACCATTAGATATATTAAGAAACAGATTCAGTGATTGCAGGCTGAGGATGTAGACAAGGTGCTTGAAGTGATCTGAGCAACCTTCTGTTTGATCAACCCCCTGCCTGTCTTGGCTTACTAAATTTAGCTGAAGAGGATTGACTGGTGCTTGCTTTGGGGTGGGGTGGGGGAGGTGCCAGCTGCCTTAAAAGAGGTAGTAGTATGCTACCTCCTTAATTGGCCCTCTTAAGTCTTAGATAACTATCATCTGACTGCTAATATCCCCTTGTAGGATAGTGGATGATTAACTTCAGGCATGCTTGTAGGAAGTCACCTGGGGATTTGGGGCACAGTGTCTTTGGTATATTGATGACACACACCCAGCTCTGTCTCTTGATACCATCTGAATCAGGTGTGACACTGCAAGTGCTAGATGGATCAGTGCTGGAAGGAGCATCTCTGCTGGAGTTTGCCATACTAGCAGTTGAGATCTACTGGGTGAAAGCTGTATGGTGACTCATGGTGGGGCCTTCTCATTAGCAACACCCTGGTTATAGAATGCTCTCCCAGTGGAGGTTCAGTTTGCCTCCTCATTGGGTAGTTTTTGCCACACTCTGCAGATTCATCTCTTTGTACAAGTGTTTGGAAGCATCTGGATTGGTCAAGACCTGTTCCACTATTACTGCTTGAAATTTTGCTAGGAGTTTGGCTTTTTAAAGTAGTTTTAATGTTCTGATTTTAATATTGCACTCCTTTATCATTTCACTTGATGGTATTTTGGATGTGGCCACAGTGTAACTGTTGTATACTGTCCCGGGATCATTTTGATAAAAAGTGGACTATAAATCCAACAGATAAACTAAACTAGAAGCTTGGGAAGAGGGCTAAAAATATTTTAAATAAATTCAAGAGTACAAGCAAGAAATGGTATTTGCCAAGAAAAGCAATCTTCTTCATGCAGCAAAATGTTAAACACAGCATCATTTGGAACATCTAAATTGATACAGGGAACAATGGACCAAGCCCCTTTTTTCATTGCTTGTGTCACACAGACAGTAGTAACTATAAAACTGGGTAGTAGACTGTCATATGATATTTCTGGCAAATAAAATATGCATCAAAGCTTGCTTATCTAGGCCAAAGAGTGGGACGCACATGGCCCAGGTGGCCACCAAGCACATTTTTAGTAGAATCACCCTATTCATTCAGTCCAAATTGCAAGCAAGCAACTGTTTAGAAGGAATGAGCTCTTCAAACTATGGGAATCTCCCTCCTGAGAACTGCATAAGCTTCTCTAATACTCTTTAATCCACCTTGATATTGAAACACTAGACATTTTGGCACCCTCCTTCTGATTGCCGAATAAGACAAATAGTTGTTTTAAAGGGCTGAGTGTTCCTGTTTTCTTAGGATAAATCTCATCAGGCTGTGTAAAACATTACCCAAGTGAAGTTTGTTGCTACACTGGGCTGAGGAAAAATGAAGGAAGTTCTTGAGGCAAGTAAATGTCTGTCCTTAAGCTTTGGGTGGGGTGGAGAGAAAAAGGACATCCATGACCCAAAACAAAGTTCTGGCCAGGTGAGATAGCTAATTTATATCCAGGAAAAGAAAATTTGTAATTTACAGGAAATCTGTGGGTGTATGCCCAATGCCCAGTATTGTAGTCAAAGGGGGAAGATACATAGCAGGATATTCTGTTTAGATTTTAAAGAGTTGGGGGTTTACATTTTCACTTTGTTTAACTGTTTATTAATTTGGAGATTTATACCTTTTGAAAGATGTATACCCTTTCTTTCGACAGAATGATCCTCAAGGTCACTTTCAAAAGAATGGAATAATACAGAGCAAAATAAAGCCCTACACATACACAAACAACCCAGTAGCTCTCTGACTGATGGAGTCGGGCAGCACTTCCCCTTGGTGTTCCTGGAAGAAAGGGGGCTTCTGGTTGATAAATGGCTCGTGAGTGTGCTCCCATTCACTTCTGCAGTCCCAGGGGTTACATATGTAAGGACAATGGACAACACAAGGGTTGGATCTAGCCTCCAAAGCAATTGGGTGTGTCCTAGAGAAGCCGTACCACATTTTGATCAGTAGGTTCCCATATAGGCTAACTGGACTTTGAGAGAGGGCCAGTGTGTCTTTATAATCTGCTAGTCTGGTTATAGAAAAATGCTGAGTCCAGTAAATACACTGACTTGGACAGTCAACTGCCCCCTTTCCTTGGTTTATGTTACTGGGCTGCAAAGCTGCCATTCAATATTAGGCCTTCATGCTGAGCAATGCGTGTGAGCCAGCACTTGTAAATAATTGATCGTTTCCAACCTAAGAAGTAACTTGACACACTTGCATTATTCAGTTACCACTGGCTGAAAACAAAGCTGCTGAAGTGGTTGTGTGAACTGCTTCTGGGAGTTAATAATAAGGAATAATGTACAGTGAGTGATGCTAGTTACTTTATAGTGTTAGCTACATCAGTTATCAATCCACTTGTGAAGACATGGAATGGTGGGGAGAATTAGAATTTGATAAACCACATTTATGATCATGCTAATCGTATTTAACTTGGTATTGTCAGTGAAAGGAAACATCTTGAGCACCAAGCCTATCACCTTAACTTCAGATTCATGTGAATTGGCTGTAAGCCACCAGTGCAAGGCTTTGATTACAATTTGATATCAAGAACAATCTACAGACATCTAGGATGAAGGTATAACCCACAATCAACTTTCTAACATGGATCCTAATCCAGACACCTCCATGCCAAATTTAACCTTCCACAAGCAAAGTACAATATTTAAAATATAGTTATGCAGTGGAAATATTGTTTGTCCTTCACTTATATTTCAGCTTCATCATAAATTCACATTTTGCTGATTACATTCCAGCATTGAAGAAAAAGTCTTTATACTTTGGAGTCTTTTGCATGATCAATATTTCATTCAGATATTGTAGATGGACATGCATTATTCACAAACTAGATCATCTTGGTTTTTGATGGAGATTATCATATATGCTTCACTCACTTGCATGAGTCACTTATTTGCCCATAAAGCTTATTATGCTATTTTTTAAATATCTGTTCATTTATACTTGTCATTCCCACCCCGTTTTCTTCTCATTATTACGATCAAAGCCTCCTGCAATATAACTAACAATTCAAGTTTGGGGAGGTAAGCAGAAAAAAGAACCAAATGCATCAGCTTCACTTTTATGTACATTAGATTTTGTGATAAAGGCACATATAATTTATGGTTCTCAATTTTAACAAAGGTCTGGTTCACATGCAGTAGGATTGCAGGGAAAAGCGTCAGGCTTGCACTATTTCCCCCATGGGAACTAGGTCCTCTACTGCTGTCATCCGCAATCAAAATGTTGCTTGAATTCAACTTTAGTTAAATCACATGCATCTAGGTTCCTACCATGACCAGGCCTACGTATCTAGTACCAATAATTGTTAAACAACTCTGTGCTAGCTCAGTTTGAGTTTGTACCTCAATGCTGCTTTTACTTCTCTTTTGTAATTCTTAAAAAAAGCAGCCCATATACACAAATTGGTTTCATCATCAAAGAAATATCACATCATACTTTTTCTATTCTAGCTTGGTTTCATCCTTCCACAACTTATTTTTTGTGTGAAACAGAAGCACAGATGTGAATTGATGTGATGCAAGTGAAAGAGGGATTCTAGCCCTTGAATTTATCCACTATTTATTATAAGATTAAATTAGATGTAAAATAAAAGAAATATTTTCTTCCAAGAACTCCATCTTATATGTCTAGTGTGGCCCGTTCATAAATCCCTGGTATAACAGCCAAGGGGGCATCTGTCAGTATCATTGCCCCACCACAGACACTTTTGATTATCACCATATCTTCCTATATCTAAATTTTTGTTAGCCTCTGTCACGCTGCAGTTCGTACCGCCACAGATGAGCAGTCAGCCAGGCAAGATGGAGAGGAGAGCAGCAAAGTGAGTGGGTTGTGAGCAGTAGCCTCAGTGACCCATGGAGCCACAATGGGAGGCCTCAGGTGTCACTACTGTAAGGCCTCCCTTTCCTCCAGGCTGTGGAGGGAAGGAAGAAGAGCATGTGAGACTGGGTGGGGAGGGAGGAGGTGCCTTTGTAACCTGTTAGAGGGGCAGCCTTGGTGAATAGGGAAAGGGGGAGTAAATGCCTTGGCAGCCTGTGAGAGGGGGAGGGTGGCCTTGGTGACCTGGGGAGGGGAGAGGTGCCTTAGCAACCTGGGGAAGGGGGAGGAACCTTAGCGACCTACAGAAGGGGGAGGTGGCTTGGCAATCTGGGAAAGGGGTAGGGGAGAGGTGCCTTGGAGACCTAGGGGAGGGGTTGGTGCATGAAGCCTGCAGGGGCAGACCCCTAGTAATTGTCCTGTTCAGAGCTGGAAGGACGAGGCTGGAGCGTAGGTGCAAGTAAATCTCATTTTATTAGAGTAATGGATACATCAAAGGCATTGCGCTTCATAGAAAACCCTGCACTAACTCACTAGAATTCCTAACTACACTCTAGACATGCTCTGCAGCGTGTGAAGGAAGTTGACTCAACGACTCCCCACTTTAAGCGGCAAGCTTATGAAGGGAACGTTTTCGAACGTAATCTCTGACTCCTACGTAATTCCTGTCTTTGCCCTGTCTGTTTCTCGCGGCGGCGGGAGCTCGGGGACAGAGGGCATGCTTCCAACGGCTCATTGGAAGACACCTGCTCCTGAGCAACAGGCGCAAGATCAGGGGGCTGTGCCACACTGGAATCCTCCTGGGAACTGCTTGGCAAGGGAGGAGCTGGCACTGTCTCTGGAGCTTCCCCCAACAAGTCTTCTGCATCAGCTGGGGGCGGCGCTCTCTGTTCCTCTGAGAGTGCGGTAACCGTGGGAATTGGCTGGTGTGCAGGCTGACCCCCTCCCGCAAGGTCCTGTCCAGACTCAACAATTCCCAACTCTGCTTCCTCTGGTGGCGGAGGCGCCTGAAACTCATGCCTCCCCCTTCCCTGTCCATTCTGGTTTAGCGGAGGCTCAACAGTAATATATATGTGGTTTTGTTTCCATAGTTTTTGAGCATTCATGACATAAATTAATAGCTATGTTGGCTGGTTCATGCCAGCCACTTGGTTTTCATCTAGGCAAACTGTTCTTATCACTTGAGCTGCTTTATATTCAGTCATACTCTATAGGTCAGGACTGCCAACCTTGATGGTCAGGAAATCCTGAAGGCTCTCAACTCAGATTTTTTTTGCAGCCTTGCAACCTGAAAACCTTTTAATTAGTTATATCAGGACTGGCCCTTGGATCTCATACAGTAGTGTAGTGGCAAATTCAGAGGTGCAGGGTCCCTTCATGATAGTCATGCCACACAATCCTCACAGCCACACCCTTTCCTACTTTCCCTCCTCTCCCTTGCTCTCCCTGTTGTCTTGCGAGCCAATCAGCATCAGAGAAGAGGCTGTGTGTTAGCTACTGACAATCTGCATGAAAGGACAAGGACTCTTCTTAGTAGCTAACATGTTCCCTTTTCATGGTGATTGGCTTTGGCTCACACATAGGCATCTGGCTGGGACTCTGCTCCCCAAAACATAATGGGTCTACATGTCCCTGGATGACTACACCCCTGATCTTATAGGTACAAAGCTTGTGTACTATACCACTGAACTATAGGCCCTCCCTGGAGAAGTTAACATTCCTTAGCAATTAATGTTCTAGTTCTTCTAAATATATTAGCTACGACTTGGAAGACTATGTAATGACAATGGAATCCAGTACACACACACAAACACACACACCCCAGAGCACAGATTTCACCACATTATAAACAGGTCCATTACCAAGGAAATTAAAAAAAAACTTTAAAAAGTGTGTGTGTGTGTGTTTGTGTGTCTTGAGCATTAATTGCTATTGTTGCAACAGCAGCATAGATGCAAGGTCTTAGATTTTACAAACAAAGCTGGTATTTAGGATCACAGGAGTCTACTTACACCACATCAGACCATCGCTCTATCTAGCTCAGTACTGCCAGGCAGCGACTTTCTAGGGTTTCAGACAGGGGTCTTTTCAAGCCTACCTGGAGATGCAAAGGATTGAACCTAGGACCTTCTGCATATAAAGCAGATACTCTGTCACTGACGCCCCATCTGCACTCTATATTTCAAACGGTATTATACCAATTTAAACAGTCATGGCTCCACCCAAAGAATCCTGGGAAGTACAGTTTTTTAAGCGTGCTGAGAGTTATTAGGAGACCTCTATCCCTCTCACAGAGCTACAGTACTCAGAGTTTCCTGGGAACAGGTATTGATTGTTAAATTACTCTTGGAATTTATTAGGTGATCTAAAACATTTTATAGAATTTAATAATCAGAGAATTGGGAAATTCAGTGATCCAAAAGGATGAACAAACAATATATTATCTGAAAACAAAGCACATTTTTGACATGAATATATTTTCAGTCAATACAGCAATAATTTTGGCCGGAATAGAGCCACTTTGTTAAGATAAGAGTCAGGATTGGAAATTGTTGAAGATCTCTTCAGATACCTGGAACAAAAGAAGGTGAAGGTAGAATATTTTGAAGAAAATGATTTCCCACTGTTTAAATAGGCAAAGACATTTATTTATTTATTTAAACAACATTTATATACTGCTTGATTGTAAAAAAAAAACCCTCTAAGTGGTTTACAAGAAACATTAAAATTATCAATAAAAGCTGTTAAAACAAGTAGTTAAAAACATTTAAAAAACAATTAAAAGCAATAAACTAAAAAGAAATTAAAACACATCAACTTCTATGTGTCTGGCTAGGCTTGCATAAACAGAAATGTTTTAAGCAGACGCCTGCCTGATGTGAATAGGAACGGAGTTCCAAAGCATTACTGGCACCTGTAACAGTGGCAGTATGGGTTAAGGCAGACCCACAAATAAACTGGGAACCACAAGTAAACCAGATCAGTGCAGATCTCTGAGCAGAGTGCTATATGTTGACAGGGTCTCATTCCATGCTGCAGCATTCTGCACTAATTGCAGCTTCTGGATCAAGTAAATGGGAAGCCCCACATAAGAGTGCATTGCAGTAATCCAGTCTTGAAGTCACCAATGCCTGAACTACTAGTCCAAGAATGGTCATTCGTAGCTGTTGTACCAAACATAGCTGACAAAAGGCACTCCTGTTTTAAGCAAAAAGGAGCCAATCCCATCACAGAGCAGCCCAGGTGCAAATATACAAGCAAGAAATCTGACATGGAATTACAGTCTAGAAGTTATGTTTAACTTAACCAGGCCAGTCACCCCTGACTTCATGAGTTTATACAAATGATTTCACACTGAAGTTGCCGGTTTCAATTACATGTACCTTTAAAAGGTCAATGGCTACAATGCTATACTCACCTAGGAGTAACCACTAATGAACTTATCAATGGGGCTTTTTTTTTAGTAGACATGCAGAGAATTGTACTGTAAAGCTGCAGCTTTTCTCACCTCATTCCTCCATCAGCCCCTATTTCTGCAGCTAGCAGGATACCAATTGCATCTTACAGCGGATGGGAAGGAAAAAAGCTAAGAGGAGCAATGCATAGATAATACTTTTAGAGTAGCGATGGGCAACGTGTGGCCCTTGATGCTGCTGGACTAAGGCTACGTGCACACTGCTTGCTTAAAAAGCAGTGAGAGTTTTGTCTGGGGCTGTAAACAACTAGTTGCCAGAACAAAGCATTTCCATTAGCCACACCTGGAGGGGGAATGGGTTAATCTGCCGATCAATTGCAAAATCTCTTTGAAGCTATTTTTTTTAAAAAAATGCACTGAGGCTGCTCCCACAAGTTTTTACAGTAAAAAGGGTCGTGGTTTGACTAGCATTGTGTATCCGTTTTCAGAAGACGGAGTTGGAGACACACTGGAACTGGCAGAACAGTGAATGTGATTCTACCCTGGGTGTGGTTTGAAACAGATCTGCACCCAGCTGTACACATCTCTGTTTGATAGAATACATCCAGCCCCACTGCTGATGTCAGAGTTTTTAGGATTGCCCATTGCAAAGTATTTCAATTGGACGCACTTTTTATTTGCAACATGTTGATAGACCAAACAGTTTTCAAGTCGATGTGAGGCTGGCTTGAAGGGAAAACTAATTGATCTTAAAAATCCTAGATTTTGGAGTAAAAAGGGGTGGAGCATGATGAACATTGTGAGTCCTCAGGTTAAAAAAACAGAGCTAGAGAAGCAATGAAGCCAGAATAATCACAAGTGTGTCAGCAACCTACTGCTCCCATCAACCCTGACTATTGGCCTTGCCATCTGGGGCTGATGGGTATTGGCGTTCAACAACACTTGGAGGACTACCAGTTCCTCATAGCTGTTTTAGAAATACATAAGGCTTCTTTGGGTTTCAACGTGGCAACCTCATTTAATACTATGTGATATAGTTAAATCCTGTTCACCTGCAGTTAATGGGATTATTCATGTGATTAAAGTAATAAGGATTTAGTCCTACATATGTCACAGCACCTGCAAGTAAGAGTGCGATTACAGCATGTTTATCTTTTCATGAATTTCATTCAGACACAGTTCCTAACTTTATTGTACAGCCTAGTTTTGTTCCATTTTGTGAGGGGAAAGGAAAAATTGTGATCAAGATATGGACACTTCTTTTAGAAATCCTATTCCTCCTTACATTGGGCATCTTTTAAACAATTAACTTTGTGAACTTTTCCAAAGTTCTGAAAGCCATTTTATCTGATTACTATACCATTTCTCTCATATACTGCTATCAAATTTTAAATGTGATTTATAAAGTTGTTGTTGTTGAAGAAAAGTGTATGTTTGATGGTACAAAATCCAGTTCTATCCCTTCAGCAGAATCATATCTATAATGGTCTATAAAAGCATCCAACTGTAAACATATTGGGTTGTTTTCATTGGCATTGTTTGGCTAATGGGAAAGCTTCTGAGAGTGGAATGGGGAGGAACCCTATTTTCAGCAATCCCCCCTCCCCTGGACACTGCCTGCAGTCCCTAAATGGGTCTGATGGGTCTCCCAGACCTCTAGAGCAGATTTAGAGGAGTGCTGAGGAGGGTAATGCTGAAAATTGTTTTTCCTCTCCATTCTGCTGATGAGAGCCTTACTGTCACGAGCAACATCATTGGCACCAACCTACTGGGTTGGATCTAGACTTTGGTCCCACTGGCTTATTGGTGTAACTTTTGCTGATACACCCTGTAGCCTCCAGGGCTACCTCCCACATTTTTCTGGAAGGATCATGGGCTCTGCAGAATGGTGTGGGCAGTGGTGCTAGGGGCTGAAGAAATCAGCAGAAATCTCTCCTCCCCCTTTTAATGAGTGGGATTCATCCATTGAATCAAAAGCTTCTATGGGTAGGTGCTTTTTCATCTGTGTAAGGTGAGGTGTGGATCCAACATATTGGGTTGGATCTAAAGAGATGCGAGTGGAATTTCCCATTAGCCAAACCTGGCAATGGTGTTCTGTGAACTGTGCTGTTTTAGGGTTTTAAATTATGTTCTTTTATATTATTATTGTAATGCATTTTGATTATTACTGTATGTTATTTAGTTTATACATTTATATTTGTCATTTTGTGAGACTGTTTTCCTGGAAAGTAGGCTAAAAATGTATTAAAAAAATATTGTACAAGAGCTAATTGAAGACATGGTGCATTATTATGCTTTGCGCAAACAGAAGCACATCTCTGAATTTCAGTTTTCTTTTCTTATTGGTCCATCTAGCTCAATATTGTCAACACAGACTGGCAGCGACTCTTCAGGGATTCAGACAGGGAACTTGCCTAGCCTTACCTACAGATGTTGGGGCCTGAACCTGGGACCCCCTTCTGTTCTGCTACTGAGCTACGGCCTCTTATCACTGAGTTATACAGCTCTTTATATGATTCCTCAGACAGAAAATGGTAACAGACGTATTTTCCCCCTTTCTACAAGCAAAGTTTTAAAATATATTGAAGATTTTATGGACCATGATCAAAGTCTAATGACTGGGAAATCAGGTATCTGGATTTTTTTTCTCAGGAAGATTCAAAACAATTCTCTCCCTTCCTCCCAAACTGGATTTATTCTGCTGTTAGGAGTTAAGCATGACAACTATAACTGAGGAACTGAATTACATCTACAAGTCACTAGTCCTGCATAAATTATGGAGAAAGGGATGAGAGAGGTTTATTTGTTTCATATATTCTCAATAGCGGCACCCTGACGCTGGATGCTCTTCCTCTGAGTTGCAACCACCAACAACACCAATGGTGAAAATGTTGTTATTTGCCAAAGCAGGTAACTAAAGAGGTGCCCCTCACTTGGTGGATGTAATTATTTTTATTATTTATTTCATTTGTTTAGTCGCCTCATACCCAACGGTCACTAGATAGCTTACAACAGATTTAATCACATACAATATAAAACAGATTTAAAAACATGTAATATAAAAACTGTTACGCTGTTAGTATATTGTTTGATTTTGTATCAAGTTATACTTAAATGAAATATTGTTCTATTGTATATTGTTCCTCACTCTGCGATTGTGTGAACAGTGAAGAGTGGTTATAAATAATGTAAATTATAAAATAAAATGCATCTCACCTTTCCTCCTTATTATGCAAGCTGGTATCTCCAATCGACTCCAAACTGACTAACAGAGCAATCCAACTTGATGGAGGCCGGTGGGAGTGAAGCTACGGAAGGCGGAGCTGGCGGAAGGGGCCGCCACATCCAGCTGCTGCTCAGAGGGACCTTGGAGGGGAGGACACTGGCTGTGCTGGCACAGGAAGGAAACAAAATACATTTCCACCACCCCTTTTCACTGCATATTGGCTGCCGGGATGGAGGTCCACGGTAGGGAGCCAAACAGGACCTGGATATCATCTAAATCTCCCCTCAGCCCCTCTTCTGACACATCTTTGGAACGCCCCTTTTGCAGGCCTTCTGCTGGCTTCTGCCAGCTCCCCTTACAATGGGCTGGGTTTCTCCAGCAGATCTCCAACTGAGCCATGGCTGAGCCAGGATGAGGGATTTATGCTGGCATAACCCAATGTAGCCTGGTTGAGCCAGGACCCAGCTGGCTCAGCCAGAGGTCCGCCATATCCAGCTCCCCTCAGCGGTAAACAGCAGTTGGATTTCACTCTAAGTTTCAGCAAGATTGCTGTGTTATCTGCTTTCCAATCATGTCCTGGGACCAGTTGCACAGCAGCCACGGTTGGTAGACATTAACTGTGACATTAGATGACTAAGAGCACTGTTTGAATGTACCTGTCTGTGCAACATATTAAAAAGACATTATTACACTCAGTTTTGATTGTCTAACCATCTCTTTTTGGAGGTTTTCCAGACCCTGACCATCTTCAAAAGGCATTATAGGACTGTATTTTTGAACTAGCCTTTAATGGCTTTTAGCCGTGGCATTAGAGATTTTGGTTTAGAATATTTTTAAGTTTGCTGAAATCTGTGTTTTATAAAATATATTTATATATTTTCTTCTTTTATGAATTGCAAATCTTTGGAATAGGATGAATTAGGAGACTAACTATCTAACTGATAAATTTTCCATTGAGACCAAACATCTAGCTCACATATATCACAGATTAATATTTGGCCTCTAAATTACAGATATCTGTCTCCTCATGTTTCAATCTATGGATAGGCTCTGATAACTCTCTGTCTTAGGGAAATCTTTTTTCTTTTTTTTATGTAGTTGATCTAGGCCTTTCTTTTCTTATTGCCCCTCTAATTTCTCTTCAATCACACACTGAACATTTATATCCCAGACTTATATTTCTTGCTTCATGCAACCCAAGGTAGTTATATGTGGTTTCCATGTGGTCTCCCATCCAGACACTGACCTGACTGAGACCTGCTTAGCTTCAGAAAGGTATTGGCCTTAGGTGCCTTCAGATCATACCCTGGAGCCATGCACTCACACACAGTCAGCAGATTAAATATTGTACTGCACCACTCTATACATGTCTATACAGAGTTAAGTCACATTCTTCTTACTCCCAGGTAAGTGGGTATAGGATTGCAACAGCAGTTGATGAATCAGATGTCTTTTAACTGTAAGAGATTAAATTTAAATATCAAATTTAAATAATTGTGCATATTGAAAACCTCAATATAAGCATATTGAAAGACGTACAACTTAAAATATAATAAAATTTATTGTTAAAAAGTTTGTTTTCTTCTGTTTCAATGACACATCAAACCAAAATAGCTAAAAAATAAACAAGTGTGCCCTTATACACACAATAAAAAATATAAACGTATAAAAGTGTGACCTTAACATCACAGTCCTGCAAATTAACATTGGCCCACTCTAATTAATTTACTAACACTTTCCATTAGTTAGTCAACTAATTAAAGACTGTAGTTTATAGAAGTAGAATATATTTATTTGAATGAGCCAAAGTTTAAATTTATCAAGTGACTAGGGCATTTGCAAAATAGCCAAATGACTAGAAAACTATTGAAATATATGCTGATAGACTGAGTGTATCTTGTGACTGGGTTACAGTTTAACAAGAACAGCAAGAACAAGGAATCTAGTTGGGGATAAAATAAAATAAACTATTTTAAGACAGACCAAATATAAACTTAATTTTATGCAAAATGTGTGTGTGGGAGGGGAACTCTGCAGATGCATTCTTATATCATTCAGAAAATTAAATCCAGAATTGTTTAAATAATGATAGAACTAATTATGGTGGCAGCTGCTATCTAATTTACTTAATTAAATATGAAGTCATGTGAACCGCATCTCTCCCATTTGCACTTTTGAAAGATGGCCATAGTAGAGAATGTAGTTGAAGCCTAAGGCCAATGAGTGGTCTTCTAATGCAAATATCACTAGGCCCATGCCCTAAATATTATTTCAGGCCCACTGATTGTGGTGAAAATACAGGGTAAGTCCAGGCAGTTGTGGTAAATATATGACCAATTAGTGCCATCCTTATATGTAGTGTCTTCAGTGAAGCAATTAAGTACAAAAGTTGCACAAGCACACACTAAAATTGTTGATCCTAATCAGAGACCTGTCTACATTTCCTTTTACTTGTGCGACTTGTAGAAATGTGAATGACTCACGTTTCCAATTATCTGCAACTAAAGACTGTGATATAGACTGCTCACTTGAAAGTAAGTACTACTGAAAGTATGGTTAGAAGTAAGACGAAAGTAATGTGTGAAATGGACTCATGCACCTCACTTTGTAAGTTACATTTATCTAAAAGTTAAACCACTTTGCTCTAAACAATTATCAGTTATCCTGTGCAGGGTTTGATGATGAAATGTTGTCTGGATATTCTCCAGATGCATTACTATTTGGCAACTGTTTTTTTATCACCATGATCATTTGACATCCAAAGATTTTACAGTAGAATCCACTATTTTACAGCATTTGACAGCTGACATGCACAAGAAGCACCTTTAAAGGCCAGGGATAGTAATGTGATTTAGAGGAATAAGAACGAGGTATCTGACAGCTAACCTACAGCGGTCATAAGAATTTAACAAGATCTACCAGCTGGCACGCAGAAGTAGTCAGTATCTGAGAGATGGTCCATGACAGCAATAAACATTTGACTGCATCTGACAAGTGATACCCAGTAGCAGTCAATATTTGACAATATGTTTGACAGGCAGGTTGCAAAATAATTTAGTACAATATTTCATTAATTCACTTATCGAAACAGTAGAATTTCACATTTTGGTGTAAATGTTTGAAATTTGAGGTCAAATGATAACATCCAAATTTCTTAACTTAAACTTTATATTTTTAAAAAAGATAACAAAGGTTCTTTTTTAATTTACATACCACTGAGTTATGACAGATATCAGCCAATTAAAGAAATAGAGAAACCAATTCTGTGTTTTTTTTAAAAAAGGAAAACGATGTTACCCATTTAATTCTTCCCATTTCTCCTTGGGATTAATGGAAAATCATGTCTTAAATCACACAGTGGAAAGGGGCAGAATTACAAAATGGACGTACACATATCTTTTTGTTATTTGCGCCTGTGAGAACCGGATGTATACTCCATGTTAGAAATAATTGTTATATTTCAAATAAATAGGATCTTGAAAATAGTAGATAATTAAGATGGAAACGTGGAAAAAATGGATAGGACAGAAAAATATGGTCCCTCTACCATCATCAATGGAGATGAAGAGGGCAGAACTGCATTATTATCCTGTACATGTGTAATCTGTTGTAATGACTGTATACAATTATTACATTGGGAAAAAAGATGGAAAAAGGGAAAAAGATGGCGACTGAGGCGGATGCTTAGCAGGGAGCTCCGCGCTTCAACTTAAAAACATCTTTAAAAAACTTCAATGCCATCAATACCATCATTATCATCTGCCGGTTTGTCTGCCTGTCACTACGGGCTGAATATTGCTGCATACCTGGGGCCGTTGTCGCCGCCGTTACCCGCTGTTGTCGCCCTTGCGGGCTGTGCTGCCTGGGGCTTTGCTGCTGCTTGTGTGCGGGCGTCGTTGCTGGGTTGTGCTGCTGCCGCCGCCTGCCCGCTGCCGCCGCTTGCCCGCCTGCCGCTGTCGTGGTTGTGTTGCTGCCTGGGCGTTGCGGCTCTGTTTCATCACCGCCGCTGCGGGCCGTGCCATGCTGCCGGGGAGCCGTTGTTGCGGTGGTCGGGCCGCTCTTCGGAGTGCCGTCGCAGCGGCTGGGCCGTTGCTTTTCGTCGCGGCCTGTGCTGCTGTTACTGGCGCTTGCCCGCCCGTGTGCCGCTGCGGGCTGTGTCGCCGCCCGGGGCACCGTCGCTGCGGCTGGTGCTGTTGCTGCCGTTGTTGCGGGCCCGCCTGTGTGCGGGCGTTGTGACCGCCGCCTCTGCCGCTGCGGGCTGTGCTCTCGCCCGGGTCGTCATCGTTGCGGCTTGTGCTGCCGCCACCGTTGTCGCCCCGGCCGCTGCGGGCCGTGTCGCCGCTGGAACATCATCGTAGCGGCCGGGCCCATTGCTTTTCCACTGCTGCCGGGGCCTTCGTGCCGCTGTTGCTCGGACATTCTTTCGGCTGCTTCTGCCTGCTCCTTGTTGTTGTTTCATCGCTGGATCGTTGCTGCTGGGCTCCGTTGCTTCTGCCTGCTCCCATGTCTTTGTTTCATCGTGGCTTTCTGCCTGCTTGCCGCCACTCCATTCAAGTTCGCTGCTTGGGGAGTGTTTTACCCTTTTGGCTTGCTTACTTGTTTGTTTGTTTATTGGGTCGTGGGCAGATATTTTACAACTTTATTTGCAGATATTATTTATGGACGAAGCTTGATGCGGAGGAGTATTCTTAATACCGGCTGCTAGTGTTGATGTTTGGGTGTATTTTAACTTGTTAGTTAGTTTGTTTGTGCGTGTGAATGAGATTGTGTGGATGTGTTTGTGTGCGTTTATGTGTATTTTATGTGTTGTGTGAATGTGCCTGTTGTGTTTTAGTATTTTTAAATATGTGCCTGGGAGAGCATATTTTGCATTTAACGGGGAGGCTTTCGGGGGGCCCAATTAGCGTAGTGACGGGTTATGGGAGGTATGGCGCTAGGAGGAGAACGTGCCAGGTAAGGGGAACTCGCCCCAGACAAGTTGTGTCTGTGCCTTGTTTCGGTTCTCCTCAAGGCCACAGAACTGCTGGTTGTTCTATCAGCCAGCCCTTAGATCTCCAGGTGCTGCTTTTGAATGCCAGGTCGGTATATAATAAAACCTCCCTTGTCCACGACTTAATTGTGGATGAGGGTGCCGACCTGGCATGTCTAACCGAGACCTGGGTGGGTGAGCAGGGAGGAGTTGCTCTCTGTCAGCTTTGTCCACCTGGGTATACGGTGCAGCACTATGGTAGACCTGAGGGTCGGGGAGGCGGGGTCGCTGTGGTCTATAGGAGTACTTTCTCTCTCACCAGGCATCCTGTCCAGATGGCGACTGGTCTAGAGTGCCTCCACCTTGTGCTGGGTCAAGGAGACAGACTGGGAATCCTGTTGGTGTACCGCCCACCTTGCTGCCCAACAGCTTGCCTAGCTGAGCTGACAGAGATAGTCTCGGAGGTATTGCTGAGGTCCCCCAAACTTCTGGTGTTGGGGGACATCAACATTCATGCCGAGACTGTTTTATCTGGGGCGGCTCAGGACTTCATGGCCTCCATGACAACCATGGGGCTGTCTCAATTTGTTACTGGCCCAACGCATGTATCGGGTCACACTCTTGATTTGATCTTCGCCACTGGTCATGGAAATGGTGATCTGGAGGTGGGGTGTTTTTCATCTACTCCATTGTCATGGACAGATCACCGCCTGCTGAGTTTTAGACTTACGACGACTCTTTCCCTCTGCAAGGGTGGGGGACCTATTAAGTTGGTCCGCTCTCGGAGGCTTATGGATCCTATTGGTTTTCAGACGGCTCTGGGAGTTTTTCCAGCTGATAGTACTGGCGCTCCTTTCGAGGCCTTGGTCGAACTGTGGAATACGGAGATGGCCCGGGCTATTGATACGATTGCTCCCGCGCGCCCTCTTCGATGCAGAGCTCATACAGCTCCGTGGTATACCCCGGAGCTGAGAGTGATGAAGCAAGAGAGAAGGAGGCTGGAGTGCAGATGGAGACGAACTCCAGACGGATGCAGTTATGCTTTGGTAAGTGCCTCTACTAAGTCGTATATAAAAGCGGTAAGGGCGGCGAAGAAGTTTCACTTCGCTGCCTCTATCAGGACATCTCTCTGCCGCCCTGCAGAGCTTTTTAGGGTTGTACGAGGGCTCTTACATTCTGGTCCTCGAGATACTATTGAAACATCTGAAGCTCGCTGTAACGACATCGCAGGGCACTTCCAAAATAAAATCGCATGCATCCGTAGGGACCTAGACTCCGATGTTATGACAGACGAATCCATTGAAGTGTCCAGAACACGGTCTTGTCTTTCATTATTGGATGAGTTTCAGTTGGTGCAGCTTGAGGAAGTGGACAAGGTACTTGGATTGGTGCGGGCGACCATGTCTGCTCTAGATCCTTGTCCATCTTGGCTAGTGAAGGCTAGCAGGACTACTACCACCGGCTGGGCCAAGGAAGTGATAAATGCCTCCTTGAGTGAGGGAGTAGTCCTTAGTAGCCTCAAGGAGGCAGTAGTAAGACCTCTCTTAAAGAAACCTTCCTTAGACCCAGATGACCTGAACAACTATAGACCGGTGGCGAATGTCCCCTTTTTGGGCAAGGTTCTGGAGCGGGTGGTTGCCGGTCAGCTCCAGGTGCTCTTGGATGAGACTGATTATCTGGATCCGTTTCAATCCGGTTTTAGGCCTGGTTTTGGCACTGAAACAGCCTTGGTCACCCTGTATGATGACCTTTGTCGGGAGAGGGACAGAGGGAGTGTGACTCTGTTGATTCTCCTTGATCTCTCAGCGGCGTTTGATACCATCGACCATGGTATCCTTCTGGGGAGACTCGCGGAGTTGGGAGTTGGAGGCACTGCTTGGCAGTGGTTCCGCTCCTACTTGGCGGATCGTCACCAGAAGGTAGTACTTGGGGAACATTGCTCGACTCCTTGGACTCTCCATTGTGGAGTCCCTCAGGGGTCGGTTTTGTCCCCCATGCTTTTTAACATCTACATGCAGCTCTGGGTGCCGTCATCAGGAGTTTTGGAGTGCGTTGCCACCAGTACGCTGATGACACGCAGCTCTATTTCTCCTTTTCATCTTCTACAGGTGAGTCTGTGGATGTGCTGAATCACTGCCTGACCGCGATAATGGACTGGATGAGAGCTAATAAACTGAGACTCAATCCAGACAAGACTGAGACACTGTTGGTGAATGCCTTCCCTGCCCAGATGGTGGATGTTCACCCTGTTCTAGATGGGGTTACACTCCCCTTGAAGGAACAGGTTCGTAGTCTTGGGGTTCTTTTTGATCCTTCCTTGTCTCTGGAGGCGCAAGTGGCCACGGTGGCAAGGAATGCATTCTACCACCTTCGGTTGGTAGCCCAGCTACGCCCCTATCTGGACAGGGATGACCTCGCCTCAGTTGTTCATGCTCTGGTAACTTCTAGGTTGGATTACTGTAATGCGCTCTACGTAGGGCTGCCCTTGAAGACAGTTCGGAAGCTTCAGCTAGTGCAAAACGCAGCAGCCAGACTGCTGACGAGGACCAGCCGGTCAGCGCATATAACACCTGTTCTGGCCCGTTTGCACTGGCTACCTATTTGCTTCCGAGCCAGATTCAAGGTGCTGGTTTTGACCTATAAAGCCTTACACGGCATGGGACCGCAGTATCTTGTGGAACGCCTCTCCCGCTATGAACCGACCCGGTCACTTCGCTCAGCGTCTAAGGCCCTCCTCCGGGTACTAACCCATCGGGAAGCCCGGAGGACAGTTACTTGATCTAGGGCCTTTTCTGTAGTGGCCCCCGTATTGTGGAATAGCCTCCCCGAAGAAATACGCCTGGCGCCGACGCTTCTATCTTTTCGGCGCCAGGTTAAGACCTGGCTATGCTCCCAGGCATTTTAATGCGTTTAATGTTACAATTTTAAATCTCTTTGTTTCAGTTTATTTATTGTGATATTTTGTATTTCTGTACTTTTAATCTTTTGTACACCGCCCAGAGAGCTATTTGCTATGGGCGGTTTAAAAATGAAATAAAATAAATAAATAAATAAATTGGTCATTGGTGTACAAAGCCCTATACAGCTTGGGACCAGGATACCTGAAAGACCATCTTATCCCTTATATACCCAGTTGATCACTGCGCTCTGCAGGTGAGGGCCTCCTGCAGATACCATTTTATCAGGAGGTCTGTTCTGCACAACATAGGAAATGGAGCTTTAGTGTAGTGGCACCTACCCTGTGGAATTCCCTCCCCTTAAATATTAGACAGGCGCCATCTCTGTTATCTTTTCGGCACCTACTGAAGACTTTCCTCTTTCAACAAGCCTTTTAAGTTGAGACCTATCCCAGTCTGCATGTGTTGGAATTGCTTTTTAATATGTTCTTAAACTTTCTTTTTTAAAAGAAAACTTTATTTTTTAATCTTGGAAATGTTTTGATAGCTTTTTAAAGTAATGTTTTGAAGATGTTTTGTTTTAATGTGTTTTAAAGTTTGTTTTTATGATGTTTTAATGTTTTTAGTGCTTTTGTTTGCCACCCTGGGCTCCTGCTGGGAGGAAGGGTGGGATATAAATCAAATAATAATAACAGTAATACAGAACAGAGATGTTCCTTACAGTGCAATTGCATCATTGCCTACTCTAATGTAAGTTCCATTTAATTTAATGAGGCTTACTCCCAGGTAAGTGGGTATATGATTGCAGGTTTGGCCTATGACTCTTGAAACAGGAGTACTCATGTGACACTATTAACTGCTGTTCTAAAATTGAATATTCACAATATATGAAAAACTGGCAAGTTTCAGTTAAGCAAATTATACTTCTAGGAACTGACTGCTTCTTATTCATGAACAAGCTCCAGACATCCATAGTGATCCTGATGACTAGTTTTGCTTTTGCTTTTGTCTATTGTCTTGCTAGCTTACTTATACATTCTGAATATTGTTGCTAAAATGGTTAGGAAAACATTAATAGTAGCTGTTTTTTAAAACTATTTTTAATGTTTGTTTTAATATACTGGAAATGCAGTATTTCTATAACACCAAGCATCTTTGGTATCTTGTCAAACGTTATTAGCACATTGGCAGCAACCACATAATTATAACTTGATCAGCAGAGATGGCTTCTGGAAAAAGCCACGCTTACTTTTGCATTTGTCAGGAATGCAATACGAGTTGGAGAGTCTATTTTTCAGTACAATTGCAAGAACAAGAGTTTAAAACAGTAAACTCCTTTATTTGCTTACGTTGAACAGAGGAAAACAAACAGCCCAAAATGAAAAGGTTCAGTGATGTGTGGCATACATTGTATGGGATTTATGGTAATCTTGATAAATCTGTGCCCGTAATTTTCAACTCAAACGTCAAGGAAATCATTTTGAAGCTGCTGAGCCTGATGGGTCTGTATTATAAACTTGTAGAACAAGTTGAGTTTCAGTGTTTGGATAGAACAATATAAAAACTTACAGGTTAAACAGGATGTTGTAAGGTTTAATTAATATTTGCAATTCATTCTAAGCTCCCCAGCAGAAATTACAGCACCCAAGATGCTCCAATATATCCTGTTATTTCCAGAACTGCATAATCCTGCAAAAGCTGTGTCAAGTTGGGATGGGGGAAGGAGAAACATACTTTTAAAAACATGCTAAACCTTCTGGGTTGCTTTTTCTCTTCATAATCTGTTGCCCATTGTTTAGCACTTATTTATATTATTGTTTTGAGTATGATCTTGGATTAAAATGTACACTATTATACCATGCCAGTGCTTATAAAATAGAGAAATACAGTCAAGAAGATGGACGTTTCACCATCCTATTAGCAGATTCTGATACCAGATTCAATGAAACGCTGAGAG